>NW_004567112.1:2726505-2734633 GCF_000260355.1 Condylura cristata | reverse complement strand
ACGGCCTCAGGTCTCTCAGGAGATGCCCGTCACACGGGGCTGGCCGACGGCCTCAGGTCTCTCAGGAGATGCCCGTCACACGGGGCTAGCCAACGGCCTCCTACGGCACAAGGCGCCACGGCAGAGGGGCCCAGCGTGGCGCCACGGGCCTCGGGAAGTCGTGAAATTGAAAGGGAATGATGTCACCCTCAGAAGACACGGCTTTCCGTTCCGTATTTATTTCACTGCCCTGGAATTTTCCCCCATCTCTAGGGAAGTCATGAGAAAAAAGGGGAATTGGGAGTGGGGGAAGCGTGCGCATGGGGCCTCTGGCCGGGCGGCCCATTCTTCTCCGAGGGCTGCCTTGTGATCTCAGGGCTGCCCAGTGGGCCCGCTGGCCTCCCCCTCACCGCCTCCGGGAGGCTCCCTGAGCCCACGCGGTCGAGGGCCGTCCCCTCGGGGAAGAACGCGGACGCTCGGGCGGCCCCCAGGCCCCCGCCTCCTGGGATCCTTCTCCCCAGACCCACCAAGTTCCTGCGGCACCGCAGGTCAGACGAGAGTCGGGTTGAGTCCAAAATCATTCTCCAAAGACCCCGGAACCGCGCTCGGGCCCACTCCCCGCTGAAGAGTGACTGAGGGGCCGGCCATTCCTTACAAAACAAAGCCGAGTGAGTGGGCGCAGGCTCGGGCGCTGGGGGGCTGGGGGTGTCCACTCTGTTCAGGTTAACTATCAAACCCCCGGAGGGGGCGGGCTGGACGACGAGATCTGACGTCTCTGCCGCCTGTGCCAGCGCGTGCCAGCGCTGAGACCTGCGTGCAGGATTTCTTTGCTGTAGGGAGGAGTCAGAGCTGGTTCTCAACTTGGTCCGCTAGTGAAGGGCACGGTGCAGCTCCCTCTTCCCCCAAGCCCGGCCGGTCCACTCCCTCCCGCCTCTGCAAAGGCCTGGCATCTCGTCCCGCCGTTTGCCCTCTATCAAGTGACAGCTGGCGCTACAGCTCCACAGCGCACGCGCCATGCCCACGGCCGGGCGCTCACAGCCATTTGCCTCGACGGTCCACCACAAGGCGCCTCTGCTGACTGGACTTATCAGCCCCAAGCCCGCCTGCACTCAGCCCCCGGCGGGCCCAGCACGCAGCGGGCCTCAGCCGGTGTCGGGCGAGCGGGGCCTCAGCTCCCGCCCTGGGGCCACGCTCCCCGCGGCGGCCGGGAGTGGGGCTGGCCACGGCCCTGCGGGGCCCAGCGCCGGCCTGCGCGTCAACCCCGGCCAGGTGGTGCCCGTCCTGTCTGCGGGCAGATACCGTTTAAATGGTTTCTATCTTTATCGCTTCCAGAAGTACAATATAAGAAAAGTAAAAACAATCAAGGCTAAGTTTAGCCCTTGTGTTTTCCCTCTTCAGTGAGGGAACAGAAAGCGAATTGTTGGGTCAGGTCAGCAGACAAAAGAAACAGGAATAGAAGCTAATTTTTAATGGCAAACCGCCCCGAGCGTCGGGCTTGCGTCTGGCTGTACAAAGGCCTTGTGGGGTCTGGGGAGGGGATACCCGACGCCCTGCCCCCCAATATCACTTCTGCACAAACAACCGCAAGTCTTTCAAAAGCGACAATGACCAGGGATGTGCGGAGTCCACCGAGCAGGGGTCACTGGGAGTGGCGGGAAGGGCGTGGACCCCGGCTCAAATTTGCACTCCCTCGTCTGTGACAGAGGGCGCCGGGCCGCGGCCGCCTCCCTGTTACCGTGAGAACCAGCAGCTGTCCTCACGGCCCCGCGGGGGGCGGTGCCACTTGGATGGCGGCCCCGGAGGTGCGGGGTGCAGCGGGGTGCCCACCTCTGGGGTGCTAGCAGGAGCGGGGCCCATGTGGCTACGCTGGGACCTTCTGTAGTTTGAGACCGGCTGTAGGACCAGCCCGTGGGCTGCTGAAGCGCAGCTCCTCCGGCTCGGTGCCTGACGCAGTGACCGGAACCTCTCAGGGCAAAACCCTGCCTTCTCACGCACTGACCGCCCCAGCGAGGGCAATGTCCAGGCTGGGACCCACCCTCCGGGGGCTGCAGGCCCGGCAGAATCCCGTTCATCACACCCCACCAATTTGGGTTCAGTCACTGAAAGCTGTTCCGGTGCGGGCTTTGTTCCCGGCTGGAAACAGAAGGGCAGCTCCGCTCTGCAAGCGCCCAGAGGCCTCTCTCCACAGAAGCGGGGGGCCGCGGCCGCCCAGGCCACACATTCTCGGCAGGAGCGAAGGGAAGCGTCTGAAGGCCCCGCCGCCCCCCCCCCCAGACACACTGAGCCTAGGCAGGCACAGGGTGGGGCTGTGCGGGGCCAGACCCCTGGCCACTGGGGACATGGGCATGACTCTGGGACTGACACCTCCCCCAGGTTCTCTGCGGTCCCCGGACTGCACCCGAACCCCGCCATCTCCCACGGAGCCGCCCCCCGGCTTTGAGAGAGAGGATGCGCAGCCTACACACGCCCAGGGCGTGACCCACAGAGAGGAGCATGACCACCATCCGGGGCTCTCACACGTGCCCATCGGGCGCCCTTATGGCAGCCTCAGAGCTGAGGCCCCTGCTACCTGGAGGTGGGGAGCAGCCGACAGCCACACGGGTGGGGGCGAGAACCCAGATCCCGCTCGTGTGCACACGGTTCTGGTCCTGGGGCCGCCGGCGGCAAGGGGCTCCGCTCTGGAGCTCCAAGAAAGAAAATACTCAGCAGAACACAAATAGCATTTGACCTCAGAGGTTCTTGTTTCCATTTCTGCCTTAAACTTGAAGGGAAGTTCCCAGGGGCCCAGATTCTTAGTGGACTACAGACCTTCTTATGTTCCAGAGAAGATTTACAGCCTGGAGCCTTATTTCAGAGGTTGTCTTACGGTGTAACCACAGCAGAATGTGGTTTCCAGAAAGGTTAAAGCATCTGAAGCACAGACCCCAAATTCAAGATTTCTGCAGCCTCCCAGGCCCAAGGCAGCAGGCCTATGGCCAGATCAAGACCTGCTGACTCATTCTCGAATTTCACACGTGTCTACTTGTGTGGTGACGAGTCCCCTGAGGCCTGAGTCACGCTAACCCAGCCCCAGGGCTTTTAGGAGCTGTGCTTGCCTTGGGGGTCGCTGGGAAACACAAGAGAGAAGGGCCTCTGTGAAAGCAGCTGCCAAGCCCGTCCTCGAGCGGCGTCCAGGGAGATGACAGGGGCGCCTCTGCCCCGAGTCACCAGCACGAGACCCAACCAGAGAGAGAGGCTCTCGGTTCTGCCCATGCAGCCCCGGCCTCTGGCTGTGACAAGTCACCAATGCCAGCTGCACCCTGGGCTCGGGACACCAGCTTCCTCTGCAATGCTGGAGGGTCGGGGGTCAGGACGGGACACCTCGAGGGAGGCAGCTGCAGGGAGAGGGGCCGGGAGCTGGTGGGGGGCCCTGCGCCCCGCCTGCATGGAGTGGCCCTGACAGCTGCCACGGCTCCCGGAAAGTCTTTGCTTTCACAAAAAGAGGCCAGATGGGGCCCCCCAGCCAGAAAGCACAGAGGTGTCAAAAACACCAGGCTGGGAAGGGGAGCGTGGGGCTCAGCTCTCTCCGGCAGGGCAGAGGCCTGGGCCAGGGACCGGCCCTTCACGCTGAACACACCTCCTGCGGCCTCCAGGGCGTTCAGAAACTGGGGCCCTTGGCAATGGCAACAGAAAGTGTGGGCAAGCACCGCCATGGCATCGGGCAGCTGCTGGCCGTCTCTCAACCCACAGACAGGCAGGGTCGGTCGCCGTGACGCAGACGAGGGCGGCGAGGCCAGGGAGAGCTACTGAGGACACGGGGAGGGGGCCTCGGGGCTCTGGGCGTGTCCCAAGCACAGCACTGACCTCCGGGGGCCTCCCCAGTCACTGGCAGGGACGCCGAGCTACAGCACAGCAGTCCGCAGAGCCAGCGCGGACCCGGCCGGCAGCCGGCCTGGCCACCCCTGCAGGGGAAGGCCGCCTGGCCAGGCACCGCCGCGCAGGCGTCTGGTCATCATGGCTGCCGCCAGGCTGCTCCTGCCGCATCCCCCGCCGCCCAGGCCTGCTGGCCCAGAGGGCGGCCGAGGCTCCCTGTCACCTGTCCCCTTACCCTGCTGCCCGCAGCACCTACACTTTGTACCTATTTCCTGTGAGAAACACCAAAAGCAATAGATGGTGCACAGGACATTTCAAAGGACTCTGGACAAACCTTAAACTGTGACCACAACAAATAGCCATGAAATAAAATGTAAGCAAACTTGATAAAAACGCTCCCTTGTCACGAGCCTCACGCTGCCCCGACCTGGCTAACCCTCGGTTTTGGACAGGAGGCCCGAAGGACCATATTCAATCGGCCGCCTCTGAGGGCCCGGACGTGGCGAAGGCCAGACACGGGGCCTTCGTCACTGCTGTCGTCTGTTGCAGACAGTGGCTTGTTTGTCTGGGACACCTGAAACGCTCACCGCCGACGCTCTGCCCTCCAGCCTCCTGGGCCTGAGCTCTCCCCAGAAGGGCGCCAGAGCCCCCCGCCAGGGCACAAGCGGCAGACGAACAGACCCTGAGCTTGCGCCACGCAGCCAACTGGTCGACCCTGCAGCGCTTACCCGGGCCCCGGGAGCACGCCCGTTATGTCCAGGCTAGGCGTCACCAGCCCAGTAATTAAATGCGGGACGTGCTAATGAAAACGCTGACAAGCCCACGCCGGGGCAGCGCAAGGAGCCCGCTGTCATATTTTTACAATTCTTTTTTATACATAATGTATGATCCTTCTGCTCAAGTTTCCTCTATGGTCTTGGCCTGTGAAATAATTTACATGAATACATAATTTATTGCCATAACTCCTAAAGTAATTAGGGGTTTCCATCCAATTTCTTTTCTTTTTTTCCTGTTAGCGTGTGAATTGCTTGACTCGCCGTCCATTGACTACAAGACTTCCTAGTGGCCTTCGGACATACCTAGTGCTGACACCCACTTTCTCACCTATCATTTGACGGGCGGGTCTCCTGGCCTCCTGGCGTGCGTGGTGTGCACTGTCCTGAGACACGGGGTTCACTTAGGGGGCATGGTTAGCCCTGGTGCTGGATGGGGCCTGCTGGCAGCATGAAGCGTGCGGTTGTGTGTGGGGCTCAGGGAGACCCCAGCACCCCGAGGGAGCCGCCTCCCCCGCCTCCCCCGCACTTCTGAGGCAGGAAGGCCTGAGGCCTCGCCGAATCCAGCTGCCGCCTGGCCTGCGCCACGAACTGGAGGCCCCGTGGGGGCGGGATGTAGCTCAGATGTGCCTGCTCTTCCCCGCGGGGGCCAGACTGGCCGTGATCTCTTTCACCCTCCTCGCCCTGTTTCGCCAAAAAGGACTGAACTCAAAGCCTGGGTCAGCGCCAACAGGTACCACCAAGCAGGCGACGGAGGGCTGGGGGGCGCAGTTCAGAGCAGCAGCCTGGCCCAACACACCATGACCCTCCCGCCCCTGTGCCCACCAGAGCGCGCGGCCGGCGGCAGGCCCCGCTGCCCGGCTGGTCCGGCTGCCAAAGGCCTCGCCAGCCGCGAGGCTGCCCCGACTGGTTTCCTGTGTCAGGAGCACAGAAGCCGCGGTGTGCATGGCTCTGACCTGAGAAGCCGCTTGCAGAGGAAACTGGTCCAGTGCAGGTGCACTGGGGGTGGACGGCCTGGGAGGACAGAAACCGAGGCGCAGTGTCCCTGCGGCGAGGAGGAGCCCCGTGGTGACCACTGGCTGGCTGCTGGGGAGGGCGGGCTGGACTCCGGCTTGGGCCCCACTGCCCTGTTTCCTGCGCCCACACCTCAGGCCGCCATGTTCTTCCCACCCTGGGGAAGTACGTAGCAACCGCTCTGTAGCAGGTTTCCAAACTCGGGGTGCAGGGGAGACCACACTGGGGGGCCTGTACTCGCTCACAGCAAGGAGCTCCCTGGACCGACAGTGTGCACCAGACTGTCCCCGTGAGGTGGCCCCCAAGGGGGCGAGGAGGACCTCAAACGCAGACTGGCTTCCAGCGAGTGCCTCGGCACGGAGGGAAACGCCCCATTCACGGCCTGCTGTCCCTGGCGCTCCCGGCGAACCCCACTGCTCCAGGCCAGAATGTGAGCCCCGAGTCTCCAGGCGGCAGGCGGGTCCCGGCTATTGTGAATATGCTGCTTTGCTCTGCTGCGCCCAGTCCGGCCTGGACGGCCCACAGCCTTCTGGAAGGGTCCGGCCCGACTCACGGGCTGATCAGCTGACCTGGCCCCCGCGGGGAAGAGCAGGCACATCTGAGCTACATCCCGCCCCCACGGGGCCTCCAGTTCGTGGCGCAGGCCAGGCGGCAGCTGGACCCGGGGTTGCGTGGGCCGAGCCAGCGCACGCCGGCTCAGGAAGGCTGAGGGCCTCAGGCCTTCCTGCCTCAGAAGTGCGGGGATGAGGCGGGGGAGGCGGATCCCTCAGGGTGCTGGGGTCTCCCTGAGCCCCGCACACAAGCGCAGGCTGCAAGCTGAGGTGTCGGGGCGCAGGAAGCGGGCTTGGTGCCCGCCGCTCAGGGCCCGGGCGGTGCCTCCGGAACCCGTCCTCCTCCTCCACTGGACAGAGCCCCTTGAGGGACGGGCTGCCGGGTCCCTGCCTGTCCCCGCCCCACGGAGGACCCCACGTGCACTCCGGTGAGATGAGGATGAAGGAGCCGGGTGATGCACTTGGCAGAGGAGGGCCGGCTGAGCGTGAAGGTGAGCCCAGGAGTGGGCTGCACACAGTCTGGAAGACCCTGCAGACGCCGAGTCCCTGCCCTGCTCCCCTGGCAGCACCCTGACCCTGGTCTGCAGAGGAGCGGGCCCTGTGTGAAGGCACCAGCGGGCCTCCAGGAGCCCTCTGCAAACAGGAGCCTGGCGCAGCGGCAGCCAGGACCCTCCTGGAACCCTGGGCCTGGGAGGGGCCTCGGGCAGGAAGCAGGCTCCGGGCTCCTCAGCTCAGACCCTGGCCTCCCCACGGGCTCCCCTCAGGGGCCCTGCGTGGTCCCTAGTCCACTCCTCCCACACCCCCACCCAAAGGAAACCAAGGTGGCCCCTCGGCTTGGGTGCAGCCTGCCAGCTGCGGTCCCAGCCCTTTACTACTGACAGCCCGCCCACCCCATGCCAGGCTCACAGGCCCCCACCCCCGACCCCCCGAGCCCACCGGGACCCGCTGCCCTAGCCGCCATTTCGCAGATGAGGACACTGAGGTGGGACAGCCGGGCAGTCCAGAGCGACCCTCTGAGCGGCCATATCACCAGTCCCCAGCCCACAGGCCTGCACCTTGTCAGCCACTGGGTGCAAAAGCCAAGAAACCCAACGCCCAGTGGCCAGGCTCGAGGCGCGACACCCACACCGCCTCCACCCCGTTCAGCGGCCAGGCCGGCCGGAGCCCACGTCCAGCCGGCGGGGGTGGGGCCTGCGGCCAGTCTCCTTCCCGGCCTGAGGAAGGAAGGCAGCGCCTCGGAGCACAGCGGCCATCCGGCCCAGGCAGCGCGCGGCCTCGGTGCCACGGGGCTGAGGCTCTGAAAGCCGTTAACCACCAAGGCGGTGCTCAGCCGAGCCACGTGGGGAACCGCCTCAGAGCTGTGTCACACCGGCAGAGCAGGGCGGCGAGCTCTCTGCTTCCACTTCCTCTGGGGAGCAGCTCGAGGAGCCCTGGGCTCTCCCACAGAGCCGTGGCTGTGAGAAAACTGTCCTCTGCCCGTGGGGGACCGTCCAGCGGGGGCCTCCGGAGGCCTCAGTTTCCCCGCCTGCCCCGAGAAGGCGCAGACACACCCCCCCATGTCATCACGGGAGCAGGGTCCACGGAGAGAAGGAAACTGCACGGGGGCGGGTCAGAGGGCGCCGGGCCCTCGCCGGTGGCGCGGCGGGTTAGGGCCCAGCTCTGCAAGCCGGCTGCAGCGGCTTCGGGCAAGTCCGATCCCCGCCCCGGAGGTGACCCCAGGGCGCGGCAGACCCCTCCTGACCCGCCCGCTGCTCCCTCAGCAGTGTGCTTCGTCCATCTGCCTGCTCTGCTCCCCGCTCTGTCTCTGGTGAATAATCTGACCACCCTGCACCTCCGGCCTGTACCCCAGTTCTGTCTGCATACATAAATATTAAAATAAAAAAAAGAAAGAAAGCGGCCTGGCAGCCTCCCTGGTCCGACGCCGACGCGGCCTCCGCAGCTGCCCGGTGCCCGTCAGGG
>NW_004567112.1:2723519-2726035 GCF_000260355.1 Condylura cristata | reverse complement strand
GGATGCCCCGAAATCTAACAGCGGGCATCATCGGTGCTGGGGCGACGACAGGTTGTGCTTTCTACTGGGGTGCATTTCCTTACTCAAACACAGGGACGCGGCCCGCCCTGGGGGCGCAGCCGGCTGACGCGCAGCCGCCTCAGTGCGAGCTCGATCGCCCAGGAGTGACCCCCAGGGCACGGCAGGCCTCTCCTGACCGCCCGCTGCTCCCTCAGCAGTGGGCTTCATCCATCCGCCTGCTCTGCTCCCCGCTGTCTCTGGCGAAGCCTCTCGCCGCCCCTGCGCCTCTGGCCGGAACCCCAGTAAGCAAAAAAAGAAAAAAACAAGAAACCCCACGAACACGACGACCATTTAATAATCGGACGGAAACGCCCCAGCTCTCGCTGGGTGTGGCCTTCGTCAGCCGCACGCCAGTGGCGCCTGGGGCCCGCGCGGGAGGGTCGTGGGTCCACGGGGTGCTTCCGGGGCCCCCTGCGGGACGGGTCCGGAGAAACGGCTGCGGAAGGACGGCGCGTGCCGCCGGTTACTCACCCATAATTCCACAAGAGAAAAGTGTCGGTCCTTGACTCATCTTCTTTGGCGTGTGCTGAAAACAACCAGAAAAGCTTTTCACTCTTGGAGTCATAAGAAGCACACGAGCCCGCACAGACCCTCACACAGTCGCGATTAGCGGGGTGGCTGCCGCCGCCAGGCCAGCCGGGGGCAGGGAGAAAGTGGCCGGCCGGGCCTCCCCGGTCTCCAGAGAGTCACGGGGTCGGGAGCCCACGAGGGCCCCCAGCGCGGTGTGGAGGGCGAGGGCAAGGGGGGGGCGGGCAGCGTGCGGGGGAGCCGCAGGGCGGCCTCGCAGGCCCAGGCCCAGGCCGAGCGAGGGAAGAGCAGGCCCCAGGCCCCGCCCTGGACGCAGCAGGCCGCTGGGGAGAGCGCGGCCCCAGGCGTCCTCGGAGCCCAGACGGAGTCGCAAGTGTCGGGCTCCACTCTCGGCTCTGGCCCGGGCCCCCGGCGCCTCCGCGCCACACGGCTCCCTTTCCACGGTCAGCTTCTGCAGCTCCCTCCGCCCACCCAGGGACGCTGTGGCCCCGGAGTGGACGACTGGCGCTGGGCCTGGAGGAGCCCCAGGCCCAGGCTGCGCAGCTCCCCAACAGCCTGGTTGGGACCCGCGGGCTTCCGGGCAGGCGAGGCCGTGGGGTGGGGGCTGCCCGGCCTGGCCTGGCCCCAGGACGGGCCTCGAGCCCCTCACAGGACCCCAGGCAGTCAGGCAGCCAGTCAGCAGCCCGGCCTGGGGATTACCCACGTGCAGAATGTGCTAACGGCTGCGCCCACGCTCCTGAAGAGGCTCTCGGCCCCGGCGGCGGGAGCCTGCCGGTAACCCCACCTTCTGGGAGGCACCCACCGGGCGACAGGGCCACCCAAAGCGCGTAGGCAAGGAGCAGGCAGGGAGCCAGCCTGGCCCTCCCGGGCTGGGAGGGTGCGGGTGGGGCTGACAGAACACCTGGCCCACCCAGATAAGAGGGTGGGAGCGCCTGGCACCCACTCTTCACACCCCTGCCCCAGACGCCCAGTTTGGGGGACTTTGCCCCATCTGCTCTGTGTTCCTTCAGGACAGTCCATCCCTGCTCAGGGTCCATCCTGACCACTGGGGGACAGAGGGTCCCGGGAGGCTGCCGTTTACTGGGGGACACAGACAAGCCAGCTGGGGGGGGGACAGCCCAGACGGGGTGCGGACACTGGGGACCCAGACGGGGTGCGGACCCTCGGGACTGGTGTGGAAGGACCCGAGGGCAGAGGGGAGCGAGGCGCTCACCCGCCCGCCTCCGCAAGGGGCACAATCCCTAGTTGCAGGGAGTCTGATTCCACAGGGACGGAACCCCCCAGGCTACAGCCATCGAGGAAAGATCTGGAAAGAGCTCAAGACTCAGCTTCTGCCTCCCGCCAGCTGGGACACACAATGCCCGCACCACCCTCGGGGGAGGCGGCAAATGCCGAACCGCCGGGCCGCACAGTCGGGGAGCCCGGGAGGCTCCCAGAGGGAGGGGGCTCGTCACGGCCAGGGCTGGGCCACGGGAGGCCGACACTGCAGCCCCAACACCCAGCACACACACACTGGGGAGCCACAGCCCCAGGCTGAGGGGTGGGGCGGCGCGGCCAAGCCCACAGAACCCCAGCGGGGGGTAGAGGCTCGTGCGCACCTTGGGGCGCAGGTGCCCGGGGACGGCCTGGAGTTCCGGGCACGGGGACGCGGCCAGGGGCATGTGTTCCTTGGGCTCTCCTCCCAACACCGGGGCCCCCGGGACGCCCCAGGAAGGATGGCGACGCAGGGCTCCGTCCACCCAGGGAAGTCACCGGGCTGGCACGCGAGCTGCCCGGGCCCTCCCCAGCCCGCCACGCCCTGGCCAGTGGGGTTATCAGCGTGCTGCAGACCCGCTGCTGGGGAGCAGACGCACACTGGGGGGGCCAGGCTTCCCTCTGCCCCGTCTGCCCTGGAGGGCGGGCACGCACCCAGCGGGACCGCGCCCCCC
>NW_004567112.1:2712961-2723033 GCF_000260355.1 Condylura cristata | reverse complement strand
GCACACGCGTGGGCCACACCTGTCCTGCTCCTGCCGCTGCCCCCCGGGGGGCCGAGGCCAATGGGAAGGAACGCGCCGGGTGGAGAGGGGGCCGGACCCTGCAAGCCAGCGGCCTCTCAGCGCCACGACTGCGCCCAGAGGCCCGGCAGACTGAGGCTAGGGCACACAAGACCTCCGCACCTGAGGACACCTCTCCACGTCCCCGGGGCCACCCCCACACTGCTCCCACACGGGGCGAGGGAAACTGCGCGGCCTGGAAGTGCAGGCCCCCTTCGACAGCACCCCAGTTTTGCACTGGGAGCCCTTGGCTCCTCCTCTGCATGGTGTCTGCTGAGGCCAAGCCAAGCTCTTCACAGGTCTCCGGTGGGGGGGCGCACAGGACGCCCTCCGCTGGGCTCTGACTCTGGGCCCTGGGCTCCCCGGGCTGCCTCACCCAGCAGGGCGGCCCCCAACCTGCCACCGACACCCGTTTCCAGAGGCCTCCGAGCTCCCAGGTCCCTGCCCTTTCCAGCCTCACTCACTCTCTGGCCCGACTTCCTCCTCAACCTCCCATCACGCCAGGGCCCCTGCGTAACGGCTGGACGCGGCTGGACGCCTGCTGCTCACGCGGCGGGGCCAGACTCAGGCTGGGGCCCTGAGCCCACCTGTGAGGGAGGGCGGGTGGCAGGCAGGTCAGGCCCAGGCACACCCGACTTCCTGGCAGGAGCTGCCTCAGGCCATGTCATTCCCAGCACGCCTGGCCGGCCTCGCTTCTGCTGCCCGTCCCCCTCGCCCTCGCGCCCGCCGCGGCCGCAGCCCGGGGCTTTCACAGCCCAGGTCCAGCCGCAGGCTACCAAGAAGCAGGACGCAGCAGGGGCGCCCGGGCCTTTCTCCCCCGGACGCCTCTGTCCCAGGCTGCCCCCGGGCAGAGCCTCATGTCCACGAGGCTCCCTGAGATCCACAGGAGGAGATCCGGGGACTGGCTCTTCCCAGGAGGAAGTGGGGCCTCAGGGCCATCTGAGGGGCCCGGCGGGAAGCGCCACCCTGGGTAAAGACGCAGCCAGGCCTTCCTCCGAAGAGCAGCGCGCAGAAAACGGCAGAGCTCATTTCCAGCCTCGACCAGGCTTCCTGGACTTTCTTCCACAGGGCACGGGCTGCGTTTCCCTCCTCTCGCGCGGGTCGGAGCCGGCGAGACCAGGCAGCAGCAGCGGCAGGGAGAGCCGGGCCCAGAGCCGGGCCCAGAGGCCGCCCCCGCGCTCACCGTGCGGAGCAGACAGGTGTGGCGCTGGCTCCCAGCCTGGGGTCGGCCGGGCAGTGGCGACCCCGGTGCCCTGCCTGTGCGGAGGCTCCCGAATTCCTCACCCTTCTCCCTCCGCTCCGCAGCCAGCGGGGGCCGCCAAGGACCCTGGAGGGGCCGTGGAGCCCAAAGTGCCCGCTGCGGGCGACTGGCAGCGGGTGACCCGGGCGCACAGGCAGGCAGGGCGCAAGGCCTGGCACGGCCGCCCACTCTCCGACTGGGCAGGGCTTCGCCTCGGCAGCCAGTGGGCCCGGCCAGAAGGAAGTACCTGTGGGGAAGGCCTGAGGCTGGGGCCGCGGGGCGGCCTGGAGCCACCGTCCCGTCCCTTTGGTCTCCGGATGTCGGAGAGGGCTGGGAGATTCGCTGGGGGCGGAGGCCCCGTCCGGCCCAGGCCCAGGGAGATGGTCGCTGCAGTGGCCGGCGCGTGGGCGTGCGCGAGGGAGCCGGGAACGCGGCCCCGGGGTCAAACTCTGGGCTGCCTTCCAGCAGCAGCAGCTAATGTTAGAACAAAAGGAAGAGCCCACTTGGCAGAGGAAGGTGACGGGGAGTGGGGAAAGGGGAAGCGGCGACCCGCAGGCCTGCGGTGCAGGCGGCAGCCGGCACCCCCACCCCGGGCAGGGCAGGCGGGGGCCTGGCCGGCGGGCAAGGGGCTGCGTGCCCCTCAGCACCCCTGCTTCTACGGCGCCTCTGGGGAGCGCGGTGGCCACACAGCACCACTCTTGGCTTCCAGAAAAGGGAGAATAAGAACCGGCGGGGAGCCCGGCCGGCTTATCCCCCTGCCCCCCCAGTTTCCAAGGCCCCTGGGCTCCACCTGCAGCTTCTTCGACACCCCCTGCCCGCTCCCACAATCCCAAGTGGCCTGCGGTGATTCATGCTTTCTTTTTTAATCTTAAACCCCCACTTCTGTGCTGGTCTTAGTCTGATCAGAAAACAAAAGAGAAATGCTTTTCCATCTTTCCTGTGTTATCTTGATGGTATTTACATGAGGATGATGTTACCAGTTCAGGCAGCTGAGCAAAACCCCCGTCCACTTCCTCTCAGCCCTGCTGGCTGTCACAGCAGTTTATCTCACAATCTGTCCCTGTGGACGTCACCGGCAGATGGAGATGACTTGGGGACTTTCGTGGGGGCCTGTCTGCAGGCTGAGGAGCCCGGCACAGCCTCGGGGCCCAGCGGGAGCGCAGGGCCTGGCTGGAGCAGACCGCCCCCTCGCCCTCAGCGAGGCTGGGACCCTCCCTCCCGGCTCTCTGACCTGCCGCTTCCTGCCAGTAAAAGAGGGGAGCCGCGGCCGGGCGCCCACACACCGCAAGCCGCCCTGTGCCCGCCGGCCCACGCAGGCCGAGCCTCGGGCACGGTCACCGGTGGGGCCTCACAAGCCGACAGTCTGAGGCGCCCCCTCCCCAAAGGGGGCCACCCCCCACCGCTGACCTGCCCGTCAAGGAGCCCAGGGAGGGGCGCGGAGGCACCGGCCTGGCACCGCCGCGGCAGCCGGGCCTGCAGCACGATGATGCAGAGCAGCGGGCGGGTGACAGGCCGGGGAGACGGGGTGGCAGGGGGAGGCAGGCCGCTCCCCGCCTAGCTCTCCTTACTTTCTGCTGGACGAGGCTCCCTCTCCAGCTCGGGCGAGGAGGCCACGCTCCTCCTGCCGGGCCTCAGTTCCTGGCACAGCAGCTCAGCTGACCCGGCGCCCACGGGCCTGGAAGCAGCTCCGCGGCCACCCCGCCAGGCTCGCCCGAGAGGGCCCGAGCGCAGCCGCCTGCCGAGGCCGAAGGCAGAGCTGCAGCAGGCCCCGGCCCTCCCCGGACTCCGGGCAGGCCCTGGCCCTGGAGGTCACCCCTTCTGGCCAGAGCTGCTCCACGTGTTCTCGAGATTTCACCAGGAAACACTCAACAATGGCAAACGGAGTCACTGGCCTCTCCGCCCCTCAGCAGTCAGTGAACGTCTGGGCAGCGGGGAGGGGGTGGGGGGCTGCGATGGCCAGCTGAGCAGCAGCCGGGATCGTCCACTGCAGAGGCCGAGACAGGCCCTGCCCCATGCGGCCCCTCAGGCCCAGGACGGGAACCGCAGCACTCGGGAGACAGCCCCTGGGGTGGAGCTCACGTTGCAGTGCAGGGGCCCCCAGGGGCAGCAGAAACGTGGGAAAGCGAAGGGAGAGTGGGCAGAAAGTGGGTGGGCGTGGGCGGAGGACACAGCGGAATTCAACTTCAGGCCCGTGGGCACAGGAGGAAGGACGGGAGGCAGAGCGTCCAGGCCACGCAAGACGGCAAAGCCCCTGAGGCAGGGCGGCAGCGAGGCTCGGGCCGAGGCGGAGCGGCGGGGAGAGCCCCAGAGGCCAGAGGCTGCTGGCCCGCGGTGGCCGTGGCCTCCTAGCCAGCCCTGACGTTGCTGGGCCAGGACCAGGGCCAGCACAGGCTGAGCAGGCCCGCCTGCCCCACGCCCTCTGCTGCTAGAGGAGCCAGCGCGGGGGCCGGGAGAGCCCGGGCGGGACAGGACGGCCGGTGGGAGGCCAGCAGGAGGTGCGAGGGTGGGCGGACACCTGGTCACCCACACAGACGGCAGCAGCGAGCTGGGCGCTGGGCTCGGGCACTCGGGCAGTGACCGTGGGCATCCAGCAAACCGCCGGGCGCCTGTCTGGTCTGCCCGGCAGGGCCGGGGCTCAGGCGGCCACAGACAGGGCCGAGGAGCCCAGGAGTGGAGTCATGGGTGGGGGGACGGGGGGAGGCCTGAGACTGGGGCTGGAGCGAGGTGAGGGTCCGAGCCAGCCGGCACTGGCCTGGCTTGTACTTCAAGGGGGCGGGACTAGCTCGTCCTCAAGGCCAGCAGCTTGCAGGCCAGGAGGTCGTGCCTGAGGGGTTTGCCCTGACTGTTCCCTTCTGCCTGTCTCTACCTGTCTGTCTACATGGCTGCCCCTGAGGGAGCTCTCCAGGGCGGAGACAAGCCCTAACCGCGAGGATCCCTGCAGCCGCTTGCGCCCCGCGCTCCGGGCAGGCCTGGGAGGGCCGCAGACCAGCAGACCAGCGGCCAGCGCTCACCGGGGACGGGTGCGAGCTCAGAGAAGGGAGCCACGGGGGTCCTGGGAATGGGGTCCCAGGCGGGACCCCAGAAGCCGCAGGGCCCCGGGGTGGACCCGCAGCCCCCACCGGACCGTTTCCGCCTGTCGGGGGCTGCTTCCTCGCCCTCCGCGGGGAGCAGCCCCCCGCCCGCTGCTGAGGACTGGCTCAGAGCAGGGCTGGGAGACTAGTCACGGCCTGCGGAGGCCACGGGGCCTGCTCCAGGGCGGCTTCCGGAGCAGCGGAGGGCGCCGGCCCGGCCCGGCCCGCGGGAGGCTGGCAGACCCGCCTGCTCTCCCCGCCCCCCACTCTTGACGTGGCGAGGCAGCCGCGCTCCCGCGACACCCCCACTTGGGACAGCCTTATCCTGGCTCTTATCCAGGCATCACCCCTCTGACACCACCTCCCCTCACCAGTGGAAACCAGCAAGAATGTGGGTCTCGGCGGAACCACACGTGGTGGTGTTTACCAGGGTGCTGGCTCTGGGCCTCACCGGAGGAGGCCCAGCTGGGTGCGCTCCTCGCCAGCGCACGCCAGGCTCCAGGCAGCTCTGGGCTCCGCCTGTGCCGGGGCCTGGCCCAGCCCCGCCTGCACGTCCGGCCTCAAAGAGACCTGGAGCCCGGGCCCACTGGGTCCTTACCAGCTCAGGGCTGAGGGTCTGGCATGCTACGGAGTCAGCTCCCTGGTTGTCGAGGCTTTTACTGAGGGTCATCACCATGGTAAGGGCCTCAGGCGCTGGGCTCCGCCCCGGGGGGGGCATGCGCCATCTTCAGCAGGTAGACTTGGCAGAGGCGACCTCCGAGGCCTCCCAGGTGACCAGCGTCAGCAGAAACAGCTCCCCATTGGCCGCTCACCCCTGGGGCGCGTCCTTCTAGGAAAGGCCAAGCGTGCTCAACTCCCTAGAAAGACAAAAGAAAGGCAAAGGGATTCAGACCCCGGGGTGACCAGGGTCCGGTGAGAACTGCCCTGCGCCCCTGGATGCTCAGACCTCACAAGGGCGGGACACTGCCTGCCCTCTGGCCTGGGCCCGCCTCCCAGGGCTGCATCCTGGGGGGGCTACCAGGGCCAGACTCCCCTTCCCAGAGTCCCCATTCCCCCATGCCAGCCTTTGAGTTGTCTCTAAAGTGAGTACAATGGAGGATGTAGTGATGCATCGGGGTTCTGCCAGGCAGAACCTTCAAGGCGTCTCTCAGGGGCGGGGCAGCTCCGAGTCGGCTGTCCCCACATGCACTCAGGGGGGTGACCTCTGACCCGGACCTGGCTTTGCTGTCAGCCTCAGCGTATGCCCAAGGCAGGCTGAGTGTCAGACACACGCCAACCCCAAGGTCAAGAGCAAAGGGGTGGGCCCCTGGGTGGTCAACCGGCAGTGGGGGACCCACGGTGGGCAAGCCAGCTGCGGTTAAAAACAGAAGCTACTGCGAATCAGGAGGGTCCAGTTAAAGGCATCTACTTCCCATCCTTGGAAGCACCCCCATTTCAGCCACGACAGCTCTGCAACCCTGGAGGCCAGCGCGGCTCCGCTCCTCTCCCCTGAATGGCCCGAGCCAAGTCCTGGCAGGGCCTGCCCACAGCGCCGGGAAGGGCCATCTGCCCAGCCCGCCAGCGCCTCCTCCCAGCCGCCGTCCTCGGCCCCCAAGCAAACACGGAGGGCGAGGAGGAGTTTGCGGCGACTCTCCTGATGAGTCCCCTGCACTCTGCCCTTCACAGAAAGTCACGTGGCGATAGGGACCCTGCAGACCATCACCGGAGAGCGGAAAACCAAGATGATGACAGCAATAAATACAAAACAGGCAGCCCTGCGCTGTCATTAAAAACTGCTCCACTAGGGAAGTGTTGGAGAATCTGCTGCTCCGCGCGAGTATTAATTGCACCCTGATATTTACTCGCCGTCCAGATTGTAAATCATATTTTCCTGTTTACTTCGATTAGACTTGACAGTGGGTGCTATTGAAATTGCTCAATTCCAGGCCAGCTGGCAAGCACAGGAAAACTACCTCCACTGTTCTTCGAAAACAAAGTTCATGCAAAGTGCAGAGCGGGGCAGGGGCAATCAATACACTGTCGAAGGACTGACTGGCGGGGGCCGGGGGACCCGAGGGCCCGGTGGGGCCCGAGGCCCCAAGCCACACGGCTTCACACCATGTCACTTCAGTAGCCACACGTCTGAGCAGGCGGGGCTGCTCGGGGAAAGACCCCAGACGGTTCCTCCAGTTCTCGCCAGAGAGCCGGCCACAGACGGCTGCCAGCCCTGGGCCCCCGGCTGGGGAGTGGTCGGGGCCCCCCAGGCAGGGGAGGCCTGAGCCATGGGGGCCGTGCCCGGCCGTCCAAGGGCCCCTTTGTGGCCCTCGTGGAGGGGAGGCCTGAGGGCGGCTGCCGTCTCTGGTGCAACAGCTTTGGGGCAGCCCAGGCCCAGGCCTTCGCCGTCTTCCCTCAGGAGGCAGCAGGGTCGTGGTACAGGCACAGGCCGGCGCCAAGGCATCGTCCCGGTGACTGCTAGGGCCGCCTCCCTGAGCGCAACCCGGAGCCAGGGCCTCTGCACGCTGCCCGGCACCTGAGGGGTGCCCAGGAGACACGAGCCGAGGACCCTCCTCTCGACCACGGCCATCCACCCGTCGTCTCACTTTCCCAGGGAAATCCCAGCAAATTATTTCAAATCAAAACCCCACCGAGAGGGGACTGGCTGCCTAGAAGCCCAACCCTCTGGCCAAGCAGAGGTGGCCGGAGAGGCAGACCATGGAAGCCTTTGCCCAGCCGCGGGGGTGCAGCGCCTGCACCCAGCACTCAGCTGCTCTGGCTGGCTCTGGGGCCCCCACAAGAGACCAGGCTCGCAGGAGAAGTACAGGGGTGAAGAGCAGCGCCCCATCATCTCCTGAGGTGGATGTCAGCAAGTGGGCTGGCACCATCCCCCCGGCAGGGTTGTGAGGTGGGGAGGGCGCGGCGGGCAGCCCAGGAAAAGCCCCAGCGTGGCCATCGGGGCACCCCGGTACACGAGTCACGGGGTGTTTGCAGCCTTCAGAGCACCGTCACGTGACGCCCGGTTTCGGGTACACGGGGACCTGTCCAGTGCGTGTCACAGAACTTACATGAGCAAAAGCGTTTGTAGACTCTGAAATTCGACGTGACTTAAGACGCTTACAGGAGTTTACAAAACGCTCTGTGCTGCATTTTGCAAGGCTGGGCCTCACCAAGAAACTGACCATCCCCGGACAGGCCGAGGCCCCAGTCACCCCTTCTTTGCAGTCTCTATCCAAGCAGCTGTTACAGCGGCAGATCGCCGCCGCACCCCCGCACCCCCCACCCTCACCCCAACGAGACACAGAACAAAACTCAGACTCGCCCTCGTCTGCAGACAGGACCCCCGAGGCCCGAGCAGGTCTCCCCTGCTGCCCTGGAGGCGAGAAGCAGGACCGGCTCTCGGGGCTGGGAGCTTCTGAGCTCCGCCACCCAGCGCCGCTGCGGGCTCTAGAAACAGGCGGACGCATCGCTGGGGGCGTGCAGCGGGTCGGGTCCCGCTGCCCCACCAGACCGGGCGACCCAGACCCGCCGGCAGTCCGGGGGCCCAGCACCAAGAAACGGGGACCTCCCCCGCCTGGGCGCGCCAGTGCCTCTGGCGTGACGACGCCCTCCGCGTGAGAGCATGGAAGCGGAACGCCCTCTGGGAACCTGTCAAGAGCTGTGCTTGCCCCGTCGGGTTAATGTGGGCAGAGGCCGGAGTCTGAAGGAGGGCAGGTCCCCGGGACGCGCCCCCACTGCACAGGACGGTCGCGGCCAGCCCTCGGCCAGGCGCCGGGCGCCGGTCCCCCCAGAAGGGGAGTGGCGAAGAAGCTTGCTTCCCCGTGCGGCGCCCAGAACGGACAGGAGAAGGTGGGACCTCTCGGGGGGCTTCACCCTAAGGCCTGCTCGGTGCCACTCGTACCGAGCTAAGAAAATGCACGTCAGAGGCCAATTCTAGAAAAAGCACTGCTTTAAAAGCCGTTGCCCTAGTGTCTTTGTGGACTGTGTTTGCAGAGCTAAAAGGCGACACAGGAGACAGGTCCCCCGCTGCAGAGCTCGGCGCGGTCCCCACCTTCCTCCCTCCCAGCGCGCGGAACTGCCGTCCTGTTGCACAGAGGAACTGAGCCCGGGTGACGAAGGACTCAGCCTGCTGCTCCCACCCTCCCACACCCAAGACCCCGAGAGCCCTTCACTTCTCAGTCCCCTCGGCCCGGCGCAGTCACCGGCGCCAGGCGAGCAGCACACCCTCCAGCTCATCCTCAGGCCCCCACACGCCAGCCTCTGGAGCTTCATGCACCAGGCGTCCACGCCGGGGGGGGCAGAGGCTGTCCCTCTGTGGGTGTCCCCCTGTGGGTGCGGGGATGGACACAGCATCGCTTTTCATGCGGGGCCTGCGGCTGCACAGCTGCCGGGCAGAAGGGAGAAGGGACCACCCCCAGGAAGGTCGGGGTGCGGAGCCCCGGGAGAGTTGCTGCCCGGGGTATGTGCCCATTCTCCCGTCCCCCGGGCTCTACACCCCTGCACCCCTGCACCCTGCCCTTCCATTCAAGCCCGTTGCCAGGTGTTCCCAGCGGCCACGCCCTCCACGGAGCGGCTCGGGCACAGGCTGTCAGGCACCCTCTGGACTCAGCACAGAAGGGGCCTGACCACAGCCAGCCTGCTGGGCCAGCTGCAAACCCGGGAAAGCGCTGGCCTGCACGTCCAGCCCGGGCGAGCGCACCACCTTCTCCTTCGCGCTGTGCAGGAGGTGAGCCCGCCATGCCACTTCCCCCACCCCCCGGTGGAAGGTTAAGGGGGGCAGCCCTGCAGGCGAAGCGCTCACAGAAAGCCCCGAGGCCCTGAAGTCCCGGGGCGCGCCGGGCCGGCCAGGGGCAGGCCCGTTAGGGCTGGTAATGGCTCAGAGACCGGTCTTCACAGCCACTGCAGGAGCGCTGGGCGCAGGGAAGATGCCAGAGAAGCCTCACTCCGGGGCGGGGGTCAGCAGAGCCACTGCCCACTCACGCACTAGCCACATGCCAGGCGAGGACACTGCGGCTTCCAGAGACAAGATGCCCTGGCTGAAGCTGGCACTGGCCTCGTTGGCCTCTTGCTACAGATAAAGTGGCTACTGAACTGAGGGGGGGGGCCCACTGCCCCGTGTTCCCACCGGAGGCGGCGAGGGCAGGCAGTGGCCACCAGAGGCTCCTCCTGGAGTCTGACGGCCACATCGCGTGCCCGGAAGGGGGCCCACCCTGGGGGGCCGATCAAGGTGGTCCAGGTTCCCCTCCTGAGCGTCTCCAATGGAGGGAAGGAAAAAAAGCAAGGGAGGGAACTGTCAAATGAGCTGCTGAACCACACGGGACTCTGTCCTCCGGGACTTGACACCATCATGGGGGCGCAGCGCAGCGATTTTCTGTTGTTTGAGCAAATAACATTTTGCGAGGAGGGGAAGGAATGACATTATTCAGGGACAAGAAAGTGCCGGACCCAGAGCCAAAACAAATGTGAACACGGGAGCGATACAGCGCGTGTTGTTTCTGGAAACTGCAGCCAGCTGCAGGCCCTACTTGTCAAGAGTCCATTTATCAATGAAAAATAACTGACAGACCAGTTTCCCATAAGCACCCCCTATTTCTTGCTACTGTTCATGGCATTTTAGCCCAGCAAACCTAGGAGAGATGAGTGTGCTCTGCACTAGGATTTGCTGAGCAAACTCCAAAAGGAGAGAGGGGCAGGAGGGGAGGGAGGAGGGGCCCCCCACCAGTCCCGCCTC
>NW_004567112.1:2710300-2712861 GCF_000260355.1 Condylura cristata | reverse complement strand
CAGGAGCCCCACTGAGTGCCCACAGGGCAGGTGACCCACAGAGCAGGCGGAGGCAGGCCCAGGGCGGCCTAGAAATGGTAAGCTGCTTAGCCTAAGCCCAGGGCGACCGCCCCTCGGCCAGACCTACTTACAGGTACTGTGGACCCAAAAGACATGAGACGTTTAAAAAAAAATCTTTCTACTGAAACGAACATGGCCGCACGGGCAGTGTGGCCTGCGGGCAGGTCTCGGGGACGGCGCTTGGCCCTGGCTCTGCCCCAGCGGCCCCGTCCAGCTGGCTGGGCTCGTCCCCTCCCTGGCCTGCCCCCCACCCGGCAGAGCGCGCCCCAGGCCGCTGTGAGGCTTCCGCCGGCTCCCCCGGCCTCTCGAGCCCCGGCGCCCTCACCGGCGCGTGCCAACAGAGGGCCCCCCACAGAGGGCTTGTGCGCTGTGAGGACAGACGAGACCCGCGAACGCCCAGGGCCACAGCGCAGCTGGCCGTGTGCTGCTCAGGCCTGGCCGGCAGTGTTCAAGGTCCAGGAAACTGGACGGCGACAAAGGTCAAGTCCACACCTACCACCATCCAGGGCCCAGGTGATGACCTCCCAAAAAGCCTCTGGGAGCAGGAGCCCACCCTCGGCTGAGCTGCTTGCACCGCTCAGGGCAGGTTAACCTGGGTGCAGGGCTGAGACGCGGCAGAGCCAGCCCCCCTCCTGCACATTAGGGGCGAAGATGGGGTCCATGCACAAGTGCACCTCCTTTGCACACAGCGCCCTGGCGTCCCACAGCGACACCGGCAATCCATTCAGGCCTCCCCTGCAGGGCCAGCAAGAGCGAGCTGGTCATTTGCCAGCCCTCACCCCTTCACTCCACCTCCTGTGTCAAGAACCCCCCCCCAAGTGCCACGAATGGCCCCTGAGGCCCAGACACCCTCACCCTCCCGCAGCCGACCCCCAGCCCCGGCCACGCGCCGGCTTTCATACCAGCGTGGCTCCCGGGTTCCGCCAGCCGAGGAGCGTCTGCGGCCGGCCGGCCAGCCACGAGCCCTCCGGGCCCCGCGCAGGGGGAATGTAACGCTCAGCAGCTGGCACGTGGGCACCCCGGGAGGGCAGCGACCGCTTTATCTCAGGGGCCGGGGGGTGGGGGCCACAGCAGTGTCGTAAGCCTCACGCCGGATCACTGGAGGTGACACAGAGGAGCACAGAGCCCCCGCTTGGCCACCGGCCACCACTCAGAGGCCCTGTGCTGACCTCGGCTCACACCCCAGGACTTCACCCTCCTGATTCGACTGAGTCATCTCTACCCACCCACTCTCCTAGGCCGGGTAGAGAAATGAACCAGACGGGCTAACCGGCCTTCGTAAAGCCTCCCGCCATCACCCCGCCTCCTGCAGCCCACAGCCCCCGCCACGTGGTCAAGGACGCCACCGCCTGGCAGAGGCCTCGGAGGCTCTGCTGTGTGGCGCAGGACGTGCACCTGAACTCCGGGGCACCTCGCAGTCCGTTCCCGGAGCCATCTGCTGCCTCGGGGCCGTGGGGAGTGAGGAGCGTGGCACACACAGCCCCCGAGGGCCCTGTGGCCGTGGGCAGCACCGTGGCTAAGCACCACCTCCCCGGGACAGAGGCCGTCTGTCTGTGCAGCTTCCACGGACACGGCACCAGCAGGTGGACGCCTCCAGTGGAGAGCCACTCCCGTAAGGGGGCCTCTCCCCAGGGGCCACGCTCACGGCCACGCCCAGCACTGGGCTCTGGATTCCTCAGAGGCGGCCTGGGCTGCGTGCAGGAGACTGGGGAGCAGCTGCGTCTTGGGTGTTAGCCCCGTTTTTATTTTTTGGCAAGGTGTGGTCTGGGGAAAAGGGCGGGGTGCCTCCTCATTTGCAAAAGTATCTCCACTTCCTTCTAAGCACCCGGGATAGACAAGGCCTCCTCCCTCCCTCCCAAGCTAAGACCTCCGGGTCAAAGAGGAAATGACACAGCCAGCCAGACTGGCTTAAAGGGAAGGTGTCTGAGGGCGCCCGCAGGACTCTTTCTCAACGCTGGGGGCCTCTCGAAAGCTCGGGAGGCTCCCTGGGCCCTGAGATTGTTAACCGCTTTCCACGGTGAGCGGACCCTCCTCCTCAGCAGCAAACGGACTGTCCGTCCGCCACGCGCCCCACAGTGCCCGGCAAACTGCCCGCCGTGCCACCCAGAGCCCGTCACCGTGCCCTCGTCAGCCACCGAGCAGGGTTTCGGGCTGCCGGCCCGCTGCTCACAGAAGCTCACGTCACGGGGCATCAGCTGTGCGGCCGGGGACAGAAGCCACCTCGGCCCACACCACCGCTCCAGAGTTAGAGCGAGCTCATGACAAAAATAACAATAAAAGATAAATGTTATGGGCAAACATAATGTGTTTACAGAATAAACCAATAAAAAATGCAAACGCCTGCCGGACGCAGGGGCAGATGAGGATGGATGAAATTTAACAGGGGCCGGGCAGAGGTCAGCATCTGGGCACCAGAGCCGGGCGTCGCGGCCCTGGGTGAATAGTTAACCGGGGCTGCTTTCCTGAGGAGCCCGGGGCCGGGGCCCAGCCCCAGCGAGGGC
>NW_004567112.1:2691551-2709430 GCF_000260355.1 Condylura cristata | reverse complement strand
CGAGCGTGGCGTGACACAGCAGCCCGTTCCCTAGAAAAGCTGAGGCCGGACAGTGGGCACAGCAAGTGATAAGGCAGAAGCCTCCGGACGGAGCGAAAGAAAGCCCGGGGTGCCTGCAGGGCGGCAGGGGGAGGCGGCACTCGGGAGGGGGGGGCTCCGCAGGGGAGTTTTGAGGTGAACGAAACAAAAACACGCCATTTTCTACGTCGAACCTGCGAGTGCAGACCACGGACCCGTGCGCCGGGGGTGTGGCAGACGGACACGTAGGCGGGCACAGCCGCGCGGCGGTCAGCAGACGGCAGCGAGGCCCCTCCAGAGGCCACGGTGGCCCCGCTGCGCCTCACTGCTGAGTCTGCACCCCATGCACGCACCCCGTTCTCCGAAGATGAGTGTGCACGCACCCCTTGGTTTTCATCTCCCTCCCCGCGCCGCGCCCACCTCCGGCGCTGCCCACGCCGGCCGGCCCTTCCGCCGGACCCACGCCCTGCCTCCCTCTGCTCCCCTCAGCCTCCTGGGCCACCCGTCCCCCTCTTCTAAGCTCAGCTAAGGTGTCACCTCCCCCAGGAAGGTCACCTCCTCCTCTCCACTCTGCAGCGCGAGGTCACGGAGCATGAAACGCCGGCGGCACGTGTCTCCGCGCGGGCGGTGAGCTCCCGCGGGTCACGGACCCAAGCTTAGCCCCCCGAGTCCCCGCTCCTTGGCACGAAATGCTACTCAGGAAATGTCTGCTGCACCGAAAACACGCCTGCCTCGAGAAGCCGGGTCCCTGCCTCCGCCAGCGCTGCTGGGACCTCCCCGCAGAGGGGCTTTCCCACGCCACCTAGGCTGTGTGTTAACACCAGTTCTCAGCGCCGCGCCTCCGGTCCGTGGTGGGCTGGGCCGGGGGCCCTGTGGGCCCCACAGCAGCAGATCTGTGTCAGCACGAGGCCCCGCATCTGGAGACACCCCCAGCATCTGCAGCACCTACAAGCACCCAGGCCTCCAGGCGGGGCAGCGGGCAGCGGGCAGCCCTCCGGGAACCCTGTCCTGGAGAAGCCCCAGCCCCGGTGTCGTGCTCGGCCCCGGGAGGAAGCCGGCTGCAGCAGGCGGCTGCAGCAACCCTTTCTGCAGCAGCCCCGGGGGCCAGGGCCCTGCGGCCAGAGAGGCCGGGTGCCGGGAGCCGCAGGGTGAGCAGGAGGGCCGGGGGAGTCTCCCCACCCAGCAAACCCGTGTGGTGCTATGCTCAAACCAGCAGGTATTTCGCAGGTGAGCGAAGAGTCCAATGCCATGGCCCGTGCAGCCCCCCGCTGGCATCGGCCCTCCCGGGTCAGAGTCGGCCCCAGTGCAGCCCCCAGGCTGGCTGTGAGGGGCGGCGTGGGGAGGCGCGGATGTGGCCAACACGCCCACACAGACCACCAAGTGTCCCGCCAACAGGGCCACCCAGGGCCGGGAGTGCCCGAACGCCCCAGGCTACTCCCGGGGGCGTGAGCTGCAGCGCCAGGTGGAGAGCAGAGCCCCAAGACACCCCAGGGCCACGGCGCAGGTGTGGCCCTCGGGGATGGGCAAGAGTTTAAGAGCCAGAGACGGGTGGGGGCCCCCGAGAAAGCCAGCAAGCGGAGAGTCTGACTCCACCATCGGCGGGCGGCCGGGGTGGGGGCTCTTCCCAGCTGCTGGGCAAGGAGCGCCAGGCCACCGGGACAGGGGCCGGCGGGTGCCCACGCCCCTCCCCGGGCCCGGAGGGCGGCCAGCCACACAGCGCAGCCTCTGGCCACGCTGCCAGCCCACAGCCGGTGGCCGGCCTGCCCGCTCTCCTGTGGCCGTGAGGACGTCGAGAGGGCAGGCTGGGCCGCAAGGTGGCCGGTGGGGGCGGGGGCTGCCGCCGGATGGAGCCACGGGCCCGGGGTCCTCGCAGGGCACCCCGGCCCCCGTCCTGAAACGGCGGGCGGCGCGAGCTCAGGCATCTGTCCGGCCTCGCCTGCCTCGCCCCCGCACAGGCCGGCATGCCACGGACAATACGGAGCTGTGCTCTGGGGCGGCGGCGCCCAGCGCGAGGCCGTCACGCTCGCCCCACGCCGAGTCCACACACTGGGCGTGAGCGGAGCACGCGCCTCTCACGTGGCCGCCGCCGTGAAAGCACAAAAGCACAAGGGCGCCCTGCCTCAGCTGCGGGCGGGCGCCGGCCGCGCGGGAGGCGGCAGCGAACGCCACAGAAACGCCCCATTCACAGCCATGACTGGGGTATTGTCCTCTAGTTTTCGAGGAGCAGAGGAAGGGGGGGGTCACCTCACCAAACAAACGGCAAGGAAACCGCAGAGCTGGATGAACCGGGCACCCCGGTGAGGCGGGGGCCAGCGGTGACCGCAGGGCCCCTCTGGGCAACCCAGAACCAAGCTTAGAGGGTCACCCCGGGGCACCAGCGACCACCGCCCGCCCCGAGCCATCCCGCCGAAGGCTGGCTCTTCGCGGGCCGGCACGCCTCTGCCCGGGCCCGGGCCTCGGTTTCCCCGGCTGAAGGGCGGCAGCGGCCCTCTGCAGAAGCCCCGGCTGCACTCGTGCGTGATCACTTCAGGGGAAGAGGGGACAGGGCGCCGACGCCGGGCACCGCCGCGGTCCCAGGCCCTGCCTCGACACGGGACACTGGTGCCAGGCCCCGGGACAGGGCACAGCTGCGGGACTGGCGCGGGCGGTCTTGGGGAGCCTGGAAGGCAGGAGCGTGGCGGGGGCACAGCTGCCCAAGGGGAAGCCGCGGAGCAGGGCCCGGTGCTCAGGCCAGTTGCCAGCCGAGCCCCCAGACGCCTCTCGGGAAAAGCAGAGCTGAAGGTCACCAGCGCTGGTCCTGCGGCACCTGGGGTCCAGGTAAGGGGTGGGCAGGGGCGAACAGAGAGGGCTACCAGGTCAGCGCTTCTGAACCTAAAGGGAAGCGACTCCCCTGGCCAGCCTGCTCCCACAAATACAGAAACCAGGGAGCCGGTGACAGCGGCGTTTATTTCTGTAATGCTGAAGACCGGACGGCCCAAGACCCGTGCCGGACGTCGGTGAGGCGAGGGCACTGCTCCTGCCGTGGTGCCCTCGCCGTGGGGGGAGGGCGCGACCCCACTCCTGGGGCTCCAGCCTCCTGGCCGCCTCCCAGGGCCCCACCCCGGCCCGGGCCAAGGTGCCACACACGTGCCGTCCAGGCCGCAGCAGCGAGAAAACAAAGTCTCTCCGGGGACCAGGGCCAAGCTCCCCAGAAAGTGAGATGCAGCTCCGCGCGTCCCTCTGGCAGGGTGGGAGAGGGCAGAGGAAGAGGGGGCTCTCGCAGGGCGGGCGGTCAAAGCACTAGCAGACCGCCCGCCGGGGAAGTGGACGGCACTCGGCGCCTGCACCAATGAAGTGGCGTTAGGGCACGGACCTCAACGTGCGCCCCGCAGCAGCCTCAGCTGGGGACTGTTAGAACGCAGAGCCCCCACCGACCCCTAGAGCCGAAGCTGCTGGGGGCTGGGCGCGGGTTTCTGCAACCAAGCGCCAACAAGCTCTCCAGGTGATTCAGCCGCTCCCAAAAGCGTAAGGACCGGTGTTTTTGATCTGGGACCCGGGAAACTGGCAATTCTGTAGATGGGAAAACCGCGGCCCCTCCCGATTGAGTCTCTGCAAATGGCCACCAGGTGGGGAAGCAGGAGGAAGCCTGGTCGGGCCGGCACTTCCCCGGGGCCGGGACCTGGGATGGAGATAAAACAGCCCAGTGCTCGTCCTTGGGGGCTCTTGGTGCCCAGCTACCCGCCAAGAATGCCAGCGTGGTCAGGGCCTCGGGGTTGTTCTCAAGAGTCTCAGCCCAGGAACATGGGGCGAGGCAACACCCCCACCCCCAGCGGGCAGAGCGGAGGACGCAGCAGAGCAGGCGTCTACATTTCCGCCGCGAGTCGGGGAAGCCAGGAAGGGCCTCCAGGCAAGACGGAGGACCCAGATTCCCAAGTTCACGAACAATTCAGAACGGCACCAGGAAGCCTAAGGGGCCGTGTGATCAACCCCGCCTGCGAATCGGAGGGATAAAAATGTCTGCAGAACATTTGCCACAAAGCGGAGGCTGGAGGTGCGTGGAAGGGGGTTGACACTAGGTGCGTGGGAGAAAAGGTGAGCGGAAGCGTCCTGGGAAAATGTTTATTGCTTGGGAAAATCTTTACTTTCTTCCGCCGGCTTCACTGAGTCTGCTGGAAAGAGTAAGCTAGAAGGCGGAAGCGTCTTCCTGTACCCTAAGACAGTTTTCTCTGCCTACCACCAGCAGGAGTTACTTGATACAAGGCCGCCAGACTGCCTGTCAAGATAATTTAAAGATTAAATCTTTATTTAAAAAAAAAATCCCACAGCATCTGTTGAAATCTTGTAGGCGCTCTGGGACTAAGAAGATTACAGCGGGTGAAGCCCCTGCGTGGCTGTGGGGGGGCCAGAAAGATGGGGTCACTGGGCCTCAAGGCAGGCGGGGGCCGGGCGGAGAGGGCTGCGAGGCGGGCCGCGCTCCGGAGCTACATGGGGGTGCGCTGCGGAAACCTGGGGAAGGCGCCCCAGGGCCGAAGGGGCCCCCTGCGCTGGACGGCAGCTCCTGTCAATTCCAGCAGGTGGAACAAGCAGGACTGTGGAGAGTGACCTTGGCCCCTGGAAAGGCCGCCCGGGCACGTCCACCAGCAGCTGCCACCCACTGCCCGCACCGGGCCCGGGCGCCCCGCCCCCACTCTGCCGGTCCACGCCACGGGCCAGCGGCTCAGCTGGGCGCAGGGCAGGGCCTGGGTCTGCCCTGGCCTCCCCACTGGCGTGCCCGTTGAGGGGGAGGGAAGCGGTTCTGTGCCAAACGCCGCAAACAAATGCAGCAGATGGACCGTCCACCGGGCCCCACGCCCACAGCCGCTGCCCGCGGGGTCACCGTGGCACAGCAGCTGCTTCCTCGCTTCCTCGCCGCTCTCCTGCACAGAACACAGGATTCTGTTTTGATGGCTTGTGTGTAAGATACAGAAGTGCGAGGGGGGGTTTCCTGCCTTTTATTTCAAAATAGCCTGGGACGAGCGAAGACGCCGTGTACCATAACAACACATTCAAAGGGAAAGCTCGAAGAAGTGGGTTTTCGTAAATGTCAACCCACAGAGCAACCTACTTCTCTGCCCACAGCCGTGATACACAGGAGACTGGGGCCACCCCGAGGAGCAGGTGGGCTCCCTTCCAGCACCCGAGGCCGGGACTGGGCTCACCCGGAGCGGCGGGTGGCTGGCCTGCAGCAGGGCCGGGCCAGGCCGGCCTCTGTCCCGTGAGGGCCTCTGGGGTGTGGCTCCAGCTCCCTGGGGGCAGGGCCTCCCCGCAGCTGATGTGAGCACCAGGGGAGCCGGCAGAGCCGGGCACACCGTGGGTGTGAGCCAGCCCGCGCCAGCGAGGCCCAGTCCCCGAGAGCGTGTCTGTACCACGGCAGTGTGACACGGGCCACCCCGGCCCCTCTCAGCCACGCCCGCCCCATCCCTCCAGCCCTCCAGTGGCCCCCGGAGGCCATTCTGGGAGCGGCCAGCGAGGGGAGCGGAGTCCGAAGGGCATCGTCCGCAGGTCTGCCTGAGGACGAGTCTTTTCCTTTGTCAAGCACGGCTGACCCCCTTCTGCCCCACTTCCTCCTTGCCCAGCTCTTGTTTCATGCAGCTGTTCTGTGACTACATGCACCGGGCTTCTCTGGTTTTCTCCTTTTCACTCTTGCCAACGTCCCGAAAGCCCCTGTTGCTTAGTCCTGCATGTTATTAATGTTTCATCCTGATTAGCAAGAGTGGGCACGGAGCTGGCCCCCAACAGGGCCATGCCCAGCTGTTCCCAAAAAGCAGCAGGGGCCTGGACTCCTGACGACACGCGGATTTCACTGGAGACCCTGGCCCAGGCCGCTCAGCGACTGCACACTGAGGGGAGACGCCCCTGGCCCAGCGCTCTCGGGCCGGCTGTAGCGCCTGCAGTCCAGGCTCCCCATGATGGCCTTCACACCTCAGCAAGATGCTGCCGCTAATGAGCTTCCAGAGCGAGCTGGCTGGAGCAGATCCACCGAGTTGGGGGGTGGGGGGCTGCGGTGAGCCGGCCTGGGGGCAGCCGGTGACTTGCGCTGCAGCTGACAGTGTCGAAAGGAGGGAGCAGCACACCCCAGGGGGGCTGGAGCCCCTCTGCCTCGCCACGCAACACAGCGGCCACCATCCCCTACGAGCAAAGTCTTCCCTTACCCGTCACCAGAGAAAACGTGGCCGCACAAACGTCCCCAGCCTACGAAAGGGAGAACAGTGTAACATCAGGTCCAGCAGGCCCAGACGAGCGCTTCATGTGGCCACCGGAAAGGCTGGATTTCTGCAGGGCCCAGCCTGCAACACGCCTGAGGCGGGGCAGGGGTCAGGGGAGCAGCAGAGCGGATGAGGCTGCCAGCCCAGGCGTGCCAGGAACTGGGGTCCCGGGCTGGAGGACCTGCAGACACAGGCAGATGGGGCAGGGCCTGGCAGGGTGGGCAGCTTGCCCGGGCCTCCCGGCCCGTCACACGTGTCCCAGCCTCTCTGAGTCCGTGGAGGGACTTTCAGTTGTTTGGGGGCCCAACAGCCCTTTCGCCGGGACACTTCCTCTCCCCCTGGGCTCTTCCCCCTGGCAGCAGGCCGGGGCACCTGTGCCCAGGGCAGCTTCTGGGACCACCCCGTCTGCTGCCCAACAGACAGTGCTAGCTCCTCACAGCTACTGAGCACAAGACAGGTGGCTGGTGCGACCGCAGGACCAGTGAAATTCACTCACTGAGGTGGGGCTGATTTACACTTAACTAATTTGCCTTTTCACTCCTTACGTATTTATTATTAGCTGAAAAACCTGAATAGCGGGTGGCTTCCAGATTAGAAGTGCGGGGTCAGAACGCAGAGTGTCCATGTTGGGTCTGGGTCAGCACGTTTTCCAGAAGAGGGTCAGGCAGTAAGTATCAGGCTTTGCAGGCCACATGGTCCCTGTCCCATTACTCAGTTCTGCTGCTGTAGCCTGAGAGCAGCCACAGACACCTTGAACATTTGTGGGCGAGGCTCTCTGCCAATAAAACTTTATTTGCAAAAACAAGGTGGGCCGGACAGAGCCTGTGGGTTTCGTCTGCTTATCCTGATAGACAGAGCAGGGAGTACTGCCCACCCGCTGGCCAGCTGCAGTCATCTTTATCTTACTGAACCCCCACTCCTTCAAGTATAGAGGGAACACTCATTGTCCCACTTCTCAAGGAAGTTGTAAGGGTTTAGGATTAATTTTGTCTATGCACATAAGAGCTGGAGTATAGGTCAGAGGTGCAGGGAAGAGGGTAAAAGCATCCACCAGCAGCAGCGTGGGGAGCACACTGAAATCCACTGCTGAGGGGAGCAGCGGGGACAGGGGAGATCTGCCGCGCCCTGTGGGTCACTCCCTGGCCGGTGATGGAACTCAGGCTGCAGCGGCAGTGGGCAGCTGCACAGCGCTGAGACCCAGCCCCCTGTGCCACCAGGGAGGCCCAAAGTTGTAAGAGGCCTGCAGTGCACTCAGCACAGGACTGGCATGGGCATTCCACATGGGCTGTGGACGGACGCTCTGGCTCCCCCACCCGCTCCCCCCTCCCCTGCAAAGTAGGCCCCCTCATTCCCAGTCTACAGAGAAGCTGAGTGGCTGGTTCAAAGTGGGGTGCAGCGGGGACAGGGCCAGAACCAGGCTCCGTTTCCTGGTTCCAGGCCCTGCCCTCTTCCAGCTGACACTGCCCTGCCAGTGACGCGGCTCCTGGCCCGGCTCCCCGGGCCGCTCTGCACCATCACAGGTTCCTGGTAACGGATGTGAGCTCTGCCCGTCCCTGATCTGTCCAGCACCTGAAGCTCTCCTCACCACCACTGACCACAGACCACCTCCTCTCGGGCTGTCAGTCGCCCACACTCCACAGCAACGCCCCACAGGCAGCCTCGCCGTCACTGTGCAGAATGAGGTTCGGGGTGTGGCAGGCCCACATGGAGATCTGACTGTCCCCCCTCACAGCACTACCTCCCCACAACTGCTCCACAAAATGAGAAACAGGCCTCTCCCCGCAGGGACGGGGGCAAGGCCGAGCTGCAGCCTCACGCGAGCAGGCCCAGCGCAAGCAGAGCCGAGGAGCCTCCTGCTCCCTGCAGGCCTGAGCCACCCATGGTGCCCCTTCCGCGTGCCGCCTGCGGGGCCCGCCCCCAGCAGAGGTGGGCGCTCAGGAGGCCCCAAGATCCAGCTGGCCGTGACCACCGCACTGGGCAGCTGCAGCAGCCAGGGCCGGGCACATCTGAGCAGGGGCAGGCAGAGAAGGGCGGTCACCTGGCCGGCAGCGCAGCCGGGCCCAGCTTGCTCCTCCTGCCTCGGGCAGGGGCTGAGAAAGAAGCGTCTCTCCCTGAGCCCCGCGGCGGGCCCATGCCACCCTCGCTTCCCGGGCTGGGCGGCTCTCGCCAGGGCAGGGCTGGGCCGGGCCAGGTGTTTTCACACGCCTGAGGCTGCTCGGGCCGAGCTCCTCTGGGAACACTGCGGAGGGCGAGCATGCTCCCAACAGGACAGCGGGCCCTGCTGGTGTGGGCGGGGCCTCGGCGCACGACCGACGTGGGAAGGGCAGTTGGGTCCCTTCACCGTGGGCCATCACCCCCCCCCCCGCCGCCCAGGGGCCCACTCCTGCTCTTCCACTCAAGTTTGCAGATCTCGTTTTGGCCCCCCGGGGTCCGGCCCGGCCGCCCCCCTTCCTGGTAGGTGAGGGCGCCTGCCTGCCTCTCCAGGCGTTCGGTGAATGTTTGCTGCCAGACTCAGGACTAAATGGGTGCCATGCGCAACTGAGCACTTCTTTCCTCAGGACTGAACTCAGAAGAGCCTGGCGCAGAGGCCAGGCCAGACCCCCCGACGAGGAGGCCGCTGAACTGTCATCTCTGGGGCTCACTCACCAGCTCCCTGAGTTCTCCCCCGCCAGCCGAGGCACCTGCCACGCCACCCCCACCGCAGGCCCAGGTCTGGGAAAGACCTCGGTGTTTGGGGGTCACAGGAGCACGGGTGGCGGGAGTCAGGGGACCCAGACAGAACATGTAGGGCTTGGCAGCCGCACGCCCCACAAGAACACGCCGGACGCAGCCCAGAGGCAGTGAGCTCGAGTCCACCACGCAGCGCGGACACGTTTTTTTTTTTTCCTTTATGGAAATAGAAATCAGATTTTTTTGACTCATGCAATGCCAAGAGGTTTTGTTCATTTTGATTTCTTTAGCTCCGGTGCTGGCACAGGCAAGAGACTTTGGAAGTTCTTGGGGACCCTAAGTGCCCCACTGAAGCAGGAGCGTGGACCGGACGTAACATGGACCACATCTCTGACAGACAGACAGCCCAGGATGGAAATTCCATCAGCCGGGGGCCAACCTGTGCCTTCTCCATAGAGGTCACCCAAGGTCCAAAGGACTGGGCCCCGGCGGCACCCCACTTTCTCCTGAGGTCACGCGCAAAGCCGCCGGGAAGACGTTCCTCCCCTGCCTCTCGCCGGTGTCAGCCAGCGGCTTCCACGTGGCTCCCACCCTGCCTCCTCCCGCCAGACACAGCCCCCGCCTGCCCAACCACTCAGCACTGCACCCCAACACCGGGTCTCCTCCAGGGCCAGCACCGGCCTTGTCTCCGAGCTGCCGCCCCTCGGGCCAGGCCGGACCCCTTCACCTGCACCCACGGCCACCCCGACCCGGTCAGCCTCGCTCACACACCGTCTGTGAGGCTCTGCTCACCGGGGTCCACACCCCGCCCCCCTCAACCCCCTGCTGCCCCCCGAGGCCCAGCACCCGCAGCTCCGCTTTCTCCCCTGCTGAACTCCCAGCTAGTCTTCAGGACGCGGGAGTCGGCTCTGCGCTCCCTGGGGCGCTGCGGCCGCCTGGAGGGACCCGGCCGCGTTGCACACACACGGCGCACGCGCAGCAGCGACGGCCCACGACGCCGGCCTGGCTGCTCGCCAACAGGGCCTGTGTGGGCCCTCGGGCCGCTGGCACCGCAGCGCCCGGGCCTTCACCGGACGCCAACGAGGTGGCCTGCGCCTGGGGCCCAGTGCGGTCGCCGCGGGCACAGGGGTGCTCCAAGGAGGCCAGAGGGCAAGCGGGCGAGCGCCCTGTCCACCAAGACCAGCGCCCCGCCGCCCCCACAGCTCCTCTGTCTCAAAGCACCAAGGGTCCAAGAAGACCCATGTCGGCACCTAGCCCAGACCCCTCGGTGGGCAGCTGCAGGGCTGCGGAGGCCTGTCTCAGTCACCTGTGCCAGCCGGGGGGCGCTGCGGTCGGGAGTCGGGACGCCCACCCAGAACACAGCCCAGTCCTGAGGGCTCCCCGAGCAGGCACGCGCCCGGCCACGGCGCCCACGCGTCAGCCCCACGGGAGGGCTGACGGGGCAGCAAGGACTCTGGCACCAGGGGCCCGCGGGGGCGGCCTGTCCCCTGGCACCCCGCTCAGGGCGCCTTGCGGAAGCCGAAGGCGGGGCGCTCACCCTCGGCTCGGGAGAGGGCTACGGGCCCCCCAGCGTGGACGCGGGGGCACTGCCACGCAAAGACAATGGCTGAGGACAAGCGGAGCCCGTGTGGCAGGTGTGAGGCCGCCGGGAGCTCAGCCCCCAAGCGCAGGTGAGCCGGGAGCTAAGATTTGCGCCGAATCCTGCCGCGCTCGCTTTCTGTGCAGGACCCAGCTAAGTCACGTCTGAGACAGATTTCGCTTCCGAGAGAGAAAGCTTGGAGAGTCCCGTCTCAGCTCGGCGCAGAGGCTCGCTGTCCGCTACCTCAGGCCCGTGCCCCGGCCCCCGCCGGAGACAGACGGACAGAGCCCGGCGCCAGAGCACGCAGCTCCGGGGAGCGCTGGCCGGGCCCAGTGGGGTGGGCAGTCCAGCCCCCCGCCCCGTGTGCGCCCCACCGGGACCCGGCACCGCTGCCCGTCCTGGCCCTGTCCCCAGAGGTGCATGCCTGCCACGGGCTGCCCCGCGGGGCCCACCCAGGCCCTCCTGCCGAGCCCGGGGTGGGTGCTGCCAGCCTGGCAGTGGTCCAGGTGAAGAAAGTCAGCCCGGGACACAGCCCCAAGGGCAACCGGCCAAGGGCAGCCCCCAGACTTGCGCCCGGGCACCCGGGACTCCAGAGCTTCCTGCTGCCGCGGCGCTAAGGGCACAGACCTGCCTTGCACCTGCACCCCGCGCAGCGCCCCCTGGCCAGCCTGGGCCTCGTGCGAGCCTCCACCCACTTTGGCCGGGCATCTCCAGCCCCGACCCCTCTGCGCTGCCCCCGAGACGCTGTGAGGCAGGCCAGCAGCAGAGGTCACAGGGCGAGCCCGGCCCGGCCGTGCGGGCACCAGGCCCACCACCCTCCCCCCAGCCAGCCACAGGGCTGCCCGGGAGGGGCAGGCCCCGGGCCCGGCCCCACCGTGCCATGCAGGGCCCCCGCCATTCCACACACCTCTGCAGCCTCGAACACAGACACCCCTTTTCTACCTCCTCCAGAGAGGACGCCCGCTCCTCACCCAGCCTGTGGAAGCTGCGGCCGCGAAGGGCGTGGTCTCCCACCTCCCACTGCAGGGCTGCTCCCAGCCAGATGGAACCTCCCTGCACTCCCAGGCCGCTGGCCAATGTGAATGCCAGAGCAAGGGGAATTCCAGGCGCGGCCTGGCCTCTCCCAGCTGGGCCCTGTCCGTCAGGGCACTTGAGCCAGAAGGCCGCGGGAGGAGGGTGGCCCCGGGTGGAGGGCAGGCAGGCAGCAGCAACTGGAGCCTACACCACCTACCGTCCCTACTCCGGTCACTGCCAGGACACAGGCCAGGCCAGCCCAGCTGTCCCGGAGCCCGCAGGCCCACCCAGCAGGCTCAGCTGCATGGCCACCCAAGCCCCTGCTGGAACAGCAGTGGGGTGACCGTCAGTAATGGCCAGGGGCCACCCCCTGGAGGGCACCCCGTGCTCACAGCAGGACCGGGCAGGTGCTGGATGAAACAGGAGCAAGGCACGGCAGGAAGAACACAGTCGGCAAGCCGAACCCCACTGCCCCTCCGCCCCGGCGAGGGCTGCTGGCGGGGTAGTGGACGGGCCAGCCCCCGGCACAGGCCGCGCTGACACTGACGGGCTGGGGAGGGCGGTGTCCAGCTCCGCGATCAGCGGGTGCCCCGCAGGTTGGCCGTGTGACCGCAGGGGCAGCCCGAGGAATCACCAGCGCCCTCGGCCCCACCTCATTAGGCCCACAGCCAGCCCCGGCAGCAGGATGCGGGCCTCGTTTGCCCTCCAGCACCAAGACCCGGGGCACGTCTTGGGCAGAGGCCAAACCCTGCCCCTCAAGCTCATCATCACAGGTCCCAGTAGTGTCCGGGGACGCCTTCTCCAGCTGAGCCGGTGCTGGCCTCGCCTGGGGACTCTTCACTTCCGAGGCCCTGGGGGCCCCCTGCGGGGCGCATGGAGGAAATGGGGCGCTGCCAGGTGAGCCACCTGGGCGGCACTTTCTACGTGGCTAGAAACGGTGAGCGACAGCGCTTCGCCCACTGGCCTGACCTGCCAGCGCCAACGTGCCCAAGGCTCACATGATGGGGTACCTCCAGGGGCAGCAGCTTGGGTTCCCCTATGTGACTGTGACCTTGGGAAAGTCACTGCCTCTCCCAGGGGAGGGGTTCCCCTGCATCAGCCGACGAGAGAAGCTCGCCAGCCCCCGCCGTTCTAAACGTCACTCTGTGCCCGGGCGCGGGCTCCAAGCCGCCGGGCCCCACCGGGCAGCTGACAGTGACGGTCATCGACTGCGGTGAAAAGGACCAGCCGCTCACTGACAACCACTGGCCCCCTGGACCCAACGTGCACCTCCCCTGCGCTGAGCCCCAGAAGGGATGCACGTGCCAAGCCAGTGTGGGGGGGGTGCAGGGCCTGCCTGAGACCAGGCTGAGGGACGCCCACCGGAGGGGCTGACCAGAACCAGGGGCAGGCAGGCCCACCCGCGGCGTGCCCAGCAGGGCTGGGAACTCCAAGAGGACGCCAGTGGCAGAAGCTGGCTGTGCTCAGATTCTCCTTCGAGACCCTCAGCCGTGGAAAACTCTAGTAGGTATGTCCACTCCTGGACAGGAAGGCACCCGGCCCCCGGCCGCCCCAAGTGCAGGCCTCACGGGGTCCACTCCAGCCCTTGCTCCCCTGTGTCGGGTAACAACAGAATCAACTCGGGCTTTCAAAATGCTCATTGGTTCCTCACCCTCCGCCAGGCGGGTGTCATGTCGCCCAAGGTTGAGCACTACGGCCCTAACACAGCACAGAGGGGCCCAGTCCTCCTCCCACGTCCTCGAAGAGCAGAAAGAGCAGCAGATCCGGCAGGCAGGCCTTGCCGGAGACGGGGCTCCTCGCCCCAATTCACCCCCACGTCCACACACAAACCAGGAGCAACCTGCCAAGGGCGTGTGGCAGGCTGGATGCAGGGCTCTGCCTGGCGCCCCCCACCCCCACTCTGAAGATGCACCATTGTCTGCAGTCACTTGACTAACTTGGGCATTTCCGCAAAACGCCCTGCAAGCCTGGAGTGGCAGGGAGCACAGGTGACTTGCTCCGAGCCATCCGAATTACAAACGCAAAGGAAGGAAAAAGCCGAAACCCCTTTCCTCAATGTCTTTGAATGGAGAATGGAAGCTGAATAAATGCTGATGCTTCTAGGGGCTGCCAGATTTATTTCCCACTTCCCCCAAAGGTCGCTGGGAATAACCATATTTTCCTGTGAATCTGCTCGGAGGAAGCAAAACATTTCAGCTTCTCCCAAGTGAGACACTGCCTTTGGTCCAGACACTCCTTCCAGGAAAGAAAACCAAAGTGACGGGAAAGGGGTGGCAAAAAAGGCAGTTAAAATGTCTAAGTTTCCCTGTGGTGTTAACAAGACTAAACAAAATTACGCTCTGAGATAAAACAGAACCCGGGCCTCGATCTGACGAGCACCCGGCCTGCAGCACGTGTATGGAAGGACGCAGGCGCCGAGGCCGGAGGCCCGGCCGGAGCACAGGCCTGTCAGCCCACGGGGGCCGGGGGCCGGTCGCCGGGCTTGCAGACCCTCAGCTGCGTCAGCTGTAAGCAGGACGGCTGTGAGAATCGGGGTGTATCAAAGCCCCTGGCCCCCCACAGGCCCTCAGCAGCCAGCCGACGCCACCATTGTTCCTGGGACACTCAGCACCCATTTGGGCTGAACCCAGCTGCACCACCTTCCATGTCCTGGAACTCGGGAGCCCCCCTGCACCAGGGCAGGAGACTCTGTTTCTTTGTTTCATGGGATGGAGCGGTCAGGAGCTAACCTGCCCTGCCTGCGTCTGGGGTCAAGCGGGCTGCTGACCAACATGGCTTGCTTCCCTCCAGAGTGGCTCATGGTGGAAAAGTCTCTGCAGGCCACAGAGGCCCACGAGCGAGACGTGCGAGCGCTGTTGTTCGTCAAGTCCCGCCTGGCCTGGCCAAGCTGCCCCCCTCACCCCCCCACGCCAAAGGCAGCTTCCCCTGCAGCCCCCACAGCAGGAGAGGAGGAGAACCGTTAAAGAAGGGGGGGGTGCCCCTCACACTTCTCGGTAACCCCTTACGTGATGTGAAATTCTACAAGGTAGACCCTTTGAAATGCAAAATCTTCCAGAGTCCTTCAAATGTGTTTTTATTTTCTTGGGTTCCTAAGGCTGCTTTCAGACCCACCCATCAGCATTTCCCCTCTCAATCAACCCACGTTTCTCTCTCTCTCTCTCTCTCTCTCTCTCTCTCACACACACACACACACACACACACACACACACAAAGGACGAGGAGGCTGCAGCACCAACGACTGTTTTTTGAAAAAGCTCAAGTATCTCCAGTTGCTGTGAGAGAAAAAAAAAAATCTTGTGCTCAGCTCCAGCCTCTTTGCAACCCTCTCCCGGACACCCCGAAGCCAACTTTCCTCTGGAAGATCTCCTCCCAATCAGACTGGGCACGAACAGCCGCTGCTGGGGTGGCAGCGAGCTTTCTGCAGGCGAGAATCGGGGTGCCCTCTGACCCAAGTTCGGGAAGGTGAACACGGGCCCCACCAAAACCACAGCCTGCAATTTTCCAAGCCTAAAATCCTTGATCCAAAACTCTGCACACAGGAGGTTTGGATTAAACATCAAAGAAGAAGTTACCTTAAAACAAAGTTGGTTGGCACAGAAAATTACTTCACCCCAAGAAGAACCCTGGGGGACAGTAAATTGCTTTTGAATATAGACTTTTCAGTGGCGAGGTCATTAATCATGTCGGGTAAACTCCGCCAAGACAAAAAGTCTCCAAGCCGGTGTCGAGCACACGCGGCATCTCCCAGTGCACGTCCTGGCTACCACAGTGCCGGCCGACCTTGGGCCATAATAAAGGTGACTCAGGCTCCCAGAAAGAACCCTCATAAAGCCAGGCAGCAGGAAACAAACAGAAATTAATCAGAGAGGGAGAGTCGATGACTGGGGAAAGTATATTCACGGGCGAGTTCAGACAGCGCCGCCCCTGGGATGGTCAGACGGGTCAGAACGGGGCCAGGGAGGCGACCTGCCCGCAGACCCGCGCCCTGCCAGGCCCCGCTTCCAGGGCGGAGGCCAGGGCGGCAGCGGGGCCGACCCGAGGCGAGCGTGCAGCCGGCCCAGCGAGGCTGTGCCGAGCTGGGCCAGACCCGGCCATGTGCTTCGTGTTGGCAACAACCCGGTTCTTTCAAGAGGGAGAGAGCCTGACTGAAGGGCAGCTGCCTCAGAGGGAGACAGGCCGGGGAAGCCCCGGCGGGCCCTTCTCCCCTCCAGTGAGGCGAACACAGCTGCGAGGGCGAGCTCACCTAGGCGAGGGCCCCCCTCGCTGGATCAATGGGAGAGCTCCCCTCCACATCTGGCTTCCATCTAAAACCGAAACTTGTATTATCAGCAGATTACATAACAAACGATGCCCGCAGGTCTCCTCTATTACACACCAGGAGGTGGGGTGGTGGGGGGACGGGGGCTGTGCAGCCTCGCTGCTGCTCGCTCCCCTCTGCGTTTGCCCAGGGCAGGAACCAGAAGTTCTCCACACGGTACGCAGTTCCAAGAGTCCCCAGCCCGGATGGGACAGCTCAGCGGTCGGGCGGTGCGGTCTCACGGCCCCAGGCACGGACGGCGGGTGAGCAGGGCCGGCCAGGGAAAGAGCACGGCGCACTGGCCCACAGCGTCCTCTGCTGCCCGCCGGCTGGCCGGCCGGCCGCCACCAGGCCCCTCTGCTCCAGCCTCGGCAGGGGAGAGCTGGCTGGCCGGCGGCTTCGGCCAGGGGTCAGGTACCTGCTCCCTGGACCCACGGCAAAGGCACCCGACCCGGCTGGCCGCTACAGAACCGGGGGGTGGAGAGGCCGGGGTGCAGTGAGGAAACCAACGGGGGAGAGGAAAAGAGCACAGGAAGTAACAGCAGGGCCCCCCTAAAATGTCATTAGGCGCAGCCTCGGGGCGGCCAGTGGATCTTTGGGAGCTCTTCCTGAGACCTTCACAGCGCCCCCACCCTACCTGGTGACGCGGCCTAAGATGCAGCTGGGAAGGGGGACCCTGACGGAGCAGTGTCCGCTGCGACAGGGCACGCCCGCCCGGCCTGCGGGCCGCGCACATCCATGTCCACTTCTGCGGAACTTTCACCTCCACCTGCCGTCACTGTTAAAACGACTGCGCGTCACTAGCGCCGACGCGGGGAACAAGACGTCGCTGCGCGCAACCCTTTCCACGGCCTTAGTGCGGCTGCTCTCCAACGGGGCATTTGGGAGAAACACTGAACCCTCTCCCCGGCCTCTCCATGTTCGAGACCCGTGCAGCCTGGTCAGTGGGCCGGGGTGAAGGGCTCCCCACTCCTGAACCGAGGACCCCAGTCTGCCGCTACCTCAGTCTTCTGCTAACCTGGGCAAATGGCTGGGGAGCTGCAACCAGTGGCTGTTCTCTGTTAATCCGGCTGTCCAGAGCCAAAGAGGGGGTGAGGGGGCGCAAACCTACAGATGCCGACTCAGTGTCAACACTGTAACCGAGGTGAGTTACTTCTAAGTGGATAAATTAAAATGAAACCAAAATCCGCCAAGCCAGCACTGCGAGTTTCCCCTCTGGGACTCCATTCCTTCCCAAAGCCTCAAGCCAGGGGGCATCGTTGAAGCCCGAGGCCAGGATCTGGCGCCGAGGGCCCCCCCCCGCCCCCGCCGGTGGGAAGCGAGGGGAACACATATGCTCGGGTGTCATCTGCACGTCTGCTCCGACGCTGAGGGCGCACAGGGCCCGCCCGGCTTCCCCGCCGGCACTCAGCGCCATTCCAACTCCGGCAGCCGTCCGGGAGGGCAGCCCGCGCCCACCATGCACACTCGGCGGGTTCCTGCCGAGCGAGCGGCAGCCCGCCCCATCTGCACCCGCTGCAGCCGGCGGGCGGCGGCACCCTGTCGGCGCCGGGCGCAGCCCGCGGGGCACCGGCCCAGCACGCGGAGTCCGGGCCGGGAATGTATGGGAGCCTCGGAGTGTGGCCTACATGAGGCAGAATCCCATTCATCAAACGCTGCGAGAGCTGCTCTTTGTTCACCATCGTACGAAGTACAGTACGTGTTAATGAACCCCGCGGTCAGATGAGGGGAGCCGGGCGCAGGGGGCGTCCCGGGGCCCCAGGCCCGAGCGCCGGGCCGCGCACCTCCAGGGGCTCCGCCGCCCTGTCCGGCGCCACGCGCATTGTTCCCCAAGTCTGCGGCCGGGCATGGGGAGCTGCGGGATGCCCGAGAGCCGGTCCGGGCCAGGCGCAGCGCGCGCCCCCCTCCCCACGCCCACCCCCGGCCAAGGGCGTCCGGGCTTCCTTCCGCGCCGCCCCACGGGAGAAACCGCGAGCCGGGAACCGACTCCCACGGGCTCGCAAAGCCGGGGCCGGCAGAACGTGACTCGGCCGGCGTGCCCGTGCCGGACGGCCCTTCTCGCCATGTGCAAAAGCCG
>NW_004567112.1:2666074-2690256 GCF_000260355.1 Condylura cristata | reverse complement strand
TCCCCAACGCGGGGCGCGGGTGGAAATAAAGGAATGTGTACTTCAGAAGCCGCATCCCCAATACATGCAACTGGTGGAGGAAGGATTTGTGGTTGCTAAGCAGAGGCCGAGCGTGTTTGGTTCTGTAACTTAGGATGTTGACTTAAGTTCAGGAATGTAACCCTGATAGAATAAGCAGAGCATTTTCATTGTGCTGCTTACCTGGGGGAGGGGGACTGTTTTCCTTGTGGAGGGAAGCCCTACATTTCCCATTTCTCCTTCCGACTGGTGTGTGTTACTTCACCAACCTAGTCCCCAAAAAGGGTTTTAAGGAGCAAGTTTGTAAAAAGCACTCCCTATGCCCGTTTTGTGTTCTCCTTTGCCAAAAAAACAAAACACCTCATTACTTTACATGGATTGTGTCTGCGCCGTTTGAATGGTTCTATTCATAAATCAGGAAACTTTTTCTGTTGCTTCTAGGAACATTTAATTGGTTTTAATCCAGTGCTTCAATCCAGGATCAAACATAAATGAACAATTAACTTCTTGAGCTTGTGTGCACTTGGGAATCGTAGTTCACCGCTGTTGCTGAGATACTCAGCTTCTCGTCACACTGGCTCCTTCTCGCTCAGAAAACCGAGACCCGGCCTCTCCGTTCACACTCACTGCAGCCCCGTGAGTTCTGCGGCTAGGCCCGCTGCACAGCCAGCAGCAGACAGGGCTGGGTCTGCACCCACTCCAGCGAGCCATGTGGGAGCGGGCCAGAGGAAGGAGAGAGGCGCAGAGGCTGACTCTGACAGCCTGGCCGCAAGCACAACTTTAGCAAGCCGACGTGGAAAAGACAAGAGCCAATCTCCCCAGGTGGACCGGAGAGAGTTGCAGGGGCCATCTGACGCCGGCTGCAGGGGCCCTGTGCCATCTGCAGGCACCCCCACCTCTGAGCCCTGGAGGCCAGGCCCGGTTACTTTCCATTAGGAGGTCCAGAGTGCCTCCTGCTGGCAGACACTCGGTTTATTCCTGCAATTACTAGTTCATGGGGTCAACTCAAAAACAAGATGCAGGGGTCCAGGGCCTGGAAACAATTATTACAGCATTGTTCTTGCTGCTCTCAGGATGACTTTAGTCTCACAAAATTCCAAGGACTGTGGTTATGGCAGGCTCCTTGGCTGTAACGCCTCCTTTCCAGCCTCAAGCAGCCTGTTTTTCTGGTTCTGAGACCTTCTTGAGAGTATCTAGAACTGAAATACCTGATTAGAGAGTCGCGCCACTGACCAGTACATAGCTATCTCACTGCTTAAGATGGACTCTCCACAGGATAAAAAAATACAGCTCAAGACCTGCAGTCCTTGACTGCAGGAGCCCCCCCCCTTACCCACCAGCCTGGAGGCAGGACCCCTCCCCCGGCTTCTCGGGGCTACCCTCCTTACTTTATTAGAAACCATCTTTCCCAAGAGGCTATTGTGCTCTATCCAGAAGAATAAAAACTCAGTGTAATTCTGGTTAAAACCATATAAGCTGCCTTCAGTGGGGAGGGGGGAGGGGGGACGAGGCTGTCTACCTTTGCTCAATCTGAAAAGGTCAAATCCAAATCAAAACCAGATTGAGAGCACAGACACCTAGACACAGATTCAGAGGCCGGTTTAGGAATAAATCATTATTAATCCAAAAGTGATCGCTTGTTCCATTACACTGACCCACACTAACCCAAGCCAGAGACCTGGGGATTCTGTTCAGTCCCACGCCAAAACCAGAGGGAAGCCTGGGGCTTGCACGCCCCGCTCGCCAGGCTCTCCTCAGAGCAGCACACCAAAGGCAGGAATGTCTGTGTCGGGGTGCAGCATGTGTCCAAACTGCCCAGGGGACTTAAACTGCGTGGTTCCTCACCAGAGAATCGCATAACCATTCCAGGTTTGAAGCTCTTAAGCAAGAGGAGACAATAAGGGTGTATTTTATTAAGAAAGGGTGTAACCAACTATAACTTGTATCAACAAGCTAATAAAAGTATTCACCTAAGCGCATCTGAGCAAAGGAAGGGAAAGGCCGGGTTCTGCTATGCAGCAAGGAGCGTCCTGGGTAGTTAGTGGGTTTTGGTTTCTCTTTATGCTTTGAGAAGCAGATAAATGTGATGCTCCAGCAACAAGGGGCTGAGCTTTGAAGTTTGAGCAAATACCAGTCAGCGTGGCTCAGCTTTTCCCATGGACTCTATCTACACCTCTGGTTGTACAAAGAGTTCACTCAAAAATGATCAAACTGATTCGTCTGAGACCAAAGCGAGCGAATGGCATTGAGCCCCCCAGGAGCGCAGAGGCCACAGGCCGCGGGCTGCCCCGCGGGTTCCCAGAGCCACTGCCTCTGTCGCAGTGCTGCACTTGTAGCCAGTCGGCCATTCGCATTTCACAGTGTCCGCTCTACATCTGAAAAGATCTTTTTTAAGGCACAACCTTTTAAAGTGGCTCATAATAGACCACGGGAAGACAGACGTCACCAAATCCACCTGAGGTGCTTCCAAAAGGGACTGACTGCTGAAAACAAGTGAGCAAAATACACTTCCGTGGAAAATATGGAATGCTGGTGATGGCAGATGGAAGTCAAAAGCCTGAACCTTCCACTGCAGTAATTCTTTATATAGCTCTTACTCAGAAAAATAAGCTGTGTAATTGTTCCCGTATCTATGACCCAGCTGTATCTGAAGGCCCTACCTAGAAGGCATGCTGTGTGCAACACACTAGCCCTCTGCCCCTCCTTCCTTCCTTCCTGTTCTTGGGTTCTGAAACCTTTCCACAGAGAAGTGTGTTTTCCACTTACAGCTGAGTGAGATTCCAGAGACTTCTCTCAAACACGTGTACGCATACGCACAGAGACTTATCTATGTAACTCACATGTATAGACACACACCTTTTTAAGAGGTACTTAGGTCCCTGGGTTACTTTTTGATTCAAGCACTCAATAAAACCCATCTATTTTCATTGAAAATAACCACAGCAGTGAATTTAATGATACCAATCTAACTCCTTTGATACAAAATGAGAGTGGAAAGCAGCTTGAGGGGAATGCCTATTGAAATCGGCACATGTGAATCTGCACAGCTTTTAGCTGAACGTCTAGCACCACTGAGGCACGAAGCATGCCAGCTGGGACGGCATTGTGCGCCGAGAGTGTGGGTTGTAAGCCTAAGTCCGGAGCACAAATCCTGGCTTCCAACTTGGCAGGTGCTGAAAACACAGCAAATGTCACGCTTGCAACTCACTGGCTAGAAGAGCCCTGGGTAAAACAAGCTACAAAGAACAGAGCAACAGTTAAAAATTACTCCAATTTGATATTACTTTTTTGGAAAAGGAATAGTAGCTACTGGTGTTAGTTGCTACAAGAAAACACAAGCACAAAAGAAGATTATATGCGGCAAGTAAGCAAAATTAAGTATAAGGAAGGCTTTTACCATCACATTCAAGGTTACTGGCATAAAATGTATCAAATCTACTTTGCTATTTTAATGCTAAGATCAAAAGCACACTTAACCCATGGCCTTCCCTGGTCTGCTTCTGACCCTCTTGAAGGAGAGGCTAATTAGTTCACGATAACACGGTCTAACCTGGTTTGCTCTACCCAAATCATAGCTAAACACAAGTATACTGTTTTCATGCTGTGCTACACTGACTTTAATCCAGATACAACTGCACTCCTAGACGAAAAACTGGTATTATGACCCTCGAACGAAAGCCAGTTCTATTTTTTTTCTTAACTATTCTTTAGTGGAAATCAGATAAAGTATCTTAAGATACAAGCCCAAAATTTAACTTAATTTTTCTCCTCTGTCAACTATCTGCCATATAAGTCAGTGCCTCCAGAAAAATCTATTTTTAACTCATCCCTAGTGATATGCTCAAAGCTACTGCTCTCCCGCCTCTGCCCATAAAATGACACTGAGTGGATTTCATCAGGCAGACAGGAAACCATGAAATGAGGTACAGTTTGCGATTTCTCCAAGTTTAAATGCCCACTCCAGACAGAATTCTTTGGATCTAAAATATCCAGGGGAAACGTCTGGGCCCCCACGGTGCACACTGTCGCTGTCCTCCACAGTCTGTCCACTTCATGTGTTAACCGAAAGCAAAGCTCCCTGCAGCCCGCCAGGAGGCTGAGCCCTGCCTCTGCTGGGCTGCAGGCCCTGCGCTGACCTGAAGGGCTGAGCTCATGGGAGAGGAGCAGCCGACTGGCTACTCAAATGCTCCTTCACAGGGCTCCCCTTCACTGTCACCAGCCACCCAGAAGCAGCCCCTCAGCCGGACCGGTCCGCCATTGTGCTGTTCGACTTTGACTGTGCTCTTCCCTACCAATGGACATCATGTCGCAGTGACCTCATCTTTGAGGAACACTCTTCAGTGCTGGTGATTAAGCAGAGAAGGCGACACCGCCTGCCAGCCTGTCTGCAGGCCCTGAGCACGGGGCTCTGCAACGCCCAGCGCCTCCTCAGCCCAGCAAGCTTCTGAAAAGCGAGTGTTTGCTGCACGAGCATGACGGCTGATTCATCGCACTTTCACACACTGTACTATCAGTTCCGGGATAACCTGGCGTGGAATCAGATAAAGTATGACCCAACAGCAAACTTTAAAGTGCCACTGCGGATGGTACAGTTAGTTTACTGAAAGGAAAATAAACATGACTCACTGATCAAAAAATCAAATCTAGATAATGCAAGGTGGAAGTGCATTCACAAGTCTCAGCCCACTGCTTTCTCCATGCCCAGTAAAAACTCCAAATCCAACTCAACAGCTCTCACTAGACCCACGACCCCAGTCCGTGGGGGGCCAGCTGCTCAGCCTCCTTGCTTCAGGCCCCTGGAGACACTGTCTTGGGGCCCAAACAAGGAAGGGGCACCACATTCCCTACCCCAAGTGTACCCCACTTTAATGCTCTTCACATTGTGCCTGCAGACGAGGATCTCAAATCTGAGGGGTACTGTTCTCACAGCCCACCGGGCACATCACACGGGACATTTCATGGAAATCTGACATCCTAACTGGTCCTCATTTTGCAACTAAGTAAAAAGGTGTCTGGGGACCAGTCACAGCCAGGGACTCGAAGGAGCTCCACAGTGTGACTTCTTCAGAAGTTCTGAAAGGGCTACCTGTTCCAGATTTTCCCTTACTTATCTACCACTCCTCCCTTGGCTCACTGCATCACTCCAGGAATAGAGCGCCTGGCGACAGGGCAGAACACCGGAACGCACGGCGTCGAGGCTGAACCCCAGGCGCCACCCACCAGCCTGGAGCAGCTGGTGCAGGTGTTGCCAGGGTCACGCCAAGCTGCTCTGCGTAATGTTTCTCACTTGCCAGTTGCAAAGCGAGGATGTAAGTGCCAGCAGAGCCGCTTCTCCCCGCCACCAGCAGACTGCTCCCCGAAAGGTCCTCAAGGGGGGCCAGCTTTATGTAAGAATCGAAGATAGGTCGGGCCGTTTGCAAGCAACCTGAACACAGCTCATTGTGGAGGGTAAACAGGTCATCGGCCGCTGCACACAGAAGGCCTTGCCTACGCGCAGGCGTGGGCCTCCGCCGCAGGCGGGACGTCACAGCCCCGGGCCCTGCGAGTGCAGCGGCAGAGGGGGCCTGGCTGTGGCTGGCACTGGGAAGAACCGACTCAGCCCCTTCAGATTTTCACAATTTTGCTTAGGTCCAATCTTGACCTCAATCTTTCTATATATAAAATTTGATATAAATGTCTGAGATTCTTAAATAAAACCTCTATGGTCAGAGGACTACAAACTGAGTTACCAAATCTGTATCAGAGACAATCAATACTCAAATCTAGTTTATCAGTAAATGTACAAAGACACCTTTAGACTGAAAAAGTCATGTGACTGTCCAAAGATTTTATTCCATGTGCACATGTTTCCACATACCTGTATTATATATATTTTGTTTTAAGAGAACCATTAAGTAACCTCCCAACTGCTATTTAGCTAATGGGGTATTTAAACCCTCAGACCGCGGAAACCCATTCTGTACACCTTCCCAGCTCACATCAGCTTCAGCAGTTGCCACAGAGAAATCTGTGCCCCCGCCCCCAGCTCACCTGCTGAAGCCCTAGCCTACCATGTGACATAGTTTGAGGGGGGCTTTGGGAGGTCCTCAGGTAGCCCCAGTGATGGGGTTAGCCCCCTCAGAAAAGCAGCCCCCAGAGAGCCTGCAGTCTCTCCGAGGCACCCTGAGCACAGCCGGTGGCTGCCAGCAAACCAAGAGAGGCCTCAAAGTCAAACTCACCTTTCCAACTCCTTGACCCTGGAATTCCCAGCCTTGAGGCCGTGAGAAAAACGTGTTGGCTAAGCCCTCCCAGCCCATGCATTCTGTCACGGCAGCCCGAGTTCACTCAGACAGGGGTCAAGAAAAACTCGACACATCTCCTAACTGCCCTTGTCGTAGCAGGAGAAAAACTGAAGCCCAGAAAAGGACAGTGACACGCCTAGTCATTTTTCCTCCCAAAATTTGTTTTTTATAAAATCACTGTTCTTTGATATTTATTACTTAACAGACATTAAATATGAGTTATCTATTACTATAGAATGAAAGAATCTAAAATAAATTTTCTGTCCCCAAAATCATCTCATTTCATTTCTCACAAAGCATTAATCTAATAAAGAATTTAACAAAATGATTTCTTACTTCTGGCTATATAATGACTTTATCATATAGAGGCCCAAGCAGAAACCTCAGCTCCCCAGGTGAACAAGCCTTTGGGAGAAGACAGCTTCTCTCATAGCCACGGCTCCAGTGTGTGGGAACCCCCCCCCCCCCGTTTAGTCCAGTTAATTATTATTTAGCTAAATAACCACAACAATTGCCACTGCCAACTACAAATCCACATGGAAATCTGTCCCCTCTCTTGAACCCACTTTATTAGCAATGATTTGACCCAACTGGCTCGTGTTATGGTATCAGTGTTCCTTCTAGAAGCACAAGGATGCCCAGAGGAGATAAAGAGCCCTGACTTGTGTGCCTTGCTTATGAGCACTTCTCAAAATCAACAAATATTCTCCTTTTAGACAAGAGCATAAAAGCAGTTTTGTGAATCACAAATGGACCTTGAACTTTCTATTTACAGTAACACAGCATGTCGTTTTCAGGCACAAGCTCAGGCCTCCCAGCCCCAACGTGCTTTCAGCTTAGTTCAGTCCAGCATGTTTTCTGAAATGCCATGATGGCTTTCCCTACGCAGCACCCGAGCAGGCTTCTTGGTGAGGACCTGCAGGGAAGCCCCTCACTGCCGCTGCTGCAGGCCACATGCGGCTACATCTACTTCCTCACCAGAATCGGAAGCCGGGCTGAGGTCTCTGAAGAAAGGCAGACGGATATGGGATGTAAACTGCTCTCTCCTCCTCTCCCCCCCAGCGCCCCACCCCTGGAAGTTCCGTGGTTGGAAATTATCCTAACATTTTTATCCTAACATTTTTTAGCCAGGATGTACTAAAATTAGATGGGAACAAAAGCCTGCCGTCTCCGTGTTAGAGGCGGCTGGCAGCGCCCACAGCAGGCTCCAGACTCTTCCCTCCCTGAAGCCAGGGAGCCGCCACCTCCTTAGTTCAGTCCCAACAGAGCCTTGTTCAGCAGTCTCCAAGATGAAGTGCCCTGCAGAGACAGAATGCTAACGAGTGCAGGGGCCCTTTCCTCCACCACAGTCTTTCCTATTCTTTCTAGGCTCCTCAGGGAACATCCAGGATATGCTAATTGCTGGTACATGTGTAAATTTTTGGTCACAGGCGAGACAAAGGTGTTATATTCGCTTTTCTTCAAAAAAGCATCTTGAGAGCCTGCCCAAAAAAGCTCACTAGTTACACACTTGTCGTTTCCTGATGCAGAGATAACAATACATGTTTCAAAATACAACATAGAAGAACTCACCATTTCTTCCAGATGGGCCACTTAAAACAGTAGGTTTGGTGTCTTTCCATCTTCCTCTCCTAAACTAGGCCATCACTTGCAAATACTTTAAGGGACAATTGATCCCTAGGTTGTGAGTCTCCACAGTAGTACCAGCATGACAAAAGTACATTCTGCCAGCCTCTGCATCCCAGTTTTTGAAGTTCTACTCCATAAAAGCAGGATATTGAGACATTCATGTCTTGGGAATTATTCCGATCTTTTTAATTTGGTTTCCCTCGGTCTAAACCACCAGGTCCACAGAGTGACAGCTCGAAATTCTGTTAGAGAAACCCTTTTAATGATTAATCTAATGGTCCATCTTGCAAAGATTTCAGAACTCAGTTAGCACCGGCTCAGGCGCTCTTCTCCCTGGCTACCGGAGCCCATCTCGGCAGCTAAGCTGGAAATGAATGATCTTTCAACGACACTCCGGGGATTTTGCTAAGGTCATATTCAACCATTCATTAGGCTTCTTACCCCTTGCTTTTCAGAGTCCCATTGTAGAGCTGGTTTTATTCAGCATTTATGTAGCCTGTGGGCTTGGGTATTTGTCTGCTTAATGTTGAGTTTCATTTCTATGCCCCTAACATAGGAATTCATCCATTGACCAAAGAATTTCAAACTATTCTTTTCCCTTTCTAACAAATTGCATGGTGTGTATGAAGAATAAATTAGCATTCATTTTCTTCCATTAACAGTTAATAAAACATGCTCATGTGCTTCCCATTCTTCTAAGAATATCTGTTTCCCGCCTGTCGGAAAAAATGATAGAGGTCCCTAATTTTTCCCACTATGGGGCTGCCCCTCAGCCTCATGTTCTCATCTCCACATCCTTCAAGTGGGCGTGTGAGGCTCCTTTCAGGGCTGTGAGCACCACACACACACACACACACACACAGCGCGCGATGAGCCAGAGGGGTCACTGCCCGGAGCAGACACTCAGGCCTTGTGCGCGACGCAAAGGCGTCCCTGGAGCGCACGCTGCAGCCCAGAGCCAAACAGGACATCTGAGCCGGGCCTCCCGCAGCGGCGCACTGGCCCGGGCAGCAGCTGGCGCCTTGCACTTGCCTAAGAGTTTACGTGGTGGCTGCACCCCACGCGCGCACACTACAATCTGAGAGACTGTAGTCAGGCCCACCGACACAGGCAGGGGCACACTCTCGCCCCACAGCTACAGACGCGAAAGCGTCTCAGCCACGGAGAACTTGGTCACTAATGTAGATTCCTTCAGACTTAAGGTTCTATGACACTCTGCGCGAGCATGAATGTGGGCCAATATAGCCAGTGCATTATCGTACCCTAGACATTTTAAAATGAATGAATTAAATGCATTTTTCTCACAAAGACTAAGAATCTCTTGTATATGTTTACACCCCCCCCCCAATAAACAGAAAACCGCCTGCATGTGACAGATGAAGAAGAAAGACCAGCTCATTGCTACCACAATAGGAAAAAATAATTTGAGGACAGTTTGTACTTTTCTCACTGGCGCTGCTGAGGGCAGTGTCAGGGTTGCATCTCATATGCCTGAAAAGCAATTCCAACTTGTACACCTGGCTTAAAACAAAATGTTCTGAAAGCTTTCTACTTGCTAAGTGGTAGAACCAGCCCACTGAGGCCGCAAACCCCTTGTCTCGCGCGCGCACTTCCTCCACACAGAAGTGCCCTGTTACGCAGAAGTAACATTACAATGAAAAGCAGCAATTCTGTGCAGGCTCCACAGAGAAATCTCGTTTGCATTTCAAACAAGCTTCTTCAACACAAGAGTGTCTTTTGATGAAATAAAACTACAATTCCAACTTCTTATCCGAGAACACAGCATTCACAACATAACTTCCCACTCCCTTTTATAAATGCATCATTTTTTGGTTATTCACATATTCATATGATACAATAAAACTGAGTTTGCAATGTATTTATGGCTTTTTCTGCAACGTGGGGACGGACTAGCTTGCGTTCTCAAGCGCGGTAGTGACAGAAGATGCGAGTTTACTGTTCGCATTTTTGGAGCTTTCATTTGTTTTGATCTCAACCTCTGAGAGGCTTTTCCTGCAGGGTTAAAGAGATGCAAAGAGGTGATAACTCTCTTTAACTAAGGTCCTTACTGCCTCTGACTCCCCTCAAAATCCTTCATCTTTGTATGTGGAACAAACACACCGGAAGGACTGTCCAAGCCCGCTATTTCAGCCTGATGATGCCCAGTGTGAGTGTACCAGCCTGGTGTTCTCAAGCAGCATATACTTAACGCAAAAGTCTAAAAAGTATATATGAATCTATTTGAAATAAAAGAAAATGAAGGGGGAAAAACAAACACTAAACCTCCATAAGTTATATTATGTGTTCGTAGGATTTAAGATCCCAGGCCTTGGGCCCACGCTGGTGGTGCAACGGGTTAGAGTGCAGCACTGCAAGCTGGCTGCAACTGCTTCAGCGTGAGTTCGAACCCGGCCCTGTAGCTGACCCACATGGCGCGGCAGGCCTCTTCAGACCCGCCCGCTGCTCCCCTCAGCAGTGGACTTTGTCAGTTGGCCTGTTCCGCTCCCCACGCTGTCTCTGGTGAAGCCTCTCATGGCCCCTGCACTGCTGGCCTGTACCCCAGTTCTGTATGCATAAATAAATCTTTAAAAAAAAAAAAGATCCCATGCTTCTTTGTAAAACTGCATGATTTTAAAAGTGTAACGCATATGTATTTTGAAACAATTTCTCATTATTTACACCTTGAAAATTAAACCTTTGAGAAAATCACATAGAAAATTTATGTAAATGTCTTCAGTTCTCTTCTGCAAGGCTGGCAGCAATCCTGACAGTTGACTTAATCCAACCCGCCCGCACCCCTTTTCCTGGACAAGAAAACAATGTCATGTTGGACTAACTCATTACTGGCGTTAAGATGTGCCAAAAAATCAATTCTGCTGTTTTTTCAACCCCACAACCCCAAATAGAAGAAAAACAATAAAAATCTTTTAATTTTTCTTTAAAAAAGCTCATACTCTGACTCCAATATTAAAACTTCAGTCCAAATTAAAAAACAGCATTAAATGTGAACATACCTGATCTTTTCAAAAAGGTTCATAAACTGCTTCTCCTGCTAACTGGTCCCTCACTAGACCAACTTGTCCCACATCCCCACGGACACAGACACAGAGGTACTCAGCTCACAGGCGACACGACCCAGCTCTTGATTAGGCAAGGCTTCTAAGACACGTGAAGCCATGGGGGGAAGTCACGGGGCTGCCTCCCTCTTCACACAGCCCCTAAAAATAACTGCCCGGCCTGACCACATTTCTAGGGACCAGCTCAGTCCCCCGAAGAGGTCTGGAAGTAGCACCTGGTGCAGAATAGCTCGCGGGAGAGCTACCCCGGCTCCATCAGCACAAGCCGTTGCTATGTAGACACCGGACTAAAATATGACTCAAGATGACACCCAGGAGGGTTCATGACTTAATCAGACAAAACAGCCAACAAGCTGCAGTGTCGCAGTGTCTCCCGGTTCTCTTCTAGTCCCTCTTTGTCCACTCCCATTTACCACACACGTGACGACCAACAATTGTCTCAGGTAATAAAACGTCCTGAGGGGGCCCTCCCTGGTGGCGCAGCAGGTTAAAGCACTGCACTGAGAAGCTTAAGCCACTTTCGCATGAGTTAGATCACTGCCAGTCCCGGAGGAGACCACATGGCATGGCAGACCTCTCCTGACCCGCCCGCTGCTCCCCTCAGCAGTGTACTTCGTTGATCTGCCTGTTCTGCTCCCCACTCTGTCTCTGGTGAAGCCTCTCACCCTCCACATCTCTGGCCTGTACCCCAGTTCTGTATGAATAAATTTAAAAAAAAAAAGTCCTGAAACAGCCACCATTCAAACCAAAATATCCTTCTTGTTATGGCTCATAAGTAATCTAACAAAACACTAAGAAAGCATTTGGCTTATTATTCTGACCCTGGAATGATTTGGTCTGGTCTTTAGAAATAACTATCTTCAATTAAAGTTTACCGAGGCACCAAAGTAAAGACCAGATGCTTTCTGTAAATTCATTTACTGCTTGAAAGTTTTAACTGTTCAGCAGTTACAGTAAATTTTTTTAAACAAAAAGAAAAATATTTACATTTTGAAAACAAAAGAACATGTTTCATTCTTCTTGGCTGAGCGGTAAACCCAGCCACTCAAGTCCACAATTTTTCACCGGCCCGTTCTATCTGTTCAGCATATACATCCTTTGTACTTACTAAGCATTTATTTGCACTGGCATTTGCTGTGACACGCTGACTGATGGAGAGCTTCTTAAGAAAGCCAGCTGAATTTGCCCACTGAAGTCTCACGACTTCTGGAAAACCAATGCTGCTACACTGTTTCCCGACCGGCCTCCGAAGCTGAAAGTAGGTGTCGGCAGCTCTTCGAAAAGTTCAAATCCTGTGAGACAGAATTAAGAGACTTGGATTGGGTTAGGTACTGAAACCCACAGGTAAGGACAGCTGTGCTGTCCCTCTACTTTCAAGCTTGACCTTTGCATAAAACGGAACCCAAGCTCAGATCTGAGACCAAGCTTCCTTTCATGACTCTTCAGTTCTACCACCTGTGACCCACTCCAGGCACTTGAGCCTGAACAAGCAGCAGACGGCCACAACACACTGCGGCTTTCCATCCTTCTCTACCTCCTGCTGAACTGTCCGGCCTTTTTCCTCAGCCCACAGCCCACACCACCTCATCTGGAGCAGCAGACCGGCCGTGCTGGCCTCTCAGCTGCTTCCAGCGCTGTCTGAGCACTGTCCACGTCGCCACGCCGTCCACATGGCCGCCTCATACATAAAAGCACTCCACACAGAAGCTTCGTAACATGGACATCAACGCAGGTCTGGATGGCACTTCTGGGGTGCAGTGATGGCAGGCCACACATGCTCGGGACACTGCCTGGCACACTTAGAAATGGCTCAACAGCAAATTCTGCCTCGGACATGTTTCTATTTTTATATTTATTATATACTTATGTTTTTTATGAAAAAATAAAGACCCAAAGTAAACTGACCTTTCAAAAGGCCTGAGAGAACAAGAAACTAGTAACTTTCAAAGCAGCCAGTGAGGTTTAAAAAAAAAATACAACAAAATGTTTCAGTAAATAAGGCTATAAAGGAAAAACTCAAGATCCACCGCAAGTTTTGTGAACCTCTGTCATCTAAACAAGGAAAGAAGCGAAGAACCTTAGCCTGGCGGCTCGAGCTTCATGCTGGGCCAAAGGCACCTGGACGCAGGCGTGGCCAAGCCCCTTCTCCACCTGCACCGAATGCCAAGGCCGACACCACAGCCAATGCTTGCCCAAGCAGTATCTTCAAGTGTATGTCACTGTCTCTTTAGCACTTCCTGCTGCAATACCGAGCTTATTTAAAGTCCTTATTAAGGTCTAAAATAGAACATAAACTATTTACTCAGTAGTTCCCACACACAGCCCCATTTCTATGCACTCGTTACCAGGCTAAAGCCTGTTCCTAGTTATCACAGACAGACGATTATGGTTTTGTCTGGTGGCTCAAGGAGTAACAGAGAGCACCTGTACTAAAAGCCAGGAAGGGAGCTTGCCCTACACCATGTAGTTTGAGCATTTATTGAAACTGTCAAGCTTCAGGAAGAGGCAAAGACTATTGATATGGGGCCTCTGACAGCTTTAAAGGAAACAAATTTAACATGGAAGATAATAAAATTCATGGCATAAAAGACAGTAAATCACGCAGAATTCTTGTTTTCCAGAAGAACAGTAATGAAGCCACAAGCTCACATTTCAAGCCTCAAACACTTCAGAGTTTACATCATGTAGCCTGCCAGTCAGGGACAGACACAAGAGGACATATGTGAGGTGCTCTCCTGCCTACTGATTCCCCTTGTTACCAAGAAGAAAACAAACTGGAAGATAAGCAGACACAAGACAGCTATGCATGCATTGCTTACTAGCTTGTGACCACTGAGGATCAAACTTTAGTGCTATGCTATTTATGAAGATTCTAGCCTGAAACGTTTTCCCGACTCCTTTAAAAAGGTAATAAAAGGCTTCTAAGGAAAAAGAAGCAAGTATCATAGATTCCCAAGGTAGCTTCCCAGAAATGCCAATGCACCACAAGAATAAAGGGGCAGTAAGATACCCCTTAAACCTGCAAGAAGGGGCCTCCCTGGTGGTGCAATGGGTTAAAGCACAGTCCTGTGAAGCTGATCTAGCCACTGTGGCACAAGTTTGACCCCAGCCCAGAGGCTGGCACAGACCTCTCCTCTCTGGGCCCCCTGCTCCCCTCAGCAGTATACTCCATCGATCTGCCTATTCTGCTCCCCACTCTGTCTCTGGTGAATCCTCTCACCGCCCCTGCACATCTGGCCTGTACCCCAGCTCTGTATGTATAAGTAAATCCTTAAAAAAAAAAACCTGCAAGGCACAGTCTGCCAAAGAACTTAAGATATTTATGTACAGATTATAGATCTTCAATTCTCAATTCTTCAGACCACACAGCACTGACAATACTTTGCTCTTGGGACAAAAATGGATTCTGTCGTGGTACCAAAATCTTGACAAACAGAGATTTCCTCAAGAATTAATGGGTAGTATTTCTACTATCAGATCCCTATACTGTTCCTGTGCTCTGTTCAAAATAGCTGTTCTATGTGCACTGAAAATCCTAAATATCTAAACGATCACCAGGCTGGACGTACAACAAACCCATCACACCATAACACACCTGACAAAAGTAATACGTGCGTCTGTGTCCTGCACCCTCTTCTTCCCAACTCCCAGCAAACTGCACGGAGGTCAGAAGCACAATATATGTGCTTGCTTTTTGTGGTTTTCTAAATAATAGATCACACAGCTTAAATAATGAACATAATTTTTACAGGCTCATAAATTTTAGTACTTAACTCCCAAAAATTCTTGGAAAATTTTGAAAAGAACTCTGAATCTCAATGTTGTTTCTTTGTTCTTGGCATATACCACGGAAAGTGTTACCAAGGTCATCAACTGAGAAGAAAAGCAGCAATTCCCACAAACAGAAAAGGCAAAAACACACAAATACCAAGGGAAAAAAGCCTCCTTAAATACATTAAACCTGAGATAAGCACACACTTAAGCAACACGTAGCCATTTACCTTCACTGAATTCATTTAGCAACTCTTCTTTGGTCCAATTACATGAAGTTATTAGAAAAAAGCCTTTCACTTTCAACACCCTGGAGAGAGATTTCACATATTGCTTCCTCTTCTCGATTGCATTGTCAGGATTAAGGCTTATGGCATCAAAAGTCCCTTTGTCAATACAAATATGAAATCCAGACAGCTTGGCGGAAAGATTCAAAAAGTCTTCTACCTATATTAAAAATCAACGGCTATGTAAGAGTAATTAACACACAATCTTTACTAAATTTAAGTGACGATAATCTGTGAAATATTACAGATAAAAGAGTCCATTACTTATGACAGCATTCTACATACAATAAACGTATTTCCCACTTTACAGCAAACTTTTAAGTGCTTCATTCCAAGATCATTAAAGCTACAATTAGAGAAACTGACAGTGTTTCCCAGACATTTCAAATCTCTACAAATTCAGAAACAAATCAAAGCCAGGTGTACTGCCTAATAATAAAAACACATAATGGAACTCACAACTCTGGTTTATTAAAAAGCATTTCTTTTGATATTTTTTTAAATGGCCCAGAACTCAAACAAGTCATGGGAAATAAGAGGATTCCTAGTTGCTGTTACTAGTTGTGTGATCTAAGTTAAATAATAAACCCAAAGTTTTTGGCCATGACTGAGAAACTGATAGATACAATAAATAGCATAATGCTTAAGAAATTGACTGACTACTTTGAAAACAATATTTTTAATTTTCTCAGTATCATGCACTTTAGATTTTGAAAGTTATACATGAATATCATTCATTTTTAATAAGTTACTGATACACTATAAGCATTTGAATTAGTGATCAATTTCACAAAATTAATAATTTGCCAATGGATTTAATTCTGAAAAGCTATTTTGAAAAAATAACTAAGGAACTAGCTCATAATTACTGACATGAATTTAATGAAATAATCATAAATGGGTTATTACCTAAAATTAACTTGTTTGACTGAAAGTTGTGAATTTTATGCTTACTGGCACCCCACATTATACCTGTAGCAAAACAATGACTTTACTCCCAAGAGCTAAATTTGAAGAAGGTCCTATCCTAAATGCCTTTATAAAAGTAATTAGTTATTCAAGGAGTACATGTTACATGCAGGGACTTCACAGGCCCTGGGAATGTAACAACAGTAAGCAAAACAGAAATGAGAACACAACTTATATTCCCTACAGGGAGAGACAAGCAATAAACATGTTAACCAGATAATTTCAGATAAAGTGCTATGAAGAAAATAAATTCAGAATAACAACGGCAGTGAGGGACTAGGAAGAAAAATGTTTTGGAAAAGTAGGAGGGAAAGGACTATCTCAGGTGCTATTTGAAGCGAGAGCTAAGTGATGAGAGCGAGTCCCTTAAACTAAAATCTGCAGTAAGAATATGGTAGACAGAGAGCAACAAAGACTGGAGAGCGACAGGTTTGGCGCATTTTACAAAAATAGATGCCAGGACTCAAGTCCCAGTGATAAAGAGGGAAAGTGGTAAGGAGTAAGGGGCTTAGTGGGGATTGGGAGTGTTCAGATTCCACTCTGCAATGGAGAGGACTGCGAGGCAGGATGGAAATGAAGATCACTCTTAAAAGATCACTCTTCTGGGCCCGCCCTGGTGGTGCTAGGGGTTAAAACACAGCACTAGGAAGCTGTCTGCAATCACTGCACCATGAGTTCGATCCCCATCCAGGGAGCGTCCCACATGGCTCAGCAGACCTGTCCTGTCATGCCCACTGCTCCCCTCAGCAGTGTATTTCAGTAGAGCCACCTAGTCCACACTGTCTCTGCTGTCTCCTCTCACCCATTCCCCACCCCCACCCCCCCACACACACCTCTTGCCTGTACCCCAGTTCTTATGTTCATAAATAAATAAATCTTTAAAAAAAAAAATCACTCTTCTGGTGCATACTCATGGGCAGCAGGGAAATGGGGAGGGTAGCCAAGAGACCACTGAGCCATCCAGGCAGAGAGATGGAGGCCTGGACTCGCGGGCAGCAGGAGGCCTCACATGACACCTTCATGATACCCTCTGAAGACAAAACAACAGAACTGCGTGTCAGGTTAAAGGACAGCAACGGAGCAGGGTGGCTCCCTGGGTCCTGGGCTAAATGAGCATTCACAAGTGGCATAATGGAGATGGACAGACGGGGGAACCCAAGTTTAGGAGGAAAGCAAAGGCTTCTCTTCAGGCTCAAGGCGAACCGAAGAATATGCAATGACCATGATTCCAGGGCACAGTGGAGACGCGTCGGCTACAAGTACAAATGCAGGAGGGCTCGTCTCCTCAGGGGACACAGGACTAATCGTCGGTGAAAGGATACCACTTTCTGGGTTTACAGCTTTTTGATGTAGTTAATTCAAAGCTAGCTGCTATTTGTGGGGAGAAAACACCTGCACACAAGAAGAGCAAACAACTTCCCCAAACTGACTAGGCTGTGATCTTTAATAGTTATTTTTAAATGTTTCAATTTGGATTATTTATAGTTGAGTTCAAAAGACATCAGAAATTTAATATACTTCTAAAACATTTAAACTTTGTAATGTTAAAGATAAATTATAGTACTATAAATAAGTTACCTTCAGCTTAATGTTAGAGAAACCTTCCTTCTCTATAATGTTTCCAGAAAGCTGTATTGCAGAAGGAGAGTAATCGATTCCAGTAATATCAGAAAAACCGAACTTTGCCTAGAGACAGAGAAATAATTTTATATTTTGACTTCTAAAAGTTTCAGTATAATGTTTTGCCCTTGAACTATAGTATTTCTGTAGGACGAGGGTTGTTTTAGTTTTTAATAGACAAAGTGATATATACTGCCCAATAAACTATAATGTTTAGATTTTATTGAAAAACCTAAATAAAAACTAAATGTTTAACTACATAATGTCATAACTCATTTACTTTTATATCTGACTTCTTTTTCCAAAAGGAAGCTCATTTTCTCAAGGTTAATGAGGATATATGTGCAACATTTCTGCCCTCAAGCAGGAAAAATGCAACATTACATTCAACTTCTGACTCACATAAGTTTGTCATAAACTTTGCTTAATACAATTAAGTTATTTATGAACAAATTAAATGCACAGGTAGTAGGTTCTTCATTTTCAAGTTTCCCTTCAGTGTAATGCAATTCTCTACTAGCCAAGTGACTACTAACCACCTTACATTTGTACAGTTTTTTAAAAAAAATTCATAAATTCATACATTCAAATAGATCTTTACCAAAAAAAAAAAAAACTGAGGTTAGCAAGTTAAATGAATATCCCCAAAGAATCCAAAAAGAAAAGCTCATGATCTGAAGTTTTAAGACAAAAGCTCCAAACCCTGCTGTTTATGAGTCAAACAGACCGACTGCAGGCGCTGTAGGGCCTGTGGCTTCTGGTTCTCCTCCCAAGCCCTGGCGATGCTGGACACTTTGAGACCCATCAGGCTAAAGGTGACTTCAAAGGAAATGTGAAGAAGGCAAAGTACAGTGTAGCCTAACGTGTAGCATTCCTGCTTTTCATTTACTGAATGGGTACTTCTGACAAAACTTAGCCTGCTCCCAGACCACCCACTAAGATCTCCGTAGACTCATCACACTTAGATGATTAAGTACTAAACTCAAGTAACACACCAGTTATATTCCATTGAGCATTTTGTTCTTTCTTTATTTTTCATTTTTAACCTTAAGGTCTAATATCCCTTTTAAGGAGCCTCCTACTCTCAGCTTGTCAAGATAGTCATTTTCTCTCAGTTTCCTTTAACTCCTTCTCATTAGACCTAGAACACAAAATGACTTCACTAATTGACTCTTTCCAGTTCCCTCTTCTTCCATGCCTGTTTATTCTTCCAGTAGAACTTATAAAAACCATGTATAGGTTTCTAGAACAATCAAAGTCTCCAACTACCTCCCACATTTTTCACACTCAATTTCTGGCACTCAGTGAAAAACATGTATTCAAGGAAATGATAATGACCAAAACCAAAGGGTAAAAACCTTAGATAAAGATTCACAGGAGACCCAAATTGTGCGTGTGTGTGTGTGTGTGTGCATATGAGAGAGAGAGAGAAGAAAAGAGTGAGAGAAAGAAAGAGCTGGAAAAGGTCCAAAGAATATATAAGCAAAGAATGGCAAAAGAATGAAAAAAAGGAAAAGACAAAATGTGGCACAGAAATTAGTAATATTAGATATGAGTATGATATCTAATATATATAACAGGATGAAAATAGACAGATGAGAAAATGACCTATGGATGAGAATTTTCTAACCGATAAAGGAATTACCACGGATTCAAAGCAATATAAAAGCCACAGGCATGATTATAACCACAAAGTGTACTATATCTGATAAAAACCATAAACAGAAAAACCTCAAAAGCATCCAGTGTTTATGGGGGAGCAAGAGGAAAAATTACCTTCAACAGACCTACAGTAATCCTATAGCTGACAGTAAGTTATAAGGAATGAAGACCAAAAGACAATGAAAAAACATGCCAACCTAAAATTATATACCCAGTCAAAAAAGTGCAAAAATTTATCTAAAATGAAGCTGATTTTTGAAAAAAACCACTGATATAAAATATACTGTAATATCACAAAAATACACTATATATACCACATACACAAATATGTGTTATGTGTCTAATAAGTTTAAGAAAAAATGAAAAGTCAGAGCTCAGCAAAAAAAAAAAAGTTTTAAAGAATCAACAGAGGAGGCTTTGTCAGTCACATAGTCTCTGTTACAGTTATTCAGCTTTACCACTGCAGTGCTAAGTAAAATTCAAAGAAAACAACCAATGTTAAAGATCATTATACAGTAAAAAGGTCAATTCACCAACACAGAGACAGTCCCAAATGTAGTCTCCTTACAACAGAACTTCACAATACATACAGGAGAACTGACAGAAATCAAAGAAAAAAATAGACAAACCCACAATCAGAATCAGCTAATTTTCATAATAAACAATTTATAGACAGAAGATATAGAACTGAATAACACGATCAAAAAATGGATCTAACTTATATCTACAGAATACTCTCCCTAATAACACAGTATGTCCTCCGACCACGATCAAATTAGGTTAGTCACAACAGAGAGAGAAAAGTCCCCAACAATAATCCACGGGTAAAGGAAAGTCAAAACACGTTTTAGAATGAATAAAAATTAAAGTGCGGTATCAAAATGAGCAAGAGAGGAATACTTAGAGGAAAACTAACAGCATTTCTAGCATTAAATGTTTATATTAAAAAAGAATAAAAGTCTCAAATCAACCATCTAAACAGCCACTTTTACCTAAAATAAAGGAGCAAAAATAAAAGCTGAAAGAACACTGAAAATGAAAATACAAAAACAGAGAAAGTAAAGAAACTAAAACTGATTTTTAGAAAAGATTAAAAATATAAATCTCAAGCATCACTGGTCAAAGAAAACCAGAAGATACAAGTTACTGATATGAGGAATAACTGAGGGGATTACCACCACAGACCCCACAGATACTAAAAAGAGAAAATATTTTGTAGGACCTTGCACACAAATTCAAAATGGACCAACTTCTCAAAAACTACAAACGATGCAAGTTCATGCAAGGGAAAGAAAGATATGAGATTACAGCTTATTAAAGAAATTTAATTCATATTCAATACTTCAGAAATCTCCAGGTTAAATGGTTTCATGGTGCATTCCATCAAACATTCAAGAAGAAATAACACTAATTCTATATAATATCTTAGCAAAATAAGAAGGGAGGGAGGGAGGGCACACACCAGCCCATCGAGTGAAGCCAGCAATGCCACAGCTCAAACCAAACAAGAAAAGGCACAGAGGGAAACTGCAGACCAAGATCTCCCAAGGACACAGATGTAAAAGTTCTCCATGAAATAATAACAAGTTCAATTCAGCAATACATAAACAGAGTTACACTGTGATCCTATTATTTAAAAAATGCAATGCTGGTTCAATATCTGAAAATTAGCCAGTACAGTGAGCATATTAACAATTTAAATAAAAACCTCATGATTATAATCATGAGAAAAACATAAATATAAATAACATATACATCATTAAGGTATTTTCTAGTATTCAAAATTTGTATTAAAATATCAAAAATTTTTTGGGAAAAAGCAACATTCAATCTAGAAAGAGAAGGAAATGGGCATCTAAAAAACCCTATAGCTAGGCCTCCCTGATGGCACAGGGGTTAAAGCACAGCACTATGAAGTTTCTGCAGCCACTGCAGCACCAGTTCAATCCCTAGCCAGAGAGGTGACCCATATGGTACGGCAGACCTCTCCTGTCCCACTCGCTGCTCCCTTCAGCAGTGTATTTCAGTACATCTGCCTGTTCTGCTCCCCACTCTGTCTTTGGGGAATCGTCTCAACCCCCACACCTCTGGCCTATACTCTAGTTCTGTATGCATAAATAATAAATAAATCTTAAAAAAAAAAAGAACACTCAAAAACACAAAACCAGTGACAGAGAGCAAATCAGTAACCACTAAGGGAAAGAGGGTAGCTCCCTAGGATAGTAAGCAACTTTTCTGGATAGATCCGTTCTGCATTTTGATTGTGATGTACTTGCATCAACCTCTCCGTGTGATAAGATTCATAGACTTATATGCAAAAGTTATTTTTACAATGCAGTGACTTTTTTAAAGTTTAACAGGAACTTATGAACAACTTCCTGCCAATAAAATGTGAAATTTAGGTAAGTGAATAAGTTTCTTAAAAGATACAAAACTGATTCAAGCCCTAAAAAAACAACAACAAAAAAAAAACCCACACCCAGGGTATGTCCCCATGAAACCTTCCATATAGTTAATGAAGAAAAGGTAATCTTACACAAATTCTCCCAAAGAATAAATAAATACTTCCCCAAAGAAAAAAAGAGAGACACCAAGATAACCTAGATAGAAAAACTTTACAGGAGGGCCTCCCTGGTGGCACAAGGAGTTAAGTCGCAGCACATGAAGCCATCAGCAGCTACTGCAGCAAACCCCTCCAGCCTCCCCACGGCCCCACTCTGGAGTGCATTTTAGAAGATCCACCTGTTCTGTCCCCCACTCTGTCTCTGATGAACCTTCTCACACCCATACCCCCACACCTCTGGCCTATACCCCAATTCTTGTATACATAAATAAGTAAACCCTTAAAAAAAGGAACCTTATGAAAATTCCTGATAAAGGAAATTACTGGCTAATCTCTCTTGTCACTATACAAATTCTAAGCAAAATACTGCCAAGTCAAAACCAGTACATGGAAAGGCTAACACACCACTCCAATTTGATTTACTTCAGAAATGGTAATTTAACACTGAATAATCACAAATGATCTCAATTAAATGACATGTATGTCAATTGAGGACCTCTCCAAATAAAAGAAAATCAATTTAACATGAATAGACTCGAGGAAAAATCATCCCAAAGGAACTCAGAGAGCAAGTGATTAAATCTAGCACCCATTCATGAGTAAAACACCCGTAACCAGGAACATAGGAAAGTCTTCAACCTGCCGACCAGCCACCATTCCTACAGCTACCCTAGCTGAGGCACAGCTGCAGCCGAGGGCTGTGAAGACTCTGCCTGCTTCCCATTCAGACCTTCCCACAGCTGGCAGCCTCCCTTTTGCCCCTGCACCTTCTCCCAGGAAACATCTTGAGAGTTGGGTGATTAGCATCCTCAATTGCAAGATTTTTCAAATTTCATTTTAAAACTTGGCTTGAACACTAAAAGTACCAACAAGTTCAACCAGGAAAACACCATTTCCAGTTCCAATATCAAGCACTGAAGCATCCAGTGGAATCTTCTGTTTTTGCATCCACCTTATTAGCCGACTCATACTCTCTTCTCCAAACCTATTAGAAACAGAATTGGTTAATCAAATAACAAAACTACAGAGCAAAGGTCACACAGATACTCCATTTAGGCAGATTTTTCAGTATTCTCAATTAGGTTTTTCGTGAAAATAAGAATTATCTGTGACTGTTTAAGCTTCATCTCCACTGTTATTTAAGAGAAAACCACCTCCACCCCAAAATCGAACTGAATAGGGAAGGTCTATGTGTTACTTATGAATGTTCCTCTACAACAGCATTAACACTGTACATGCTGGTGGACTCCAAGTTTTACTACTTATTGAAAAGTAAAATGACAGCATGAGAGCAACTTCCTAATAGTTTTAAATGGGGACCATTAAGTGAGCGAAGAGGGGAGGGAAGATACTTTAAATCTACCCACAAAAGCTCAAATTAGTCCAAGATTTGATATTTAGGCATTCTTTGGGACAAGTATTTGAAACACACACAGCTTCTGGATCATAATTTCACTACTGTTGTCTAACTCACCAGATTTCCCCTGTATCTCCATATTCTTGGAAAGTTTGCAGCTCTCTCTCATAGACAGCATCCCAGCTACATAATCAATTGCAAAGCAAGATCTTGAGTTAAATAGTATTATGAAATACATGTTTCTAATATATTAGTGCTAGTTATGACAGACTCTTAAATAAAGCATTATTAGTGTTTTAAGTCACATAGCTCAATCTCGTAACACCCACGTGTCAAAAGGAAAGATAAGGACAAGCAGAATACGTTTATACAAGTTAAAAAGAACTTAAAACAATACTTAACACATAAAAAGTACGATATATTTTATGCAAATAAGTACATCTCCAAGGATCCCTAAGTCCCAAACTGGTATCGAGTCATTTCTGCACATTCCAGTCTAAAATGTGGGGCCAAGGATTCCCCCCTGCAGTGGCTACTCACAAGTTCAAGTTCCAACCTTCCTCCTTTTTCAAGTGCCGTCGCCCACCCCGGCATCTCCGGAACCCCGGCTTCCTCTGCCCCCTCCCAGTCAGTGACCTCTCCACCTTTCCCCGTCATTCATTCCCGCAGCTACAGACCCGTCAAATCATCACCCAGCCTCTGCTCCAGGTCGGATCGCTTTCTCCGAACCAAATGCCCCCCAACCTCCTCGCCGCCTCGGGTCATCCCGCACTCCCACCTCCCTACCTGCGCCCCTCGACCTCAACAGGTCTCGCCCGCGCCTCGCGGACCCCGGGCCCGGCCACCCCGGCCCCAGCCCCACTTTCTCTCCCTTCCTCCCAGCCTGCCCGTCGGACTCCGCGAACCACCCGCGCCCCCGCCGCAGCCCTCCGGCCCCCAGCTGCCCGA
>NW_004567112.1:2641087-2665879 GCF_000260355.1 Condylura cristata | reverse complement strand
CCCCGGCCCCGCGCCACACTCACTGCTCTCGGGTCCCCAGCGCCGACGGGGCGAAGCCTTCCGCTCCCGGGCTACGCCCCCGAGACCGCGCCTCAGGAGCTGCGCCTCCGCCACCCGCGCCCGCGCTCATGCCGACCCGCACCCAGGACGGCCGCAGCGACGGCCATAGAGGCGCGCCGCGGGCAGAGCGAGCGTCGGGCCGGCGCTTCTAGGCGTCGGGAGGCCTTCCTCTCGACTGCTCCCGTCCCGCGCCCGGCGCGGCTGGTAGGCGGGGTCGGCCGCGGGCGGTCCTACGCGCCGCTTCTCGCCCCGCCTTCGTCACGACTAGGGGTTCCCAAGTATAGCTCTGGGTCCCTCGGAGCCTAGCCTCCCTCCCTTCCCTGGCGGCCTGCGGAGAGGCACCTCCTTCATCCAGGAGCCCGCCCAAGCGCCACCATATCTGGGGGTCATTTATAAGGGGCCATTCCATTTTGGAATGTATTGCATTTTGGAAAAAGGCTGGCTTGACCCCAGCGCTGCTCCACCAGAATGCTCAAGTCACCTGGCCGCTCCTGCCAGGTCTTGGGGACAGCTGCAAAAGGGGTGGGACTATGAACCCAGGCCTCCTAGCCTCCAGCTGCCTTAGGTTGCCCATCTCTATCGAGCCAGTAGGGATGGTGACTACTTGTTCTCAGTGATTGCTCCCCACCAGCGAAGATGAGATTCATCCCCCTTGTGGTCTGACTGCCTTCAGTAGTTCTGCAGTTTAATGCGATTGATCTTACGGGCTTGCAAATTGATGCCAAATGGTTAAAATGTCTCAGACCCTAAAGGACAAGACCAAGGTCGGTCGAGACTTAGCCAACTTTCTCTCTGAGTTTTGCTTTTACAGACGCGGCAGAACCTGGACCTATGGGGCATAGGCTCAGCAAGTAGAAGCCAAAGTCCTGGCGCACAAGGTAGGTGGAACCAGCACTCAGAGGTAGAGGAGGCTACCCAGACGCAGGTCACAACAGAACTTCGCAACTCCATGATCTGAAGAAAAGCTCTCTCATGCTCATGTACGAACTGCCCTGTGGCTAGCCCGTGAACTTTTGCCAAGTCCACATCTTTTCAACCTAACCCACTTTTTAGCCAATCAAATCCTTCATTTTCAACTCTGGAGCCCAAAACCTCAGTAACCTCATTTCTGAATCAGGTATGTGTTTGTCTCCTAATTACTTGCAGTCTATTTGTAAATAAAGCTGATTTCTCAAAACCCTTCTGTCCTTACCTGATCTATGCAGATGGGGTAGAGAATCAACTATTTGCTAACAGGCTAAAGAGGGCTGGGGGGAAGAAGTGGCCCCTACAAGCAGCAGTGAGGTGCTTGCTTACAGTCCAGTGCCCTAGGCAAGAATCTCAAGGCCCTGGCAAGGCTGCCTTCCCAGTGAATGGAATGTTTCCTAGGCCACATTTCTGTTGTCTTGGCCAACAGAAGCCCAATAACAAGTCCCCAGAGGTAAACAGCTCGACAGTTGCTGTTCCAGCACACAGAAATCCCGCCTCGCAGTGAAAGTGCTTCTCCTCCTCTACAAGATGCCCAAGATCTTCAGGCCACCACTGGTGAGACAATATGGGGAAAGACAGATGGGAACCCATGTGTATAGTGATTACAGAACTCAAGAAAAAGCGTAAGTAACTTTATTACAGAGCAATAAACCACCGGATGCCACAGCCAATTAGTGCTGCCCTAGGCAAATGGTTGTTTTGATCTTTTCTAGACTCTAGTTGCTGGAGAAAGCAAGCTTGAATGTGGCTGAGTGGGTCTTAAAAAGTTTTAGGTTCTAATTAAGAAGCGTTCATGAAACATAAGGCCGTCTTCAAGCTGGTGTCTTGCCAACACTTTAAGATGTTTTTGCTGTGTGTGACGAACACTATAAACAGTTGCTGGTATGGGGCCCAGGAAGAGGTCTCAGTTTATACAGAATTCCTTCTCTGGCTCCAGGATTACTCTGACTGTTTAGTCCTGAAGGCTGTGTGGCCCCCCACCTCTGATCACCCAGGGCAACGGGGTTCTGTGGGAAGGGGTGGCGATGCTCCATCTGAGGAGAGCTGCCCATCACCAGGGAGAAGCTGTGCTGTGCCAAGGAACACAGTCCCTCCCAGTGGGTGCCCCTCAGATGAGGCGGGAGGCTAAGCCCTCCCTGGGTTGCCTCTCTCCCTCCCCTCAGCCTGGCCCCCTCCTCATCTCCAACTAAAACTGTGCCTTCAGGATTCTCCAACACTTCCCAACCTACAGCCTTTACCTTTGCCCCCTCAAGGTCACGTAGCACATGACTTCTAGAGAGCCCGGCGTTTCCCCAGGGAGTGAGGTTTGGAAAAAGGGAACTCCATGCCCAGCTCTGCAGTTGAACTGCCAAATTTTGAACCCCGGCCTTAGTAAGCATGACCACGAGCCAGTTTCCTAGCCCGTGTGCCCACCCTCATAACCAGAATAATAGCACCCACAAGAAGACAGCTGCAGCGATTCACAGAGATCAGCTGTAAAATCCGACATGCCTTTACCTTTACCTATAAATGCTAGATCAGTTTCTTCTACTATACAATGGAGAGCAAAGTGGGTCTACCTCAGGGGGCTGTTAGCAAGGTTATATAAGCTAATGCACTGTACAGGTAAGAGCTCAGGAAGACCCGACACCGGGTGTCTATAACTGCCAGCGACTGTTCCGAGTGACTTCTGTTCTCTATCTTCAGCTTTCACTGCGGCCGCCTAGAGGGCCCTTGCTACATTAAACCCATCCTCCTCAAAACTGGGCTTGGAGCCCCCAAACCTCCAAGTCCTCTCTTCCCTGTTCAGCTGGGTCCTACCTTCCTTCCATCACCGAAGTCTTGTCCTTACCTCCTCCTCCTGCCCAAGGTGCATCACCTTGCTTCCCCAGCCTCCGGACTCAGGGGCACCTTCACATCCTGCCACCCCTGGCTGCCTTCCAGCACTTCTAGGCTGACTGCTCACTGGGGCCATTGCAGCAGCTTTCGAAAAAGCTTCCAGGAGCCATCTGGCTCTGCGCCCCGCCTCAAGGCCCAACTATGCCCATTCCCCTCTTCTTCCAGGAAGGCCTCCAAGACTCAACCGGGACTTCTCTCTTTAGGCCTGATTCACACCAATGTTGTATGATAATGGAGTAGGCAGTCAAGCCAACTTGGACTTAGGCCTGATCTTGGGTGAGTTACTTAATCTAAACCGCTTCTGTCTTGGTTTCCTCAACTTCACAGTGAGCATAATCCATATGAAAATGGGCCTCTTGTTCCCACTTAGTTCAGACCCATCCCAGCAGTATGTCTCATTTGCATGCACCATGTTTCAACAGGCAGCTGTAAGTGGAACCTACCAGTCGTATTGTTTGCAACTTGCACTCACTTGATAAAATATAGCTACATGATATACTGGGAGGTGTTTTGTCAATGCCTATAGATCCCTTTTAGATTTTAAACTACTTCCTGGTAATAAAACATTCACTGTGCACCAGGGACTATGTAGGCATCTATTAGGTTATTTATTAATAGCTGCGTGAAGCAGACTGTATTATCCTCATTTTACAGATTAGCAAACCAAGCCACAGGGAGGTTCCCAAGGACACAGTGAGTTTAAGAAGAGACCGAAATCCAAGCAATCTACCATAAAGTCTTCCAACTTTACCACTCCATGGCTGAACTCTGTCACTCTAGATGTTTTGCTGAAGGTGTTCAGGAAGAAGTTAGCACAGGGAATTACATCACATACACACAATTCCAGAACCTAAAATTCCTATCTTCTCCTTTTTCTCTGAAGTCCAGAATCCCACGCTAGCTACTCAGCTGCCCTTCTTTACGCCGTCTCCTTCTTCCACAGACATTGCCACTCCATCTGATTCTCTTTTCTCTCTCATCTCCACCTGAATTCCAAATTGTTTCTCCACTGGGCAACCCGAGGCCCTCCTAATCAGTAAGCTTACTCCTTTTCTCAGCTCCTGTCTCCAGAACCCTCTAGCTCGATGCTAGGGGACCTCCCATGGTCCTCTAGCACCTTTTCATGCAACATTCACTCAATATTCATGTATTGTGTAACATCTACTGCCATTGCATTATTTCAGATGCCAGAACTACTACAGTAAGCAAATCAAAAGTGAATCACTGCCTTCATGATGTTCAGAACATGTTGGTGGAGGGAGAAAGAAAATAGGTTGGAAAAATAAGTAAAATAAGGGTGATGTTAGACAGTACTAAGTGGTAAGGGAAAAATTAAAAGAGGGAAGGAACATTGAGAATGTTGGGTGAGGGCTACCCCCCTGGTGAGGGGCAGGGCCAGCTACAAGACTCTGTACCCTCTGTGGGATATGATGGGAGATCTGGAGAGTTCCACTGGGGAAGAATTCTCTGGTTGGTAAGTGAAACCCTAAGAAATTGCCACAGGTTGTGTCCCAGGGAAGGAAAGTCTAAGACTGAAATGAACCTGAGAGATGGTGACTGGCAATTCCTAACAAGATCACCGCCTGTTAGGGAGGAGAAAGAAACAGGATGGACAGGGATGGCAGCTGGGTGGGCCCTCGCTGCAACTGAGCCTCAGCTGATCCCAACTGTCCTCATAAGACCCTATGAAGCTGGGCTGACCTCTGGGGAAGTGCCCCAAGTGAAAGTGAAGGTGCTGGGCTTTTATTTGTCTACAGTCCATGCAGTGAATACTTGTTGCCCTGAAAAGCAGGATTAATCTTGGATGATGAGACTCTCCTCCACTGAGAATAATTTCAGGAGGCCTATAGCTGAGAACTGTCAGCTGACAACCTCCTACGCAACTGGGAAGAATTCAATCAGCCTCAGAAGGGGACGCCTGGGTGGCATACCACAGCATCTAGACAAAGATAATGGAGTCAATTTTGCGCTATCAGGGAGAAGAGCATTCTAAGCAAAGGGAAGAGCAAGGGGAAAGGTCCTGAGGTAAAGAGATAGGGACAACCAGGAAGCAAGGAAGTGGAGGGAAGGTTGGGGGTAGAAGCAGCAAATGAAGTCAGACAAAGAAGCCTGGTAATTGACTGGAGTGTTGAGAATGTATTTGGCAGGGAAGTTTCTAGATTTTAGTTGCCATTGGCATTTTGACAAGGGAAAACTTGGGGGTGGGGGCAAGGTGGAGGAGGCTGTGGGCTGTTTAGCAGAACCCTTGGCGTCTGACATCTAGATAATGCGGGTGAATTCCTCCCCCAAGTTGTGACATTTAAGTATGTCTCCAGACATTGCCAAATGTCCCTCACGGGCCAGAACAGCCGCTAGTTGAGGCCCCTAAGGCAGCGCCGTTACAATGACCCAGGAGCTTGAAGGCAAAGGCTTGGAGCACCACCATCGGTGGACCAGTGATGGCGAGTTGGAGGATTCTGGATAGATTGTGAAAACTGTGCTGATTCATCAAATGTGAGCAAAGAGTGTGTGTGTGCGCCCCGAAGATTTTGGGGCTTCACACCTGTCAGAGCTTGTAAGGAGTGTAGTGGAAAGAACTTTGGGAGAGGGCAATCAGGAGCCCAATCTGAAACGAAAAACTGAGCGAATGGAAGAACAGTGGTTGCAATGCTAGTTCCTTTGCTGGGTTTCTTGTCCTAACTTTGTTATAGTTTTAGCTACCTGTGACTTATGTGGTTTTTCTTTAATCTTCGTTTTCATTAAATGTGCGCTTTCGGCTTTCGAGTCCAATCTGGTCGGTGCGGCGGCACCTGTTCATCTCCGACCACCGCTCACACCTCGCGCCGCCTGGCCGCGGGATGGGCAGGCACCTCCTCCCCTGTGCTCCCTCCCGGGCACCACTTCTCCGCCTGGCCGCAGCCCAAGTGGCCACGTGAAAGCTGAAGTCACCGCATGTTTCTGCGGGTTCCAGCCCCAGAGCGTACCAGTGCCCGCTCCGCCTTCCTCGGGTCATCCAGGAGCCCCTGGGTGCTGGCTCAGAACACCAAGGATTTCACTGGCAAAGAGACAAGGCGGCCCGGACACTGCCCGGCCGCGAGGCCGCAGCGGAGCCCAAGGCGCCGGCGCCCGCAGCACGCGCGGCGCACTCGCAGCCGTCACTGCTGCGCGCGGGCCTCCGGACGCCCGCGCCCGAGACTTCATTTCCCAAGATGCTTCGGGGCGGGCCGGCCGGAAGGCTGTGCGCCCTCCGCAGAGCATGATGGGGGATTTGGAGATTTCCATCATGGCGGCTTCCATTTCGGGCTACACCTTCAGCGCTGTGTGTTTCCACAGCGCCAACAGCAACGCCGACCACGTAGGTGCCGGGCCCCCAGTCGCGGCCGCTGGGACCCCCAGCCTCTGTCTCGGGCCGGCGCCTGCGGCCTAGCAGGGGGCACTCGGCCCGCTCCCCTGGCTCCCGGGCCGGCCCGAATCGCTAGTGAACCGGGCGGCTCCCGACCCAAGCGAGCTGCTGCTGCCCCGGCTCCTTCGCCCCCGGGTTGGGCCCTCACTCGGTGCCCTCCGCTGCCCCGCTGTCCCCCATTTAGCAAAGCTGTCTCGCCTGGCGACCGGTAGTCTCAGGAGTCGCTTAGTGGAGACCAAGCGCCTGCCACTCCCTGAGAACCGGGCTGCCAGACTTGGAGAGGAGCGCCCGGGGTTGAAAAGGAGCTTGCCGAGGCCACCTACAGCGCCTGCTGGTCCCACCGATTGTCCTGGGGTGCGACGAGGGAAACACTAGCTGTCACTGTTCTTACTTGTTAGATAACAGCCGTGTGTTTTCTTTGCCTCGATAGAAAATGGAGAACGTAAACAGCGTTCTGTGCGAGGTCTGCTTGCCTCGAAGTTGCATGTTTAGTTCCTTGGCGACTGTTCTAAGACCTCGGAACTAGTCGCAGTGAAAAAGGGAAGTGGCAGGCTTGTGCATGAGCGGTGGGAAGTGCAAAGGCTTTGGAGGAGCTGGGAGCAGAGCCTGCCTGCCTCAGTGTCTGTTTTCAATAGTCTTTTTATTGTCACGGGCCTCGGGATGGACATTCTTTGTAAAATCAGAAAATTTTCATCTTAAAGCACGTATTTAGTTTGCTCACCACATTGGGGGTTGATTTTTGAAAACGTTAATAGCGAATTATTCAAATTCGCTATTATTATTATTATTATTCAAATTCGTGAAATATGAGGCGTGGGGAAGGTAGATGTGGGTACCAGCAGAAAAAAAAGACCAGAATTTGATGTCAGCAATATTAGTTTCCATTAATAAGAACTGATTTCATAGACATGTGATTCCATTAGTAAATCGGATGGCATTAAATTATCCCTTTCATCTCTTCGATGTTGAGGGAAGAGATTAATGAGAGGAATTTACAAAACATTGTTGTTTACAGAGGTAGCTCCTGTCTCTGGGCATCAAGGGCTTTGATACCGCAGCCATCTGTTCAATAATGTAAGGCAGTTTCACATATAGGTGGTTTGTGATACTCCTAGTGTTGGTGATATAAAATATTGCTTCAATAATGCTTCTTCACTGCTCTAGTTTTTTTTTGGGGGGGGGGCTAGTAATACCACGATTTATGTGTAAAGCAAGACTTTTATAAGAATAAGCAGCTACCTGTTGAAAAGTGGATCGTTTTTCTACAATGCTGCGAGATGCTCATGTTACTTAGATTATTACTAATTTAATTCAAGTGATACCACTTCACCTCTTTAATAGCTGCTGTGTGCCAGGCCTGGTGCTAGAGAGGCTTCATGAAATCTTCACTCCTGGCAGTAGTTTGCCATGAGTATATGTATCTTACATTACCATACCTGTTTATATTAACTGCCATAATTATCCATACGGACTACTTTAAAGTCATGTCAATTTTATTTAAAGAACCAAGGGCCCTCCCTGGTGGCACAATGGGTTAGACTGCAGCACTGAAGCTAGTCAAGGCCCCTTCACTGCAAGTTTGATTCCTGGCCCCAGAGGTGACCCACATGGCACAGCAGACCTCTCCTGGTCCACCTGCTGCTCCCCTCAGCAATGTACTTTGTCGATCTGCATATTCTGCTCCCCACACTGTCTCTGGTGAATCCTCTCACTGCTCCTGCGCCTCTGGCCTATACCCCAGTTCTGTGTGCCTTAATAAATAGATCTTTAACAAAAAGTTAAGAACCAAGAATTTACTTTGACAGTATATTCTTGTTTTGTCTAAGAAATTACTTTGAAAGCACTCATCATTCTATAGAGCTGCTGGGGTTTATATTATCCTATAGAGCGATCTTTTTCTGTAAATATTTTACAGGTAGTAAATATTTTAGACTTTGCTAGCCATTTGGTCTCTATAGCAACTACTCAGCCCTGACGTTTTAGGGAAGCAACTATAGGTAATAAGTAAATGGGGGTGACTGGTTCCAATAAAATTTTATTTATGGACACTGAAATTTGAATGTCACATAACTTTCACATATCATAAAATAGTATTCCTATTTTTCTTTAACCAATTAAAGTGTAGAAACCATTCTTAGCTTGTGAGCTGAACAGTAGCACCCGAGGCTGGATTTAGCCCACATGCTGTAGCCTGCTTACTCCTACTGGAAAGAAACTGGCTCCTGTAATCCGGACTGGTAATAAACAAGCATTCATTTTGTATGGGGCTTTAGGGTGTCATTTTAAAAAAAATACTTATTTATGCACACAGAACCAGGGTACAGGCCAGAGGTGCAGGGGCGGTGAGAGGATTCACCAGAGACAGAGTGGGGAGCAGAACAGGCAGATGGACGAAGAACACTGCTGAGGGGAGCAGTGGCAAGACAGGAGAGGTCGGCTGTGGCTGTCTCTGTGCTGTGCGGCACCTCACACCAAAGGGCTACAGCCAGCTTCTCAGTGCTGCGCTTTAACCCCTTGCGCCACCAGAGAGGGCCATAGGGTGTCTTAATGTCACCACTATTTCAAACTGAGGACTCCGATTGAGTTGCCAGATAAAGGGCATGCACTGAAATTTGAACTTCAAAGAAACAGTATTTTTTAAATATAAGTACATGCCAAGTACTACATAAAAATTATTTGTTGTTTATCTGAAATTCAAACTGAACTAGGCTTTTTTGTGTTGTTTTGCTAAATATGTCACTCCTTGACGAACACTTGGAAACTACAGACAGGTGCTTAAGGGCTTAAGTTCTGTAGGAATTTGAAACTTTTTTTTTTTCCACTTTGATTAAAAAAGTGTTTCAACCTGTTATAAACAGAAAGCTTCTCTTTTGTAATGAGAACTCATAACTGATAACTTTTCAACGATCAAACAAACTTCTGTAGATGTTTCTCAAACTGGTAGTCATGGACACTCAAGTCTGAAAAAAAAATATTTTCAAGTTATCTAAATAGTGTTCAATTTGAGAAGTGCCCTATACATGAGTTTGAGATTTTAGGACAGTTCATTGCCCTAATCCAGTCCAAGACCATGCTGTAAAGCCTCTGCCTCCCCCCCACCCCCACAGGCCCTCACATCCAACTGGAAATGTTTTAAAACTAGGCAACTGCTCTGCTTGGTTTGAAGCTCAACCTAGAATAGAGTCATGTGGTACGAGGACATTGCTTCTCATGTTGCCTCACCCAGTGTTGACGGAGCCCTGCTAGGTACGTGGCCCTTGTGAGGTGCCAAGCTATAGCAGTGAACAGGCTCTCCCCGCCCTAACGAACTTGGATTTTAGTGGGAGGGAGGCATTTATTGATTGATCTGAATGTGTAATACGTGAGTGAGAAGACTGAGGAGAACAATGCAGGCTGACAGGAAGAGTGCGCGGCAGACCCTGTGGCTACGGCATTGCTGGGAAGGCCTCGCTGAGGCTCTGATAGGGGCCAGTTGCCTAAAGGGCCCGATGGAGGGAAGGTGATGGGCCAAGTGGGTATGTGGGGAGGGAGATCCAGCCAGCCGAGAGTTCTCTACAGGGATGTCACTGGGCTTTGGAGTGTCTGTGCTCAGCCACACTTACTCTGAACTTGACACCAGGCTCTTGGACTGTGAGGTCAGCTCTGAGGAGCTCGAAGTTGATCTTGCTATGTAGGTTCCCCAGCGGCGTCACTCAGTTAGCCTCTGTATTTGCTAAAGGAAACCTTCCATGTGGGGGTAGCTTTGCCTTACTGATGACACCCTGGTTTCCCATGTCAGCCCGTACAGGAGCAAGCAGGTGGGTGTTGTGTTAACTTCTTATTCTTTCATCATTTTCTGTGTTTTTAAATCAATGAAATCAGTTTTACGCTGTCTTAGGAAAACAATTTTCGACGGTTTCTGCTTCCTGAGATTTTTTTACTTTGGTTTTTACACTTCCTAGGATTTAAATGATGACGAAGCACTACTAATTTTCACTTGGGTGAAAACAGAGTACTCGAGGGGATAAAAGTAGTTCACCTAGCCGTGGGCTTCTTTTTTCAATCCAGTGAACAGCTGTGTTTCTGATTAGCTTTGTCTTGCATGAGGGGCTGTAGTAGTTTACATGGCAAACTTGGATTACCATCAACATCATGATGAAATTCTGTCCTCGATTCCTCTTAACGCCAGTAAGAGGAGTCTGTCTGCAGCTGTTTTCTTTCCTTGCTTTCAGGAAGGGTTTTTGCTGGGAGAGGTCAGGCAAGAGGAAGCCTTCAGCATCAGCGACTCACAGATCAGCAACACAGAACTTCTGCAAGTGATTGGTAAGTGAGCCAGTGCTGTGCCGGCCTCTGGGTGTGCTGTTTGGTTTCCATGGATCGAAACAGTACATCGAAGGTAACCAAATCACAGTGCAAATTACTGTTGCTGATAAAATGAAGTAAGAAGACAGGGGAGACTTGCAGAGCATCCTTGTGAGTGTAGCATCAGTGAGCTGTCTCACCCGCCGGCCGCTCCCACACTCGCTGACTGGCTGTGTCCTAATGCACTTAGTGCTCACATCAGAGTGGTTAGCATCAGATGCGCACACTGGCTTGTCCCCTTGCCAGCATCCCACTGACCTCATCTGTACTCGGCCCTCCGGGAGGGATCTGCCAAGGATGTGCTCACTTGTTTCCATAAGCTGTTGGCTACATCTGAGCATCTCACTAAGTAGCAGCTCCTTCAGCTACGCAGCTGACATTTACTGAAGGATGTCCATGTGTAGGTCATGAGCTAGAGGACCCCCCCAGACCCGGCCTGTCTCCCAGCGGCACGGGAAGATCAGGACAAGTATGCAGAAATTCCAGGCAGGCCTAGGTGCTAGATGAGCGTTGTAGGAAAGGAACAGAGGAAGTCCCATGTGTTGGAAGAAATTGCTAGTGGCTGAAGTCAGGAAGATGAACTTCGGGCCCATGGGTGCTATGTCAGAGGAGCACAGAGCCAGGGGTCCAGAAACACCCAGGGCCTCCCTCGGGTGTGGTTCTGAGAAGGTGAGTGGTCTGAAGGACTGCTGGGAGTGAGGCCAGTTGGGGTTCCCGCTCCAGTCTCGGACCCGATGGCCCTCTAGCACCCTGCTCGGGAGACCAGGGTGAGGAGTGAAGGGAGGTAGACTTGGGGAGGACAAGGGAGTGAACAGCTGGGTCTGTCAGACCCGCCCGTCACAATCTGGTTTGTAAGCGTTGGTGTGCAGAATGTAGCTGTTTTCTTCAGCTTTGTTTTACTCGACTCCTTGAAATTCTAAAGTCGAGGCTTTGGCCACATCAGACATCTGCGTAGTTCCTTATTGTTTGCACTTGGGTTTCAGAATTCATTTGGCAGATGAAGGTTCAATTGTCAGTGGCACTCAGCCGACAGCAAAGTGCAAGACCGCTGGAATCTGGTCTGATCACAGCAGCGGTATTCTCATCAGCATTCTGGCTACTTAATTTTAAGAAGTGGAATGCAAGAATAATTCAGATTCAGCAGCATAATGTCCTGAGGCTAATTCATAAACTTCCAGTTCTCGCAGTAAATACCAGTCCCCGTGGAGATGGCACCAGCTGTAGCGTCCCGTCAGAAAGGTCTTGGCAGCCCTTTGCTGCCAGCCTCTGGTTAAGAGTTGCGCTCAACTTGGAATATTGATGAATCTCATGGACAAAGTGTCTGCTAATATCAGCTTAAATGTCTGATTTTCAGGGTAGTTGTTTTCTTTTTAAAATGACTATGTTAGAAACTGTCAACTAAGACTCTGGAGAACGGTTTGAAAAGCCAGGTGTGAGGGGAAGGGCCGAGAGCAAAGTTTTGTCCCACAGCGGGGAGGAACGTTCTGGCAGACCATAGACTCCAGGGGGAGATGTTTTAAACGACATGAATGGACCATACTTACTTTGTTGAGAAATGCCGGAGTCCACGCCCAGAAGTGTTAGTTTACTCCAGACAAAAAGGAGGACTCTGTAGATAGCACATTTTGTGCCCAGTCTACATCTTGTTGAATACGTGTCCATTTCTTTTTTGTAAAGATTGATTTCTTTATTCATACAGAACTGGGTACAGGCCAGAGGTGCAGGGGCGGTGAGAGGATCACCAGAGACAGTGGGGAGCAGAACAGACAGATCAATGAAGTCCACTGCTGAGGGGAGCAGCGGGTGGGTCAGGAGAGGGCTGCCACGCCCTGAGGGTCACCTCTGGGGCGAGGATGGAACTCGTGGTAAAGCGGCTTTAGCTTCTTAGTGCTGCGCTGTAACCTGCTGCGCCACCAGGGAGGGCCAGATAACATGTCCATTTTAAGGGCAGCGCCACCTCCAAGCAGAGCCGCCCAGTCCTAGAGGTGGTAGGGCAGGCCACCCTGAGTCTTCTGGCCTGGGGCCTTGCAGCCCCGGTTCTGGGAGGTGAGAGGCGGGAGGCACGCAGGGTTCTCCACCGGCCCTGTTCACCCACCGGGAGGGGCAGCAGCACCCCAGAGCGAGACGCCACAAGAGCAGGACCCCGGATTCCGCACCGCCCAGGGGCGTTAGGCTCCCAGAGGTCGGTCCCGGCCCGCAGTGCTGTCAGGGGTGCGGCCGTGGCCTTGGAGTCCCGGCCATAGCACCATCTCGTGGAGAACTCGGACTGTCTTCAGAAAACACCACTTGGTCTCTGGAGCGCATGTAGGGGCTCAGCCAGTGACGGAGCGTGCCCGGAGCGCGTGCGTGCCTTGCGCGAGCACCTTCTCGGGTGCTTTCCTGCCGCGCGCCTGCAGCCTGCAGAGCTTCCTCGGCGCCTCTGCCCTGGCCAGCCCACGCTCTTCCTGACGCGGCTGCGGGCGCCGCTCCCTGCCGTGGACCTGCCTGCGGACATTAAAAAGACGATATTCTTTCAAGCAGGAGGTGGTTTTTCCTTTTTCTTGAAGTCTAGGTCATATTTTTGCTAAAAATGCCCCACAGCCTAATCACCTTGCAGTGTCTCTGAGATAACTTATGGTGGTAGACGCTCATTTTTGGTGATAAAAGAAGACAGGTATTTCTAGGGAAGGTTTTCTTACTCGAGTCACTAAACAGCCACGCTCAGCAAATGAACTTCCCTCTCCTGAGGAGGTTTTGCATGCTCAGTAACACTGACATGGGCGCAGAAACTTCCAGGCACAGCCTCCTGCAATGTAGGGCTGTGGTTTCATTTTAATTGAGTTCACATGGTAGCCTGGAGCCCTACGGCTGTGGCTTTGTAACTAGCAGGGATAGTGGCCGCAGGAGAAGTTACTACAGACTTGAGAGGTGAGCCAGGCACTTGGCCTCACACAGCATCCTCACCTCGGCCTCCTGCTCAGAGAGCCTGCAGAAGTTGGCCGCTCTGGTTCACCACAGCAGGCCTCAGAAGCCTTCAGGATTTGCCTTCCCAAAGTCTGTTTCCCTTGGCACGGATCCACTTTGAAAGGGTTAATAGGCCCCCATCATTGGGCGCTTTCCCTGCAGGGCCCCTGGCTCAGGCTGTCCCAAGCTCTTATCCACCCCCTCCTCCCTCCCCATGCACCCAATCCAGCACTTCAGCTGCTGGTTTCTCCGGTCTAGCTCATCTTGACTGGTCCAGGGCCCGAGAGCTGCCCTCGGATAGAAGCGCCTCACCTGGGGACAAGTGAGAGAGCTTCCTCTTCCTCTGGATGATGCTATTCAGAGAATGTGCCCTGGGTTTAAATGTGAAGAAAATGCATGACCCTCCCTCAGTACAGCCAGCACCTGTTGGGAGGAGGAGAACTATTTACTAAGATTTTGGTTGGAAAAAAAATGCTGGGTTATGTTTTAGTTGTCTTTATCTCACGTGGTTAACTGCAGTGTATTTCTTCTTTCTCATTACAGAAATCCATAACCATCAACCTTGTTCCAGACTTTTTAGGTAAGCCACATCTTGCTTTTTGTCCTTATTAAAAGATTAATGGGTTACAGTCCAGAGCCTTGCGGCCGCAGCCATAAAACCATGTGTGAGACGCCCTCCCAGCCCGCTTCTGTGTTGGGGCCCAGCGTCCTCCTGGTGGCAGGTCAGGTTAGGAAAGGAGGGGGAGACAGTGTCGATGTTGGCCTCCATGGCCTGAAATGGTCTAGAACAGCCTTCTAAGCAGACTCTTGAGCCAAATGAAAAGAAGCTAATCAGCAATCATCAGCAGGTAAAATAGTTTAAGGTGTTTTCAAGAGGAATTTAAAAAGGTCGTGTTCAAGTGGAAAATATAAGGAAACGGCTTTGACGTGTTTTTGGATATTGAAGTGCCCGTACACCTTTGCATATTAGGGCCACGTAGGGACAGAAAACTAGGACGAGAGACATCAGAAGGGAGAATGAGACAGTCTGGGCGCCCCGCCACTGCCTAGGCCTTCCTCCGAGGCCTCACGTGCTTCCACTGATGACTGCGTGGCAACTTGAACTCTGCTTGTTAGGCCACCCTGGGCCTTTCCTCTACTTTTCCGGAAGCCAGGTCGCTGCTCGCCTCCCAGGCTGGCCACTCTGAGCCACTCACCCATTCCCCCACACACCTACCTGTTATTACTTCAGAGGCTTGTCATTTTGCTAGAGAGCTACCTGTGCAGGATACTTCAAGGTGTGTCCTGGCCGCACAGTACCTGCAGACCTGGCCATAGCCGCTGTCCCTGCTCCTGGATCATTGATCTTACTGCAGCTCAGGGAACGTGCCCTGCTGAACCTGGCTCGCAGTGTGTGGGGAGGGTGGCACTCCAAAGGCCACCTCCAGTGGTCGTCAGGGCCAGCGAGGGCCTGCACCGTGACCGCAGGGAGGCCCCTGCCTCGGCTCTGGTGGCCCCAGGGTCTTCGGCTACAGAAATAGAAATAAAACTTGTTGCCCCAAACTACTGCTTACTTCCCAGGTTGGAGGCAGGAAGACATGGACTCTGGTGAGAACGGGTGGGGCTGAGTGCCTTAGTCTCAGAAAATGACCTCCTGTGTCTTTTATTTTCACCGGTAATTGATACTTAAAAACAAGGGAAAGATGTCACAACTACTTAAAACCGCACACTTTGTAGTTAATTGCTGTCAGCGCCTCCCACACTCCATCCCGCCTTGGATATGGCAGCTCCTGAGAGCTTTGAGGCCAGAAGGCTCCTTAAGTTGGCAGCACTTAGACCGAAGCCGCTAGTTGCCGATTGAAGACAGGTCTCTGTCACTGAACTTAGCAAGAGATGTCCCAGGGAGACAGCCACAGATGCATGTATCCTTGTGCGATACTATGTGATTTTAATAAACTTTGTTTTTCTCTTAAAAACCCCCAGTTTTTATGACTATGCAAGCAAAGTTAACGAGGAGAGTCTGGACAGAATTCTCAAGGACCGCAGAAAGGTACGTCCTGCTTGTCGTCCACACTCCTTTGGAATCATTCCTTGGCAGCAGCTTGAGAACCAGAAAGGAAGATAAGCTGAAGCCGTCAATCTGTTGTTAGTGTCAGAGTTCTGCTGACAAGTAGGTTTTAGAGATCATTTGTGGAGAAGCCGATACTTGTCATTTATCAATAGGAAAATAAAGACCTGCAGCGTGAGTTCTCACCTGGCGGTGCACAGGCTCTCGGAAACTGCAGCTCGAAGCGGAGGACACAGCGAGCGGCCCCCGAGTAGTGCCATTCTGCCCCGTTGCGCGGCGCTCTCTCTTTTCGACCAGTATAATAAAGCAGCGCCTGATGGAGTTAGGCTACTCCCAAATAATGATTCCATTATGTACAAACCAGAATCTTAAATAACGAACCGGCACACAGAATATCACAGTATTCAGTGGATTCTGAGTGGTGATAGTTTTCCGCTTTGTAATTTCAGAGATAATTCTGCAAATATTTAAGGTACATTCCTTAACTTTATAATCAAGAAAAATATTTCTCAGAAACCTAACTTGTTGCAAACACCTTTGGATATACTATTCTCAGTTAACGTGGCATATGGAGATTTTTCCAAAGGCTCGTGTGTGCATTGTTCCTGTCAGCATCTGCATAGGCTGTTCAGGTTATTTGTGACAAGTCTAAATAGACTTGGAAATGAACCAAAGTTTTCTAGCTGCAGCATTATCACATGGTCTCATTTATAGTTTACTCTGTAATAACGTGTATGTAGTTTACTTTTTCCTGGGTGTATTCATTCTAGGAAAAACAGCTTGGGGGGGGTTAAGTTTCCAACTTGTTAAAACAAAATGCTTTGTAAAGAAGCATGCATTATTTTAAAAATTACCTGTGCGTTTAAAGACTCGTGGCAGTTTGGGCCTTGGTTCTGAGGCATCTGAAGAGGGGTTCAGGAGCTGAGTGAGGTACAAGGAGAATAGACCAGTGACCTTTCTCAGGTGCAGGGCTTCGTGGTATGATGAGAGGCTAGGAGGTGATCGGGCTCAGCAAAGGTGGCCCAGTCCCCGCCCCGTGAGAGAGGGGGTCGCCACAGCCAAAGGCAGTCTGGCCCCCCTTCTCAATAGCTTGCCTGGGGCTAGATATTCTGGAATCTCTTGGCAGGTCATCTCTCTCACCCAGGCACTGCCTTAACCTCCTCTCTCATTTATTTCTATATTTCGGGTAATGAACTGCCCCTATACAGTCTAAAAACGTTGACGAAGTGTGTTCCATAAAAGCTCTTGCTGGAGCACAGTTTTCTGGAGCACTAGCTACTTATTACAAATACCAGGAGGTCTTATTTTAAATAGATTAAAAAATTAAAAGTGGGGAAAATGAATAAAGAGTATGAACAGGAAATTCACCCAAAAATCTACAAATGGCTATGGAATAAAGGAAAAGTTATTCAACCCTAATCAGAAACACAAGTGGAAACAACATGATACTATTATTTTTGCCCATCAGATTGGCAAAAGCATAAAAGGCTTGCTAATTTCCAGTGTTGGCAAGCCTGTGGGTAACAGGGGAGCTGTAGTTGGTGGGAATGTAAATTGATACAGACATTTAAAGGAGAGTTTTGCAATAACAGAATTTTAAACACACAGTTCCACCTCTAGGAATCTGGCCCAAGTAAATAATTGCATCTAGGCACAAAGATATGAAAACATGATTGAACACTGGAAGCTCTATGCCAGGTCTCACTCTCCACATTTTCCAGATATTGACACATTTAATCCTTGCAACAGCCCTTTGAGGTAAATTGTGGTTAAGGCTCCCCCTAGCCCCCCATAGTGTAGTTGAGGCAGCTATGGCTCATTAACTTGCTTAAGGTCACCAGCAAGTAGTGATGGAGCCAAGGATCCAGTCCTTGCCAAATAGTGAGGACTTTGAAGGTTAAGTCACTTAGCTGATTCCTCTGCACTGGGGAGGTAAAGACTCCCTGAACAAGAATGAGGGGCCAGGCTACCACATAGAAGGTCTCTAACAGCAAATGAAAAAAGGAGATGAGAATTTCAGCCCATTCTGTGTAAAAGCAGAAGTCTGAGTAGGTATGTAAATGGACAGAAAAAGATCTAGAAGGCAGGGGATCACATTTAGAAATGTGAAGTTGGGGTTTTGGGGAAGGGGTCGGGAGGCGCTGCTGATGGTGGGAGACTACTTCGCAAGGATTTTTATTTCTTTCTTACTCTATAATTGAAAATAAGTTGAAAAAAAGAAAAGGACCTTGACACTGTAGTTTTGTCTGGAGCCACAGTAGTGGGTAGGTGCCCCCCTGATCTGTGCTACACGCTTGTAGAATTGGGTTTGTCATCTTGAGAGACAGTGGACTGGGCAGCATCACCTTTGCTTCACAGGGTCAGGATTCTCAAGGAAGTGAAAAGGTCATGTGCAGGTTTTAATTTTATAGAACTTTCTGCTAAAATGAATGTCTTTTTCTTTTTCAATTAAAGGTAAGAGTTTGTTGCTTCAAGGATTTGGAAATTGTTTTCTATAGTGTTTGTCAAGGGCAGGAAACACTCTGTATTTCCTGTGATAACATAATATAAAACTTTAAGGATTTTTTTTTTAAGATTGATTTATTTCTGCATACAGAACTGGAGCACAAGCCAGAGGTGCAGGACAGTGAGAGGATTCACCAGAGACAAAGTGGGGAGCAGGACAGGCAGATCACAAAGCCCACTGCTGAAGGGAGCAGCGGGCGGGTCAGGAGAGGTCTGCTGCGCCCTGTGGGTCACTCCCCAGATGGGGATTGAACTGGTGCCAAAGCAGCTTCAGCTAGCTTTGTAGTGCTATGCTTTAATCCGTTGCACCACCAGGGAGAGCCCAAACCCTTAAGGATTTTTGAAAAAAATCCAAATTTCCAGCATAAAAGCATAGATGATTTCTAACATTTAGGCTGGACAGCTTTATAGTTTATTCTAGTTTGGGTTTTCTCCCCAGAAAAGGTACAAAATTATGTCTTCTCCTCAAAAAGTTTATTGTACCACCTGCAATGCTACATTGAAAATGTTAGTCATGACTCAGGCTAATGTTTTGATACGAACATTCCCTCAGTAAGTGTCCTGTCGTCGCATGCTAAACTACTGCTCAGATGAACCCATGTTGTGTTACTGAAGCTCACACCAGCTTCAGGTTTGGGGCCGAAGCCAAAAATGCAAGTAAGAGGAAGATCTCTGCCTTCTGGAAGCATCTGCTGAAATAGATAATGAGAAACATAACAGCCATCTTAATATCATTCGTTACAAGATCCCAAAGAACACAGAGTTGATAAACGCGTCCAGTGTGCGTGACTGTTCTGGCTCCAGAAAATGTGGCGAATGTCTGGCGCAGAGGAGGGGGCCGGTCTTCGTGAAAATTTCATACGAAACGCCAGCAAAGATAGGAAAGAGGTCTATTATTTTTCGCCACCACCCAAGCCCGCTATCACAGATAGGCCTTTCCGCGTCAGCGGTGGTGTTCCTCTCGCCTGCCACTAGCCTCTCAGCTCCAGCAGGTGGAATGGGAGGTGCCCCAGTGCCAATTAACTGGACATCTCATCTTTAGAATGGGGGCACCTTTTTCTAAACATGAAGTGAGTTGATTTCCCACAGTTGCTGTCCAAAATAAAGCCTTGAGACCCCTGCTTTCCAGAAACGACAGGTGAGGTTAAAGCAGTCGGAGTCAGCATGAGGAAAAACCAGTATTCCTCCGCTCTGAGCCACTGGCCAGAGCTGTTCACCAAGTATTTCCAGAGTCCAGCCAAAGTGCTGGGCACCGCCTGGATCCCAGCAGGACTGAACGGAGAGTGAGGCGCGTCCTGGCACACAGGCGCCCACGCCAGCGTCAGGGCTCACGAGTGGGTGACCATCTGTCAGCGATGTTTCCTTACACACTTTTTTTTTTTTTAGATTTATTCATTTATTCATAGAACTGGGGTACAGGCCAGAGATGTGGAGGGTGAGAGGATTCACCAGACAGAGTGGGGAGCAGAACAGGCAGATTGACGAAGTATACTGCTGAGGGGACCAGCAGGCGGGCCAGGAGAGGTCTGCTGCGCCGTGTGGTCTCCTCCGGGGCAAGCGGGGATTGAACTCATGCGGAAGTGGCTTTAGCTTCTTAGTGCTGTGCTTTAACCTAGTGCGCCACCAGGGAGGGCCCACACACTTTTTTCCTACGGGAACCTACTTTGCCTTACAACCTCCACCTGACCCACTGGCATGTGTGGGTCAGTGCAGGCCACTGGAAAAGACTGGTCCCAGTCTCGGTCGTCACCATTAGCTGTGTGACTGAACAGAGCCTCTCCCTAGGGCTGTGGTGGCAGGAATGGGTGGGTTTTCTTCCCTTTTGGAGGGTGTCCTGGGAGATGCCTTCTCGGCCGTACTCCTGGAGGCCAGGGACTACTTCGTTCCCGGTGGTTCCTTGAAGGTGACGTGAACTCAGCAGAGAAAACCTGACTTACCCAGGAGCATGATCAATAGTAAAGATATCTGTGACCTGCCTGCAGGCTGAGCACCGTGTTCCCTTCCAGCATCGAAGTGCCGAGATGTGGTCTGAACGTATGGATTGCTTTAACATCCTACTTAACAATTTTAAGCTTTTAAACTACCTTTACTCTTAAGACAGAACTGTTACTCCGTTTGCTTCAAAGAGCTCTATGAAGAGTATTTTTCTTTCTTTCTTTCTTTTTTAAAGATTTATTTATTTATGCATACAGAACTGGGGCACAGGCCAGAGGCTCAGGGGCGGTGAGAGGCTTCACCAGAGACAGAGTGGGGAACAGAACAGGCAGATCGACGAAGTACACTGCTGAGGGGAGCAGCAGGCGGGTCAGGAGAGGTCTGCCTCGCCATGTGGTCACCTCCGGGGCAGGCGGGAATCGAACTCATGCGGAAGTGGGCTTTAGATTCTCAGTGCTGTGCCTTAACCCGCTGCGCCACCAGGGAGGGCCGAAGAAGAGTATTTTTCTAATCTAGAACTACATGAAATACGCCTACAACCGATACTTTTTTTTTTTTAAGATTTATTTATTTATTCGTACAGAACTGGGGTACAGGTCAGAGATGCGGAGGGTGAAAGGATTCATCAGAGACAGAGTGGGGTGCAGAGCAGGCAGATCGACGAGGTACACTGCTGAGGGGAGCAGTGGGCGGGTCAGGAGAGGTCTGCCTCGCCATGTGGGTCTCCTCCAGGGCAGGCGGGGATCGAACTCATGTGGAACAGACTTAAGCTTCTTTGTGCTGTGCTTTAACCCGCTGCGCCACCAGGGAGGGCCTACAACCGATACTTTTAAACTGTAGTATGCACATGAAAACTGATGGAAAGCATCCTGAATTCAGTTCCTGATGCTCCTCTTTGAGGTTCTGACGTGGTAGCTGTGGGGGGCCCAGGAGCATTGTGGGGGGCTCCCAGGGTCCACTTAGGGGCTCTGCCCTCTAGATGTCCAGAAGATCAAATCATGAGAAATACTGTTTCAGAGAGCATATCAGTTTGAGTCACTTAGCCAGTAGGTATGCTAAACTTTTTAAGTTTTGATAAATGTGTATCCCTGGAAAACTGTCATCATGGTAACATCGGTATCTGTAGAATTTTCCCCTTGCCCTGTTCCTGTCCCTTCTCCTCACTCTTCCCCACCCCATCCTGGTCCACAACACATCTGCTTTATGCCACATGTCAATTAGTTTCCCTTTTCTGGAATTTTATATGAATAAAGTCCTATAGCATATACTTCTGGGAAAAGAGGTCTGGCTTCTTTCACGCAGCATAGTTATTTGGGAATTTACCTGTGTGGTTGTTACATGCTGCCTTGTTCCCTGTGATCGCTGAGTGGGCTTTGCATGTGTGGATGAACAATTTGTGCATTTGTTCACTTTGTTTTTGCATAGATGAACTGGGGTGCAGGCCAGAGGTGTGAGAATTCCCCAGAGACAGAGCGGGGAGCAGAACAGGCAGGATCTATTGAAGCACACTGCTGAGGGGAGCAGCAGGTGGATCAGGAGAGGTCTGCTGCGCCCTGGGGGTCACTCCCTTGCCCGAGGGAGCACAGGCATTCTTGGGATAGTGCTGTGAGTAGCCCCTAGGCCACCAGGGAGGCTCCCTCTCACCTGCTGCTGGACAGCTGGGCTGTTTTCAGTGTGGGGCTGTTGTAGGTAAAACTACTATGAACCTTTGTGTGCAAGTGTTTGGACACTTCCATGACTAAGCGTTAAGATTTTGTGCAACTTTTGCTACTTTTTTCTTCTGTTCTTGTCATAGAAAGTTATCGGGTGGTACAGATTCCGGCGAAACACGCCACAGCAGATGTCGTTCAGGGAGCAGGTTGTCCACAAGCAGCTCACCCGCATCCTCGGGGTTCCCGACCTCGTTTTCCTTCTCTTCAGCTTCATCTCCACCGCCAACAATTCTACTCACGCTTTAGAATACGTTCTCTTTAGACCAAATCGAAGGTAAAGAAAGAGCTCCCACCAGCCGCGCATAAACAGGGAAAATGATGATACAATTGAGATTCATAGCTTTCAAAATGTGTGTTTTATTGCATCTTTTAAAAAAACCTTTGATATTTCTCTTTTAGCTATGGCTTTTTGTTTCTTTTTGTAGAAAGAGAATGCATTTTCCTTGTCAGTTATTGTGTAAATTAGAATCGTTTCTGAATCAAGATGCATTAGCAAGTAATGTTAATTATGCCTGAAGTCTTACAGGAATAAGCAGCTGGAAGTCGTTCTTTGCTGCTCCATAATCTATTATGCTGAAATACAATTTCATTGCTCTGGAAATGTGATTGTAATTTTGAAACATAGATTTCAAAGACAGAATTGTAAAATTGATCCACCTACTGGTTAATGAGGGTTTTGCACTCTGGACATGTTAAAGCAAACACAGTAAAAGATCCATGATCATGATGCATCTGAACATCAGAGAATGTTTCCTTCTAGAAATTCACTTGTAGAAGAAATTCATTTGACACACAGAAAATAAGTGATCAATTGTTAAATAAATAGCCATTTTCAAGACTGTTAACTCATCAGTAGGTGTGTCTACAACCTTCTCGGCACTCAGCCACTGTGGGCACGTGACGCTGTGTGAGCCATGCATGACCTTGGCCTGCAGTCGGGGTAGCTGCTTCCTGGCCCGGGCTTGTGGGGGCTCCCTGGGACCTTCTGTTGGTTCGTCCGTGTGGGCAGGGGGCGCCGTCGCCTGGGGCTGTTCCCCAGAGCAGTGTGCTAAGCCCAGCCTCCCTCTCGCCGCAGGTATAACCAGAGGCTCTCCCTTGCTATCCCCAACCTGGGCAACACTAGCCAGCAGGAGTACAAGGTGTCTTCAGTGCCAAACACTTCCCAGAGCTATGCCAAAGTCATCAAAGAGCACGGGTAAGTGGAAAGGCAGTGAGAGCGGTTTCTTTTCCTTTGTCCACGTCTGTGGAGAGATGGGAAATCAGATCCTCTCTGGACCACCACCTCTAGAGAGCCAGCATTTATTCTCCTTAGAAAGGTAGTTTACTTTCACCAGTACTGCTTTTTGTCTTCATTTGCCACAACTGACTCATTTATTTTTGCCACTGCTGTGAAAGGTGCAGCGGGCATTTGTATTTTTGAGCATCTGAAGGTGACGCGCTGCAGGCCGTGTCCACGTGGGCATTGTCGCCTCGTGTGTCGCCTGCTAGTGGGCATCCGCTGCACTGAGCATGCAGTCACAGGACAGTTCTTATATATTGGTGACATCTTTTTTCTCTCTCTTCTAGTACTGACTTTTTTGATAAGGATGGAGTAATGAAAGACATCAGGGCAATTTATCAGGTTTACAACGCACTGCAGGAGAAAGTGCAGGTAACTGGTTTATTTATTAGTTTTCGTCTTACTTCTGTAACCCAGATCCTTTGAATTCTACGTTGCCTCCCTCCCATCTAACGAATAACTGTGACCCGACTGCCGGAGTCGCCCCTAAGCGTGTGCTCCCTCCTGCCAGCCTCCCCTGCCCTTCTCCTGCCCACGTGTCCAGCGGGTCTCGCAGTGCACACCCGTGGCACTGTTTAGCACCCACATCCCACGTCTGACATCATCTCTGTGGACCGAGAGCCAGGGAGTTGCTGTGCGCACAGCTGACTGGTCCTTCCGCCACCCCGGAGGCCGTGGCCCCGGCACAGCTCCACGCCTGCTTCTCTGCCCCCTCTGCCCCCTCTGCCCCCTCCACCCCCGTCCGTGGGAGGAGCGCAGGGCCTGCGCCTGCCTGGTCATCCGTGCAGCAAATGCTTACGGAAACAGCTCCTGTGAGCCAGACCCGAGCCAGGTGTTGACACCTTTTCCCACGGTCTTTTCATCATCGCCTGGGTGTTCTTTAGAGTAATTTGCTCTAAAGCCCTGAGAACAAAAGAACCTTTGAGGACAAGAAGGAAAATGACCTAACTGGGGAGCCTCCCAGCCGCAGAAGGCCTGGCTAATGTGGAGGAAGGCTGCGTGCGAGGGGAGAGAGGCGAGGCAGGCGGCAGAGAACACCAGGAGCAGCCTGAGTGCGGCCGGGTGCCCACAGGCAGCAGCCTCTGGGAGGGGTCTGGGGCCAGAGTGCCCCACGGTCGCAGTGCCCAGCAGGACGGGCCTTCGCAGCACTCAGCCGGGACCAGCCAGCTGTCCAGCGTCTGCTCTTTCACAGTGGAAGGAACACGCAGTGAAAACCAGCTCCTTGGCCTGAAGTCATGATTGTGCAGGCGCCGAGCGCTGTCTCGCAGCCCCTGGGTAGCTGTGCTGCACTCGCTGGCGGCCAGCGCGTGTGGGCCCCGGCTCAGACCCCGCTGCCTGCGGCTTGTCTTTCAGACCCCTTTTCTCTTCTGTATTGTCATGGGGAAATTCCAAAATATACTCAGGTATTTCAGGTTTTTCAGGTTTGTTTTGTTTTTTTGATTGAGGCCACATTGGCTTGCAGCGCAGTATAGGCTCGAGGGCTGCATGTTCTCCATGTCACACCCACCCCCGCTCCTGGGGTCCAGCCACCCGACCCTCCCGGACCCCCCCTTCCGCTCTGGTCAGCACCACTCTGTTGTCAGAGTGAAGGGTTGGTTTTGTTTTTGCTTTTCTGTGTTCCCCAGAGGAGTAAGATCTTTAGCTCCCCCGTGGCTGGCTTCACTAGCGCACTCCATCCAGGCCCCGTGTCACGAGTGGCACTATCCCACCTTGTCATGGGAGAGTATCCCACTGTGTGTCT
>NW_004567112.1:2640010-2640672 GCF_000260355.1 Condylura cristata | reverse complement strand
CCCCCAGCCCCGCGGGCTCCCTCTGCCGGCTGTGCTCCGTGCTGTCTATACGGAACGCCTCCTCCATTTGAAATGAATTGTTCTTGTTGTCGTTTTTCCCCTCAGGCGGTGTGTGTAGATGTGGAAAAGAGTGAGCGAGTTGTGGAATCTTGTCAGGCAGAAGTGAACAAATTAAGAAGACAAATCACTCAGAGGAAAAATGAAAAGGAACAAGAAAGAAGTAAGTTTCTTACTGATTCCACCATTCAGTATCAGGGAAACGTCTGGCTTTAAACATCAGATTTTACCACGAAAGATACAACTCTGCCCACACTCATCACGCCCAAGTAAACTTCGGGGAGACGGCATCCCTGTGGAGCTCTTCAGCAGGGAGGTGCGAGGTCTTGGTCTGCTCACGTCTGCGCGAGGAGGTAAAAGCAGACCTGGGCCCAGCTGGCGGGAGCGCAGTGGGAACAGTGACAAGGGAGGATTGTGCAGACAACTGGACGCCTGGCTGCTCACGGCCGACGTGTTCTGAAGGCACCCCTGTGGCCCCCCATTTAGGAAGCTGTCCTGTGTTATTTTTTTAAGATTTATTTATTTATGCATGTAGAACTAGGGTACAGGCCAGAAGTGCAGGGAGTGAGAGGTTTCACCAGAGACAGAGTAGAGAGCAGAACAGG
>NW_004567112.1:2629405-2638545 GCF_000260355.1 Condylura cristata | reverse complement strand
CCTCTCACCGTCCCTGCACCTCTGGCCTGTACCCCAGTTCTGTATGCAGAAATAAATACATCTTTTTTAAAAAATGCTAAGCCTATCTAAGACACACACAGCTGTGGGCTGTGCGGGCGTCTTCAGAATGTGCAGCAGAGTCGTGGCCCAGGATTGGCACTGACCGCCTGCCGTCAGGCTTTGCCCCTTGGAAGGAGAGGAGGCACAGTGTAGCGTGAGGATGCTGGTAACGAAACCTGTCACGCATGCTGCTCCCTTCCGTGACTGGAGAGTGCTAGGGACTGTTTGTCTCCTCTTCTGGCGCCACGGCCTTGGGGCACAGGACAGCCGCAGGGGCAAGCAAGCTTTTCGAGTGTCTGGCTGTCCCTGCAGTCAAGTTGCTGAGCGTTTCTCATGCTGGTCTCTGCTGACCCAGCGGTCGTAGTACGGGTGACACCGACACTTCAGAGACAGTCCAGGCTCACGGCCTGACGCACGGAACCTGCTGGCTGCCCATTGGGAGCTCTGAGATGCCAGGCGGTGGCAATCTAGAAAGTTACCGTTTTCTTCCTGTTTCCATCCAGGATTGCAGCAGGTGATGGCGAGCCGGCAGATGCCCTCGGAAAGCCTGGACCCGGCGTGCAGCCCCCGCGCGCCCTACTCCGGCTTTGCCGCTGAAGGCCGAAGTACGTTGGGAGACGCAGAGGCCTGTGATCCGCCCCCTCCTTACTCTGATTTTCACCCAAACAATCAGGAAAGTACTGTGAGCCATCCTCGCGCAGAGCCTGGCGTCTTCATGCCTCGACCTCAAGCCGTGGGCTCTTCCAGCTATGCTTCTGCCAGTGCCGGACTCAAGTCGCGGGGGAACGGGGCAGGCCTCCCTCCCTCCCCACGAGCAGCAGGAGACAGTGCTGAAGAGTCAGACGACAGTGATTATGAAAATTTGATTGACCCTACAGAGCCTGCGGAGGGCGACTACTCACAATCGCGGGATTCCCGCCCCGGGACACATCCTGACGGGGGCTCCAGGAACACTCAGGCCTCCCAGATTTAACGGAACCACAGAAACTCTCCACTCCAAGCTGTTTTTCTTAATCACTCATTGAGAGAGTTTCTTGAGGACTTAATCTGAGGGAAGAACCGCTTTCTCGGACCCCGGGGCTCCCAGGAGGAGCGCCCTGGGGCCTAGGACTGAAAGGAGCCTCTCGCCCACGGGGCCACCCTTGGACACGGTGGTCAGTTGTCACATGCGAATCATTGAGATAATCAAATTGTCCTAATTCTGGTGCGGTTCATGGGTGTACTGGTCAACTTAGGCAAAGTGCGACTTATCAGTGTAGTTTCTGTTCTTTAAATAAATTGGAAATTAGAGACTAAGCACAATTAGTCTATAATGTTCTATAAATCAAAAACTTACCTCTTGCACTATCATGCCTTGAAATTTACTTTTTCAAAGGGAAACTAGTCTAGCTGCAGCCTTCAAAGAAACTCCTTTCTATGATGAGCCAAATTCATCTTTGCCAGAAAAGAAATTTTGATAATTCCACAAAGCCTGATTGGAACAAATCCCACCACCCTCCTGTCTGCATGACGTTGTAAGGTCGAAAGAGAGGGCTTCGTGTCAACTGTTTCCTACCAGCCCAAATGTATTGTCACTAGAAATGGTTGCCTTTAAGAAAAGAATGGTAGAAATGCTAATTACCCATAAGTCATCATCCAAATAGGTATGTCATACAATAACGACTTATTTTCCTTCGGGGGAATGACAGAGACTGGGATGCTGCACTGGCCACGTTGGTGGCCTCTGTCCTGAAGCGTCAGTGAAGGGCCGCAGCAGTGACGGCGGAAGGGAGCCACCGCCGGAGCCCGGCTTTCCAGCGAGCAGCGCCAGGCACGGTGGATTTAGCGGATTCAGACATAAGGGATAGAACTCACTTAGCTCTTCTGACACATCCTAGTGTTAATTTTATTTGTGGAGGAAAGACGTTGATTAAACTGTTTGGGAATCTTGATTAATAAAGATTCGTTTCAAATCTGAACACCCATCCGTTTTCTTTAAGTTGCCACTTGGACAATAACTGTGGATTGTCTGGAGGTTTTCTCTGGGGGTGCGCTTGCAGTCCTAAGGAATTGCTGCCGGTTCCCCAGCGAGGCCCAGAATGTGAAGGCGCAGTGGCAGCAGGAGCACGTGCGCTTGGCCTGCCCACGCAGCGGCCTCTGGCGCTCCTCAGCCAGAGACAAGCGCTTTGGGGTGTCACTGCCTTTCCTTGGAGCTGGTTCAGCCCCGTAAGAATTAAGAATGAGGAAGCTGTTCAAGATCGGCTCAGTAGCTTGGTCTCACAGGAGAGGAGTTTGCTCGCCAAGCGCAGCTCCAGTCCGAAACTGGAGGCGTCGTGTGGTCTGAACGAGGGAACACAACGCGCGGTTCTTCAGACGGCGCGGGTGGTGGCCCAGGCATCTGGGGTTCTCGGGCCTCACACCGCTGCCCTGTGACTGGAATGTGCAGACCAGACCCGGTCAGCCACCTGAAGCGGCTTCAGCACCCGTGTGGATTTACTTTGTTTTTGAAGTGCCATCGCCATCTCCTCTGTTCTGATGTTGACATTCAGGAAAATATTTTTATTTTTATGCCATATTGAAATCTACAATGTATCAGACAAAGCAGTTAAATGTGACAATAAAAATGTATTTAATCATGGTACCCTTGTCTCAATGTCTGTCTCGGCCAACAAGTCTTGCCTCAGTTTCCTTATTCTGGCCGTGCCCAGTAGTGTGTGTACAGTGTTTTTCAAGGCCATTAAAGCTCATCTCTGTGCAGGTTATTTTTTATTACGTTGGTTTCAGAGGAAATCCAGGAACACAATTTAGTAAAATGTTTCTGTTGGTTTCAAGAAGGTGTCGCATATCCAGTCTCTTGAGAACTGAGTGTCAGCTGAGTATGGGACAATCTGAGGAAGACCCTTGCACAGAAGAACTGGGCTGACAAGACGCCTTGGCCTGGATCACCTACCGAGGGCGGCGCCCTGGCCTCAGGAATCAGCCCTGACAGGCTCCGTTCCCTTCGAGCAGCGTCCCTTTCTGAGTGCCAGGCAATGCTGATTTCAGCAGCACTTGCCGGAACAGCGTGTAGTCTGTGAGGGTTCTGCTCTGTGTCTCCAGAGAAGAAAAGGCTGGATTCTTTTTACTTTCTTAGAAGTCTGGAAATGCTGAATTAAATGTTGTAATTGGCTTTTCTGGACAAAGATCAAAAACATAAAAACAGAAATCTCATCCCCAAACATCCAGACCCTCGGGATATATCTTTGCATTCCAGACAGTTGCATGGTGACAACTGCTTTAATAAAGCCGCTTACGTTGCCTGCCGGTGAACCCTGTTTTAAGGAGGTGAAAAGCCTAAAGGATTGGAAAACGGTAGAAGTGAAGGATAGTGACTGGCCTAGTTGCGTCTGCCTCCCCGGCAGGCTTCATCTCAGTTACTGAAAGATCACACTGCTCTGTTTTGTTCTTTCCGACAGGAAGCCTTCCTGCTAGAAAGGGACCCCCAAGGCAACCGACTGCCAACATGGTACTCATAAATAATGAAAAATGTTTATTCTTCATTTATTATGACAAACAGATTCGGGGAAAGTTGTGGGGTTTAGCTTAACTTTCTTTTCAGGCCAATTTTTGTGATGTCCTAAGTAAGACAGAGAGTCAGGACTTAAGTGTACATCCTAATTGGGTTATTGGGGTTTCTTGATCACTGAAGATGGGCAACAGTCCCCCTATAATAAGACTTGGACCTTCACCAGGGAGATAACCCTTGAATGCCAGATGTTACACATGGCCAGAATATGCTGCTAAGAAGTGGCCTTTTGTTGGTACAGATTTAGCAAAAGGAAGTTCATTGTAGCATTTTTGTTAAGATTTTTTATTTATGTATGCAAGAATTGGGATGTAGACCAGAGGTGTGAGGGGAGAGGGCGAGAGGATTCACCAGAAGTGATGGGGAGCAGAAGAGGTGGGTCTACTGAAATCTAGAGGGGAGCAGTGAGCAGGAAGACAGGCGAGGTCTGCCCCCTGGGGGTCGCTCCCTGGCCGTGGATGGAGCTCAGGCCGCAAGGCTGGTGGTCACTACGTAGTGCTGATACCTAATCTCAGGGCCACCAACGAGACGCCAGCAGCATTTTTCAAAAAAAAAAAAATGTGGAAAAGGACCCTAATGATAGCGGGAATGGTAAAGGTTGGTGCCCCCATGCAAGAAATTAGCGGTTACTAAAAATACCAAAATGCCCATCAGAAAGCTTTCATGGAAGGGAAAGCCAGTTTCCAGGTAACAAGCCAAGAATCCTGGTTTCCAGCTGCCAAGTCTGGTCTGGCTTACGTAGGCACAAGGGTTCCTATGGGACTGCCGTTGGTAACAGTCCAGAGCGTCACTCACGCCAGTGCCAGCGGTGTCGTCTCTGGGTGGTGGCAAAAGGGGTGACCCCACCGCCCCCCACCCCCGCCATTTATCTCTATTTTGAGTCTTCAAATTTTTCTTCAGTAAGTATATAAAAGACTTCTGAAACAGTGCATCATTGGCTACCTGAATTATTTCCTGTGCTCTGAATGTTCTCGACTCTCTGGGTCTCCTCCTGTCTCACCTCAGGCTGTTAGATATGTGGCCAGTGTAAGATCAGCCCATGGAGGCTGCTTGCTTCCCACAGTCACTTTTAGCCCATTTCCGGGTGAAATCATCTACTTACATCGCGTTCATGCTGACACTGACTTTACTCCTCATTAACCCAGAGCCAGTTCACCTTCCTTTAGCCCAGGAGCCTTGCCTAAATTCCCAAGAAGTTCTTAAATGTCTTCAGAGACTGAAACCAGTCCGAGGGGGCAGCAATTATTTGTGATACTTCTCTCAGGCCAAAAGTGCTGAGGACACAGCAGTGGATTTCAGTGGATCGACTGTTCTGCTCCCCACTCTGTCTCTGGTGAGTCCTCTCAACCCCTGGACCTCTGGCCTATACTCCATTTCGTACATGCATAAATAAAGTAATCTTTAAAAAATAAACAAACCCAAAAAAGTGCTCATGGCAAGAGGGTTTGAGGGCCTGAAAAAGGAAGAATTAGCTCCTTGATTTTTTTTTCAAGATTTATTTATGCACACAGAACTGGGGTACAGGCCAGAGGCACAGGGGTGGTGGAGGATTCATCAGAGGCAGAGTGGGGAGCAGAACAGGCAGGATGATTGAAATACATAGCCGAGAGGAGCAGGGGGGAGACGGGAGAGGTCAGCTGTGCCCTGGGGGCCCCTTCCTGGCCAGGAACTGAACTAGTGCTGAAGTGGCTGTGGCCAGCCTCCAGCTAGCTTCGGAGTGCTGAGCTTTAACCCCTTGCGACACCAGAGAGGCCTGACTTCCTTGACCTTGCAGATAATTCTGGTGTGACTCAGGAGTGCTGCTTGCTGTTAGCCCTCAGGGAGTAGACCCATGGGTGCTCAAGCCATGTACAAACAAGTCTGGGAGGTGTTTGATTCCAGAGTAAACATATGACTGCTTGGGACACCTGCTATGCCAAGCCAGTTGTGGGCACTGCTGGATGGAACCAGGAGCCCTTTGTCTTTCCTCTTAACAGATTAGAAAAAGAAGTGTTTCCGGCCCTCCCTGGTGGCCCAACAGGTTAAAGCGCGGCGGCACTGCAAGCTGGCTGCAGCCACTGGCATTTAACTTGGCACTTATGGGATGACAATTTTGCCGAAGCCCCCAGCCTGCTGTAATGGTCTGCTCTTCCTGGGAAAACCGGCAGAACCTGGTAGCACCCTGGGTCAGCTGGATCTGGTCGAATCGTCCACTGACGGCACGCCCTCGTAGGCTGTGTAGACATGTGAGCACGTCTGGATGAACCGTGACTTTAGGATGAAGAAAAGCCAAAGGTGTAAACCCCCGGAAGTTAGACGGACAGGCCATCCTGACTTCCCTGGGGAGCGTTGAACCTGTCGGGTCCTCCAAGGAGCCAGAATCCTCTCACCTGCCGTCGGCGTTTCACGGTGAGGTTCCGGTCAGCGCTGTGCTACCACCTGCCCAGGCCATCAGCTCCGGCCTGTCTAGCCCCAGCTTCTCCCATGAGCCCCTTCCCCTGCCCACCTGCTATCCTGGGCCACTAAGGTGTCCTGTGAAAACAGGGACCTCGTCTGCTGGTGATGATGACCCTGTGACCGACCTCGGGGCCCCCGGCCTCCTCTCCAGACCTCAGAGCACTGAGGCCTTGCAGCAGCGCTGAGAGCCTCTGGGGCCCGAACCACCTGGAACTTGACTTCCTTAACTGTGTGTCCTGGGGCAGGTTCCTCCACCTCTCTGAGCCTCGTCTACAACAGGAGCTGGGCAGGGACATCTCTCTCACGGGGCTGTTGGGGGGTGGTGGGAGAGGAGTCAGTGAAGGCCTGAAGAACTAACACAGAGAATCGCACTGCTGAGGGCTGAGTGAGGACTCACCCGGCCGCACACCCGGCCGCAGTCAGACCAGAGCTCTGTGGCGCTGAGGCCTTTCCTCAGAGGGGCCCGTGCGGGACAGGCGGGGCCTCGGGCTCAGGTCAGCTCTTGCTCCTTTTATCTGTCTGCAGCATTGTGCTTTGGGTATGTTCTGGTCGGAAGCCCAGGTGCTGAAAGCATAGATTGGCCGGGTCCCCACACTGCCCCCTGGAACTTTCCATGATGCTGGCAACACAGGACAGGCCAGTGCACCCAAGAGCTGCCCGACTTGACTCAGCTGTAACTGATTTGGATCTTGATTTTTTAAAAAGATTTATTTATGGGGCCCTCCCTGGGGGCGCAGCGGGTTAAAGCTCAGCACTAAGAAGCTAAAGCCACTTCAGCATGAGTTCAATCCCCACCTGCCCCCGAGGAGACCACAGGGCGCGGCAGACCTCTCCTGACCGCCCGCTGCTCCCCTCAGCAGTGTACTTCATGTATCTGCCTGTTCTGCTCCCCGCTCAGTGTGTGGTGAATCCTCTCACCATCCCTGCACCTCTGGCCTGTACCCAGTTCTGTATCCATAAATAAATAAATCTTTAAAAAACAAAAAGATATTTAAAAAAAAAGATTTATTTATACTTACAAAACTGGGGTACAAGCCAGAGGTGCAGGGTGGTGAGAGGATCCACCAGAGACAGAGTGGGGAGCAGAACAAGCCAACTGATGAAGTCCACAGCTGAGGGAGCAGCGGGGAGACAGGAGAGGTGTGCGGGGCTCTGGGGGTCACTCCCTGGCCAGGGATCGAACTTGTGCTGAGGCAGCTGCAGCCAGTTTCATAGTGCTGTGCTGTAACCCGTTGCGCCACCAGGGAGGACCCTGGGTCTTGATTTAATAGTCACATGCCACATGACCAGTGTCTCCCATACTGGACAGTGCGGGCCCCTGACCGCCGAGTCTCAGAGAGGAGCCGAAGCTCAGCGCCTCTCCAGCCTGACCCTGGGCCGCCCCAGCTCCGCCCCTCGCAGCTGCAGAGCGTCCACTCAGCCGGTCTCCGGTCTCGGGTGGGCGCGTTTCTCCCAGAACCGCAGAAACAGACAGGCTGCAGCACTCGCCCGGAGCTGGGGCTTTGGCACCACGCTCAGGAAGCCTGGCAGCCCCCTGCCCAGCCTTGCTGTCCTGCCCTCAGGGACAGAGGCGGCGCCTGCCCCAGGCAGCAGCAACCCAGCCCAGCCTGAACAGAAGGCCCAGACTGAGGTGGGACCCGGTCCACCTGCGCGTTCCCTGGCTGACCCGCTCTGTGGTGCCCAGATGGTGGAGCAAATTAATCCCCATTCTTTATCTGGAGGCTGGCATCGGGCTCGCCGCCCACCCAGGGAGACTGGGCAGGGTTGAGGGTGACCGCCAAGCCCGCAGGAGAAGAGGGGCGGGGGAGCCCACGGGTGCCGCTCTCTAGCCACCTGTCCCGCCAGCCCCGCGCGGGCTCGAGAGCCATCAGGCCGCAGCGCCTGTGGGCACCACCAGCCCTCACGACCTTCCACGGGGTGCGGGGTCTCCTCGCCTCCCCTCTTTCTCTGCTTTCCCTTTCCTTCTCTTTTGTTTACCTTTTCATCCACCAGGGAGGGCCCTATTATTAAACTTCTCACTGGATTTTTTTCTCTTACCAATATGCCTGATGCTTGTTTGATTATTTGCCAGAGCAGAAGGATCCAGAGGGGTGTGGGATGATTTTGTTTGCACCCCCGCAGAGAGAAGGAAAACGGACTCAACCCCCATCGAAAGCAGTATAAAGGCTGGTTAAAATATTGAAAATGGATCTACCATACAATCTCAAAACTCCAGTCCTAGGTGTCTATCTGAAAAAACAAAAACGGGCCCTCTCTGGTGGCAAAGCAGGTTCAAGCGCAGCACTGCCAGCGAGCCTCAGCCACGTGAGTGCCAGCTCCGTCTCCCACCTGGAGCTGACCCACAGGGGCGCAGACCTCTCCTGACCGCCTGCTGCTCCCCTCAGCAGTGCGCTCCGGCTCCTGCTGTCTCTGGGGAACCCTCTCACCCCCTGCACCTCTGGCCTGCACCCCAGTCCTGTGTGCATTAATAAATCTTTTTTCTAAAAAGAATATAAAAACACTAATTAGAAGGCACAGTGATCCCCTAAGGTCCCTGAGGCACGATTCATGATAGGCACGGAAAGGGCCCAGCCCAGCCCAAGCTCAGATGAGAAGATGCAGAGGCTGTGGGGGGAAGGTGACATCGTGCCCCTGAGACAACACCACGCAACTGGAGGGGATTATGCTTAGAAAAACAAAGCAGCAGGAGGCAGACAAATGCTCGAGGAGTCCATTCGTGTGTGGGATCTAAAGAAGCAAAGGAGCGGACCAAACCAAACCAAAACCAACCCTGGAGTGGCCTGCCAGGGTGGCTGGCGGGGGCGTGGGCGGGGCCTGGTGTGGCCACAGCCGTCCGCAGGCCGAGCCCGCAGCCCCAAAACTGGTACAGGCTGGGCACCGATGTCACCTCGGCGAGAAGCAGGCCGGCAGGGACAGAGACAGGCCCTGGCCGCGGGCCCTGAGAGCTTGCCAGCGGGCAAGGCGCCCCCACACCCACCGCCTCAGCCCAGCCGGGCGCAGTGAGCAGCCCCGGCGCTGTGAGGAGCCCGGGCGCTGTGAGGAACCCGGGCGCTGTGAGGAGCCCGGGCGCAGGGAGGAGCCCCGGCGCAGGGAGGAGCCC
>NW_004567112.1:2609636-2626565 GCF_000260355.1 Condylura cristata | reverse complement strand
TCTCCTCCGGGCAGGCGGCAGGCGGGAATCGAACTCATGCGGAAGCGGCTTTAGCTTCTCAGTGCTGCGCTTTAACCCGCTGCGCCACCAGGGTGGGCCGCTTTTTGGTTTTTTTAAAAGATTTATTTATGTACGCACATGGAACTGGGTACAGGCCAGAGGTGCAGGGGCAGTGAGGGTTCACCAGAGACAGAGTGGGGAGCAGAACAGGACAGATTGGCGAAATATACTGCTGAGGGGAGCAGCCGGGAGACAGGAGAGGTCGGCTGAGCCCTGTGGGTCAGCTCCGGGGCCAGGAACTCGAGCTGAAGCAGCTGAGGCAGCTTCGTAGTGCTGTACTTGAACCCACTGTGCCACCAGGGAGCGCCTGGCCGTGTTTCAAATCTACATGCTCAGATTTTGATTGTCCTGAGTCTGCACATGAGTTGGGCAGCAGCATCTTACAGTATTAAGTTTCCAAACCCACCAACCGCTGCACCTGCCCATTTATTTAGGGCTGAGGATTCCCAGCAGTGCTGACTTGTGGGAAGAATTTGCATATCGTTTGTTGGCTTTTTTCCCCAAGGTATTTGAGGTGCTATGTATGATGTGAGGGTACCTGCATGACATAAACAGTAATGTTTTAAAACTTCATTCCTGCTAGTACATTGAGACACTCCTGACTGTTCCTGGCACTGGCCTTGTCTTCAGCGACCTTGCTGAATCCACTCATTCATTCTGAAAGTTTAACTGTAGATTGAAAAATCTCGCCCCATCCTCCCAGGTTTAAAATTGTCTTAGGCAGGCCATCTTGCGCCTGTGACGATGACCTCTTATTTCCTCCCTCCCATTCATTCCATTAGTTCCTCCTCTTGTTACCTCACTGCTCTGGCTTGGACCTTTAATGCCCAACGGCAGTGTTGCTAGGACACAGTCTTGTCTCCTGTGTGACTTCAAGGAGAACGCTCTCAATACCTCACATTCAGAATGCTAGCAATAGGATTTGTGCTGATAGTCTATCAGACTAAGGCCATTTTCTCACCTTTCTATGACCTTCTACTTCCACTTTTTCTGAGTTTCTTTGCTGTACTGTGAATGAATATTTAATGTTCCCAAATGCATCTGATTTTCCTCTCATTTGGTTACATGTGGTAATCTCCATTGGCTTTTAAATGTTAAAGTTTCTTTTGTAAAATAAACTGAATTTATTGTGAGGTATTATCCTTTTCCTAGATTACTGGGTTTTGTTTGTTGATTTTTTTTAAAAAAGATTTTTATGTATTGATGCATACAGAAATGGGGTACAAGCTGGAGGTGCAGGGATGATGAGAGGATTCACCAGAGACAGAGTGGGGAGCAGAACAGGCAGATCGAGGAAGTCCACTGCTGAGGGGAGCAGCAGGCGGGTCTGGAGAGGTCTGCGGCACCATGTGGGTCACCCCCAGAGCAGGGATCGAACTCTCACTGAGGTGGCCGCAGCAGCTCGCAGTCCTGTGTCATTACCCGTTGTGCCACCAGGGAGGGCCCTGTTTGCAGCTTTTTTTTTAAGATTTACTTTCTTTATTTCTGCATACAAGAACTGGGGTACAGGCCAGAGGTGAAGGGAGTGAGAGGATTCACTGGAGACAGAGTGGGGAGCAGAACAGGCAGATCCACTGACATCCACTATTGAGGGGAGCAGCGGGGAGACAGGAGAGTTCTGCTGTGTCCTGTGGGTCGCTCCCTGGCTGGGGATGGAGCTTGGATGCAGTGACTGTGGGTAGCTTCACAGAGCTGAGACTTAACCCCTGGTACCACCAGGGAGGCCCCTGCTGATAGTTTGCAAAGGGATTTTACATCAATGTTCATGGAAGAGATTCATTCACTTGAAAGTTTCCTTCCCTGGGATATCTTTATCAGGTTTGGAAACCACGTTATGTTGGCTTTACAAAACAACTTGGGCGGTGTTCCATTTCTGTTCTCTGGGAGAGTTTGTATAAGATTAGAGTTGCTTCTTCTTAAATTATGTTTCAAAGAAAGAATTCTCTGGTGAAGCCATAGGAAACTGGATTGTGTGTGAGTGTGAGTGTGCATGCTTTATTTTCAGTTTTAGAAAAGGATTCGTTTAACCTAATAAAGATGAGGCCAGGCAAGGCAGAACATACAAAAATGATGGAGACTTAAGAGTTCGAAATTTAGCATGGAAGTTTTCACAAGTCAAAAATCGGAGTTGCGAGCTTCCCTACAACCCAGCAATTCTACTCCTAGGTATCCACCCAAAAGACACAAAAACACTGATTGAAAAAGACACCTGCACCCCCCTGTTTATTGCTGCTTTATTTACAATTGGAAAAACATGGAAGCAGCCCAAGTACCCAAAAGTAGATGACTGGATTAAAAAGATGTGGTCCATATACATAGTTGAATATTACTCAGCAACCAAAAAAAAGAAACACATGTCTTTTGCAGCAACTTGGATGGAGCTGGGAGGGATCATGCTTAGTGAGATAAGCCAGAAAGAGAAAGAAAAATACCGGATGGTTTCGCTCATAGCAGGAGTATAATGGACCAGGCGAGAAAATAACAAGAATAACTAACAGTCATATACCAAAGACATTTTGTGGGGGTGGAGTGGGGAACGGGATCAAACGGGGGTGGGGGGAGGGGAGGGAAGTGCACAGGATTATGGTGATGGCACACGGGTGACTCGGTGATGGGAAACCCGCGGGGATTATAATTGAGATGGAAAAAAAAATGTACAAAATGATGTAAAAATAAACTATTATAAAAAAAAATCAGAGTTGCGGGTAGAGGTACTAAACAACTCAACCAACCATGGGCGCCCCAGGAATCAGAGGTGGGCACAGAGTCCAGTCACAGAAGCCCAGGCCAGCCTGACCCCACAGGATCACGCACTGTCATTTCCTCCAAGAAGGTGCTCTGAGGCTCCCCCGCTGGCAAAGGGCAAACTCGCTCTGACCTTGCGCCGTGTCTGCACAGCCGCGTCTTCTCCCTAATAAAGCCTTTAGGCGCAGTCTTGGCCCACACCAGTGTCTTTTTCCTTAATAAACTTGCCGTGTGCTACGACCCAGGAAACTGCTAAAACCTTTCTCAACAGAGACTCAAGAACCTCAACAAAGGCTAAGTCTTTTACATGCCCTTGGAGGCGGCAACCGAGCTGCTGGAAACTGCAATGACCTGTCCCCTTTTACATCAAAATTCAGTTATTTTGTAGATCCAGAACTGTTTACCTTTTAAATCCCTCTTTCTATCAGTGTTGGAAATTTCTTTTTCAAGCAATTTGCTCATTTCCACAAAATCTTTAATTATATAGTGATTTAGGAATCATTTTATATAATTTCATGATAATAGAAAAGTTGCAAGGAGAGTCCAAACAACTCCAGCATATCTCTCACTCGGATTCACTGTTTATATTTCGCTTCATTCACTACTGTGCATATTTTCTCCTGAGTCACCGAGCGAGAGCTGGAGGTTGCACGCTATGTGATCCTTCAATATTTCTGTCAACGTCTGTTGTGTGAGCACAGGAATTCTGGCTCTGTTTTTGACTGCTGATAGGTATCGTGTCCTCTTTCTCAGCTTGGGGGTCAGTGCCATTTCTGTTTTGTCCCGTTAGTCTGTTGTTAGGTCTATACATTTTATTTTATAAAAATAACTTGACTCTTGTTTTAAAAATTTACCATTTTAAAATTTCATTAGTTCCTGCTTTTACTTTTTGATTTCTTCTACTTGAATGGCATTTGTTATTGAACTTTGCTAGAGTATGGTAATGATTACCACTGTTTTAGCTCTCCAAGACTTGCTGTAAGACTACACCTTTCCCTCTGAGTACAGCTTTATCTGAACTGCGGAGTTTCCTTTTTCTTTTTAAAGATTTATTTTTATTTATGCATATAAGAACGGTGGTGTAGACCAGAAGGGTGGGGATTCGGGGTGAGAGGATCCCCCAAGACAGAGTGGGGAGCAGAACAGGCAGATTACTGAAACACACTGCTGAGGGGAGCAGCAGGGAAACAGGAGAGGTCTGCCGCTCCCTGTGGGTCAGTTCCCTGGTCGGGGATCTAACTCAGGCCTCCTTGGTGATGGCGCCGAGACTCAACCCCTGTGCCATTCCTGAAGGCAGGGGGTGCCTCTGAGCTGCTGTTCTCTTGTGAGTGGAGACTGAGGCCCAGGAAAGACCTCGGCGCGGTTGGTAAGGACAGGGTGGCAAGCCCCTGTTGGTCATCCAGCCCTGGCCACCCTGTGGATGTGACCCGACACTGCAGCCTGATGGCGAGTCAGCCAGCATCCAGGTCCCGCCCCGTCACGCTGTCACAACCTGCCTGCCAGGTCCCGAGGACTTAACATGTCACACAGACGCCTCACCCCTTCACAACGGCAATGGAGGTGAGACTCGATGGACCAAAGCTACCTGGGAGGGCCTTCCAGGAGGGAGTCACCGCAAGCCAGGGAAGGCCCTCCCACACAGAAGTCAGCCAAGGACAGCCCCCACGCATACCACCAGGATGGGAAGGGAGGGCCCAATGCCCGCCCCACAGCCTCAGTCTCTGGCAACCCAGAGGCCTTCAGCGTGTGCTACAGGAAACATTTAGTCCTGCCCAAGCCCGGTCCAGCGTTAAGTCTTACCTCTGGACATTTCCATATTCATGAGCACATGTCTGCCACTGAAGGAAACCGATGGCCACCGCACACCCACCTGCTCCCCTCTGAAGCGACAGACCGCTCTTTATCTCTCTGAAGTGAGTGACTCCGCCAGCAGCCGGCCAGAGGGTCCCCTTGACTGGTGGGGCAGCAGTCTTCGGAATTATAAAGCCTCAACCCAGCCCTGACAGCTGGGTTCTCTGGCCAGAGAATTCACAGATTCAGAAAGACAGAGATGGAGCACCGGGAGGAAGCGTGGAGAGAACGTCCCTGCGGGCGCATGCCTCCAGGCAAAGGGCCCAAGTCCCGGACCTCAACAACACCTCTAGGAGACGGTGGTGTGCAGGACGGAGCTCGTCCTGGCCGCACCTCCACAGGCCTCTGTGGCTGAAGAGAAGGAGCAAGATGCCGGCACAGGCGGGCCTCTCCAAGTGCTCCCACCTCACACTAAGTCTTTTTTTAAGACTTAGTTTTATTTATTTATGCATACAAGAACTGGGTTGCAGGGGCGGCGAGAGGATTCCCCAGAGACAGAGCGGGGAGCAGGACAGGCAGGTGGACGACGTCCACTGCTGAGGGGAGCAGCGGGGAGACAGGAGGGGTCTGCAGTGCCATGTGGGTCACTCCCTGGCCGGGGATTGACTCAGGCTGCAGTGGCTGCCGATGGCTTGTTAGCGCTGAGACTTTAAACCCTGGGCCACCAGGGAGCCCATCTTACTTCGGCTCCCACTGCCTGCCGTAGGGGCAGTTTCTTTGAAAAGCTGGTCTCCACTCTTGTCACAAGGAAATAAATCCCGGCCCCTGGGCTCAGCACTGTCTTTGCTCAGCGCAGTCGCCCACGCAGAGGATGAACCCAAAGAGCTGAGCTCCAGGAGCACATGAGGCTCGCTTGAAGCAGGGCTGGGTGGCCATCACCCCCAAGGACAGTGCGGGTGAGGCTGGCCACCGTCGGTGGGTCCTTCCCGGGTGTGCACTTGCAGGGCTGGTCAGACTCAGGGGTCAGCACCGGGGTTTATTTAACAAACAGGGGAAATGAGGTGTTACGAAGCCCACAACTGGCCCACCTCGCCCTAGATAGTGCTCACGATGCTCAAACTCCTAAACGCAGAGCCGCTCACCCACGGCGGTGGCGTCCTGTCTCGTGCTGTGGACTCAGGCGCTCCGTAATAAATCCATGCACTAAAGGGGTTTCCTGAGTCTTTCATCAGACCTGTGGTGGGTGTCCTGGGACTGTGTGACTTAGAGCCAGTTGGTCAGAAGCACAGACAATAGTCTGGGGCTTACACCGGCACCTGAAGTCTCGGCAGGGAGGTGGGGACCCCTCTCGGGGCGGGTTGGTCAGAGCACAGTCCTGCCTGGCGCTTTCTTCAGCATCTGAACCGGCGCCTGAGAGGAGGCACCTGGGAGACCGATCCCGGGACCTGTGGAACCCGACACGATCTCCAGGCACGTAGTCTCAGGAATGAATTCTAGAACATGCTTCCAAGTCCAAGATGGCTGGCTGGGGGGGGCCTCAGCGCCTCACGCCTCATCACCCTGGAAGCTGGGCTTTGGGACACACCACCGGCAGTGCAAGCCGCTGCTGTGTTCCCCCCCAACCCCCATAGAAACCCCCCCTTCCCTGGGGAAGCGGAGACGTCCAGGAGGCTGAGTTTAGAGCGTGAGCCGTGTCGTGGAGCCTGGACAAGGGCCTGGCTGCGTGGTGCCAAGCCATAGCTGCACCATCCTTCAGTCCTGGGGTGACCTGGAGTGACCTGGAGAGATGATGCAAGGTGACCCAGCAGGAACATGACTCTCCTCCGAGCAGCCCACTGCCCTCCCCCCAGCCCAGCTGTCCCTGGACAAGGATGTCTTACTGCCTTCCTGAAAGAGTGGGGGGACCTGCTTTGACTCAGACCCCGGCCAACAGTGGCCTGTCCCCCAGCCGGAGGCGGGTGGCTCTCCACGAGCTGTGGGTCTCTGCAACTCTAGAAGAGCTTGCTCCGGAAAGCTCCCCTCCTCCTTCTCTGGCAGGAGTGGGAGAAGCCGGGGCTTGGCCGTCGCTAGTGTCAGCAGACACCCATGTGGCTGCCGCCTCCTGTCGCTCAGCTGGGCACTTGTCCTTCAGCTGTATCCCTGGCCGGGGCCTGGCCGAGCCTGGCCGGGCCCTCCTCCTGTGGCAGCCACCCGGGAGACCGCCTCCGGCCAAGGCCCCTTCTGCTCTGCAATCAGCGCCAGGAAGTTCAAGAAATCTTGAATATGCACATCATAGTTTTTTCTTACTTGTTCATTCCAAACCTCATTCAATCCCGCCTGGGCACACGCAGCCCCGCGCACAGGAAGAGTAGATGCCTGTGCCCTGGAGGGAGAAGTCTCCAGCTAAGGAAACAGACTTCAGGCAGCTGCCTGCTTCCTAGGGGTGGGGGCGGGTAGGGAATCAGCTTGAAAAACGGAAAGAGGCAACACCACCGACTGGCTTGCCAGGGGCAGCTCTTTTGAAAACAGGAGCCAACATTCCAGAGGAGATAGTTTCTCATGGGCTCCAGGTTTGAGCAACTGAAAGCACACCCAGCTTGGCTGGAAGTTTTCTTCCTGTTTGTCAGAAACTTGTGAGGGCCAGTGTGTCTCTCTGCCAGAGGGTGCTGCTTCCCGGACCTCCAAGGGCCTGACCTCCCTGGAAAACCCAGCCTCAGGGGTGGCTCCAAGATCATCTCCTTCAAGCAGGATGTTGATAAGGAGACATTTAGTTTCCTTCCTTCTTGCCAGCTTATTTCTCAGGCATCGAGCTACATCAGAAAGTGGGTATCGAGGTCCTGTAAAAGATGGGGTGGCCCTGAAATGCACAAGGCCAGCGAGGAGTAAGTCGGCAGGAAAGGGTGGCATTTGCGTCCTTTTAAAGGCCAACCCCTTGCCGGCCGACTTCCGGTGCTTACCCATCTACACTGTGTCTGTTTTCAGGATGTCTGAGTGAATTGCTTTCAGCAAAATGTCCTGCAGCTGGGATGCATTAAACAAACCGTGGTCTCTCCAACGCAGACTAACGGTGTTGCCGCTCTAGAACCAGGCATAACTACATTTTCACACGCTTCCCAGTCTGTGACAGGATCTATAGGTAAGGAAGATGCACTTTGCCCTGAAGATGCTTTGGATGGTCTAGAAGTTTGACTTCGACACTGGTTACTCTGTACCGGTGCAAAAAATTAGGTCATTAGAAACACAATGAGATCAACTAAAGTTGGCTGCCTCTTCCTACCCAAGGATTCTTCTCAGAAGAAGCTCAAGACAGCAAATGGCTCTTTGGGGACTGAGGCTGGCATCTGAGTGGTGGGGAATCTGGGGATTCTCTCGCTTTGTGGAAATGGTCTACATCTTGGTTTGCGTGTGGGTCCTACTTTGTCAAGTGCAGCTGAAAAGGTTGCACTTCCTAGTTTACAAAGTTTTGCCTCAAAAAAGGGGGCAAAAATCTACACTCCATAAATGAAGCTCAGAGAGGTAAAAGGTTGGTTCAAGATGCATAGCAGTTGGCTGTGGGTTAGAACTTCCCCCGGTCTGCACCCCTCTGAGAACTGGCTATGGTGACCCCCAGGGCTGACCCCATGGCCCCACCCCTGCAGCATTCCCCCCCCCCCCCCCATGGCTGGGCCTTGAGACTCCTGGTGACTCCTCAGGTGCTGGGCGGGGTTTCAGCCTGTTAGCAGACGGGATCTTGTTTGAGTCAATCTGCAGGAGGGTGGGCAACCAAGGGGGTGCTCAGGGGGCGACCCGGCCCCAAACGGCAGCCAGTTTTGTAAGAGTGGGCCAGCCTGAAGAAACAGGCTTCCTCAAGGGGTGAGTTCAGGGTGATCAGTCCAGCCAAATCTCAGCTCCACCCCTTGTCAACAGCTGACCATTCTGAAAGTGGTGCTCAGGAGTAAACTGGGTGAAAATGGAGAAGCCTGAGAAAAATGGAGAAGGCTGAGACAGGGAAGGGTCTTAACAACATAGTTTCTTTCACCTTCCCCCATCTGTGCAGTCAGTTAGTCATTCGACAAACATTTACTAAGTCCCTTGTCTTGCTTGCTGTGCTATGCACAGAGGTGACTCAATCTTTGCGGGCAATTAACTCACGGCCTAGTAAACAAGTAGTTAGAGTTACTAGCAACTTTATAATGCACCTTCACACCCGGTGGGGGCTGCTGCTCTCGTTCCACTTCTTTGAATTTTTCTGGCTAGTCTTTGAGCACTGACCTACGCAGACCACAGAAGCAGATTGTCTAATGTCTCAAAATCAGTATATAGAATGATTATGTGGCATCTCATGTCAGTGATAAGTAGGTAGAGGATTAGCAAAAATATTAAGAAAGTTAGGTGGCCACTTTGGGAAACGCATCCCCAAATCAACCCAGGGGCTACAAATACCAAAGAACTCTAAAAATAGTAGAAGAAAAATTTCCAAGTAGAGAAGAAACTTCCTAGAATCCAAAAGCTTAATCAGTTTGTCCAAGGAAAAATAGAATTTTTTTTTTTTGGCTTTACAATTTATCAGGAAAAAAAAATCAAGGACAAGTGGGAAGGAAAAAGTCCTTATTAGCTGCGTAGATGACAAACACCCGTTTTACTGCGTGTGAGGAAGATCCCTAGACATCGTCACGTCAAGAAGAAAATAAAAGTAAAATGTGAGCAGACACCTCACAGAGGACCCCCACCCCCACACACTCTGTGGAAACCAAGCCCCGCTGCTGAGATGGTTGCAAACCCAGGACAGCGGGAGCCGAGGGTCTCCCCACGTCCTCTAGCTCCCCACACTGACACCTCACAGATCCAATACACAGCGATCTGAAATGAGAGGGTAACCCGGAACCTAGATCCTCAGCTTATTCATTCTTCACCTTCACTTGCCACCTTTCCCCTGTCCCACCCCGTCCGTTCCCGGCATCTCGCCCCCCCCCCCCCAAAGTCACCAGTCACTTGGGGCCCTGACTGCAGCGAAGGCTGCTGAGTTTCCTCACTGTGAAGTCACTGTTTCTCCCTTCGAAATTATGAAATCTGGGGCCCTCCCTGGTGGCGCAACAGGTGGAAGAGCAGTGCTGAGAAGCTGGCGGAAGCCGCTTCAGGACTAGTTCCACCCCCGCCCCGAGGTGACGCCCCAGGGCACAGCAGACCCCTCCTGTCTCCCCGCTGCTCCCCTCAGTAGTGTATTTCAGTAGATCCACCTGTTCTGCTCCCCACCTTGTCTCTGGGGAATCCTCTCACTGACCCCGCACCTCTGGCCTACACCCCAGTTCTGTGTGCATAATAAATAAATCTTTTTAGAAAAGTTGTGTAGTCTTTGGGGTGAGCCATTTTTGAAACAATGCAAATAGCCTGCATGTCCTCAAGCTGTTACCGTGTCTTTCCATCAGTAGATTCTACCTTTGGCAGGCTTCACTGTCTTAAGCGACAGGTGCCACCCTTCACCCCTGATTCTCCCGCCTTTGTTTACTGTCATTCTTCTGTAGGGAGCTGTCACCTGATGGCTTGTGTCATAGAGACTCATAGACTTTGTTTTCATTCTTTGGATTACAATCCAATATTACTGCTTTTATGGCTCATAGTCCCAAACATCTAACCCCAAAGGCCTTTCAGAAACAGCCCACTCACTCAACCGGGGTGTGAACATTAAAACACAAGAGGGCAATTTCACCGGTTTGACCGACAGAAAAAGCTGGATGCACTGCGCACTGGTGAGGGGGGAAATGGGCTTGTACAGGGGGTGGGGGCCGGGCGTGGCCTGGGGACCAGGGCCCAGCTGCAGTTTGGAGGTGCGCAGTGAAGTCCCGGGACTGAGATTTCACTTCCAGAAGTTTCTCCTAGAGATGGGCACGCACATGCGAGCTGGTAGACAGCCTGGTGTGCCATATCCAGAGACTGGAAGCAGCTCCACACGCCTCTGGGGTTTGGCCAGCTAGCGGGGAGCGAGCCCGGGGAGGCGCGGGACGCTCATGGCCCCAGAGCAAGTTGGGGCTCCATGCCAACCGCGGGAGGTCCAGAGGCGGTGCATGCCCCAGCCCGCCACTGCCAACTCAGTTCTCTCTTGGGGGGACTTGGCTACTGTTCTCCTGGACTGGACCTCTGATTTTCTAATGCATTTTTCAACCTTTCTTTTCTTTTTCATTTCTTAGTCTTCTAACGTGACTTTCTGAAACATTCCTTTAACGTTAGCTTCTAAACCTTTTCTGAAGCTTTTCTAATATCACTTTAAATTGGAAGTACAGTGACCATAAAATAAAATGCTCAGCTCTACGTGTACAGCTTGATGAATTTTGATAGGATAGACGCGAGTTACCATCACCCCTAAGATACATGATTTCCATTATTCTAGCAAATTCGCTCCTGCCCCTTTTCAGCTGCTTTCCTGCCTCCTCATCCTCTTCCTTACACTCACTGATCTGATTTCTATTAACCAAAATTAATTCCAGAGGGATAAAGATATGAGAATCAGAAACATAAAAATATTAAGGGAACGTCCCAAGCTGGAAGGGCTTCCTAAATAGAACAGAGTGTGGAATTTTTTTTTTTTTTTAACAAATAGACTTACTTTATTTTTCACAGTAGTTTCAGATTCACAGAAAAACTGAGCAGAAAGTCCAGTTTCCTATATGCTTTCTCCCCTATCCTGCCTTCCTCATCCCGTCAGCCTTCACCATGACACCCCTGCATCCCTGGGGTGCATTTGCGACCATTCACACTGACATGGGAGTCCATAGTGAACATTGGGGTTCACTCTGGGAATCGTTTTCTTTTTTTTTAAATTCATTTATTTATACATACAGAACTGGGGGCCAGGCCAGAGGTGCAGGGGCGGTGAGAGGTTTCACCAGAGGCAGAGTGGGGAGCAGAACAGGCAGATCGACTGAAACCCACTGCTGAGGGGAGCAGCGGGCAGGTCAGGAGGGGTCTGCTGTGCCCCGTGGGGATCGAACTTGTGCTGAAGGGGCTGCAGCCAGCTTCACACTGCCGTGCTTGCCCCGGCTTGGCTGCCCCACCAGGGAGGGCCCCGGGAACTGTTTTCTGTGAGTTTGGCAAATGTATGACACTCCCCATGCCCCGCCCCCCATAGTATGAAACATCCCTGTAGGGGATGCCGCAGGTCAGGACTGGTAAGCTGCGGCTGCCCAGATGCCCCAGACTCTCTGTCCTGTCTGGAGAGTGACGGCAGCGCTGGCCCCCAGCGAGCGGGCGCAGGAAGGGACCAGCAGGACTGGTTCAGCCACGCAGCGCACAAGTATGGCCCAGGCCTACACACCCACACCTGGCGCGTAACCAGGGAGAGGGTCTAAGTGACGCCAAGGGTGGCCCACCCAGCTGCCACTCTAGCACGTTCCTGTTGCCTCCAGTTCCAGGGTCCCTGGGTTGCCATTTCCCTGCCTTTCTGTGAGCCAGTGACTCAGTTTCCCTCTCCGCTGGTGAAGTCCTGACCTAGGGTCTCCTCAATCCATCAGCTTCAACTCATTTGATTTCCAGCTTCCGAATCTTGTTCTTGTTTTCCTCTCCTGTTCCCACTGACCTTACTGGTTTCTATTTTTGGTTTTGTTTGTTTAATCCCTTTAAGGTAGTGCAGGTAGGATTTCAGGAGGAAGTGAAGCTAGGTGCTTGTTCAAGCCACATTCCAACCCAGCAGTCCTCCTCAACCATTTAATTATTTAGTGAAGAACTCAATAAAATCACATTCAGAGTCTTCTACCCTTATATGGTGGATCCAGAGCATTTTGAAAACATGAAGTTGGCCCGTGAGTTGTGACATGTTATGCCCAACATTACTGAATGTCTCAGTTCTTGCTTCAAATTTTATTTTTAGAGTGTTGAAACAAGTCTAGCTTGGTCTTTGTAGCGATTGTATTAAATTTCTCGGAAGCAACATACGGGAGGAAATATCTCTGGTCTGAACATCAGTGTTTACGCCGGACCCAGCAAACCCAGGGGAGCCCTGCTGCGTGCAGGGCCTGGCGGCTGCCGGGGACCTCACACTCCACCCGCCACCCCCCACCCCCCACACAGGGGCCCCTGCCTCCTGCAAGTCCTGGCACAAAACTCAGGGCTACTTCCAGCTGCCTTCCCGGTCCTCTGGGGCTGTGAGCAGTTCTCTTCTCGGCCCACTGGGCTGCTCCCCTTGCTGTGCTGCCCCCTCCGGCACCCCCTCTCTGTCCCTCCCCGCCCCCCCCACTCCTCTGCTGCTGAGAACAGTACTCTGGGCTGCTGCCCAGGGGCCCAGGAGGCCGGTGGCCTCTCCAGTCTCCCTGGTTGCTGCCTGCGTCTTGTTGACATAGCTGTTAAGTCAACGTGACCGTGACAACACCTGGCCTCTTTCCAGACAGGTGTGGTCAGATGAGTCTCCGCAGGGGTTTAAATGGCGTCTCCTTTGCTTGGGTCACCTTTTGTGACTAGGAAGAGAGACCAGGAAGCGACAAGTGTCCACTCATTCTAGAAAAAGGAATACGATGATTCACAGCAGAGAGAGGACAGGCTGTTTCTGCAGGCGGTGGGGCACCCCCAGCCCTGGCAAGAGTAGAGGACCGGGCAGAGCCCCCCTTCAACCCAAAAGAGGGGCAATGACAGGGGTCCCAAGAGTGGGGTGCCCACATATGGGGAACTGCCAGCCCAGCCCTCACTTTGATGCCTGAAAAATCCTTGCGGTTCCCAGTGGTGGCATTTATGACAACCCAGAGAAGTTCTCGGGTGGCTCACAGTGTGTGAGGGTCACAGCTGCTCACACCCCGAAGGAGGGGCCAGGAGCATGGAAGCCGGGGTGTTGGGGAACGGCCAACCTGCCTCAGGACCTCGGGATACAGCGCGGTGCGAGTATGAGTGGGGTCTCCAGCCCGTCCCCCCCCCCCAGTGGGGCCAAAGTGAGACAGAGTCTGCGCCTGCCCTGCGCACAGCTGGAACAGAGGCCGTTCAGGGCCGGAGGCCGCCAGCCTCGAGCCTCCAAGCCTCCGGCCAGCGCTGCTGAGTGAAGAGGCACTCGCGCTCCGCCCTGCCCCTCCCATCCTCCTGCCCCAAACCTGGTGGAGCCCCAGGCCAGCTTTAGCAAGTTGGCCAGCAGATTCAGTGAGAAGGGGGTGGACTGTAGCACGGACCCCTTGGCAGGCTCACCTTGGGAGAAGGGGAGAATCTTTGAGCTGGAAGTAAAATTGAATCTTGGATTTCAGTTAGAGCCGAGTCACAGACTGTTGGTGTGGGGCCCACCAGAAACCTTCTTGGGAGAGGAGGGGGCAGCCAAGGAGGCCGGGTCTGCAAGGCCTAGAAGGTGCCAGCTGGTCACACTTTGGGTGCCAGAAGCCCTCAGGCCCCTCCCGCTGAGGCCGCAAGCCTGAGGCCCTCCTCTGAAGGGCCTTTCTGGACCTGGAGGCCTGGCCCCCTGCTGGATCCTACCTGTAGCTGGATCCTCAGGATCAGGCTTAGACCTGGGCCCGCCCATCACAGAGCACAGAGCCTGGCCCACGGGGAGCACTAAGCAATGTTGGCAAAGGGGGAGAATGGAAGGAGGAGGGGCGGAGCAGGTGCAACCAAAGATCATTTCTACTGGAGTGGCAATGACTACTGATTCCCATATTGTCTAAAAAAAGCATTTGCAACTGAATTTGCAACCAGAGTTCTTGTTGACTAAGACCTCGGATTCCGGATCTCGCTGCTGTCCTTGTTTCTAAAGCAGTCTTGCGAAGCCCTTGAAATTGCCTCCGTGGAGGAAGTCAGCACCCCACCAGCCCAAGGCCCTGCCCTGCAAGGCTGCAAGGGTGTTTCTCTAATTCCTCACATGCGAAATGCAGGGTGTCCATCACTAAACTGCAGCTGTTACTGTAGCTGGTCAGGACACTTAGGGAAAATGACCCTTGGTGAACTGGAGACAGCAATCTAGAATGACCCAGCGTGAGTTTGTGGCTGGAGGGCCGGGAAGCAGGCCTTTCCGTAACTGTCCTGAATTCTGCTCGTTCACTCTGCCGATGGGCAAATAAGGGTCTAAATATCCCACGAATGAAAGGGACAGACCCACACCTCGGCCTGTGTGTCGCGTCACTTTACACCTTCTAAGAGCCCTGTCCAAGCCACAGCAGAGAAAACGGGGAGCGCTGCTCTCTCTGGAACTAGAGGGGCAACTCACAACACTGCCCACCCAAACGGCGTCCCGTGTTTTGCACGACAACCCTCGAGGTGCAGGAGGCCTGACAGGGGCCATCGTGACCGTCATTTACATTTTTCAGAGGTGGAAACTGAAGCTCAGCGAGATGACGCGCCTGCCCAAGTCAGGGAAGTAGGGGCCACACTGCCAAAGCATCCCAGGAATTCTCATTCCAGTTTCGGTGTTGACGGGGCCCACGCACGCCCTGCCAGCACCACCAGAGGACGAGAGGGACGCGTGGAGGGCAGATTCATGCACACAGCGTGTGCATGTTCATAAAATGTGTGTTAAATAATCAAGAGATGGGCCCTCCCTGGTGGTGCAGGGGCTAGGTGTCAGCACCACGAAGCTGCCCGCAGCCACTGCAGTGCGAGGTCCATCCTAGGGGTGATCAGTAGGATTCGTCAGCTGCAAAACTTCCTTCAACAGAAAATTACAATCTGCTTGACCCTCCCTGGTGGCGCAACGGGTTAAGGCACCGCACTGTGAGGCCCTGCAGCATGAATAAAATTCCTGGCCAGGGAGGGACCCACAGGGCACCACAGACCCCTCCTGTCTCCCCGCTGCTCCCCTCAGCCATGTATCTCAGTAGATCCACCTATTCTGCTCCCCACTCTGTCTCTGGTGAATCCTCTCGCTCCCTGCACCTGCAGTCCTTGTACGCATGAATCAGGGAAAGTAAATCTTTAAAAGATATAGTCAGGAGACCAAGAGAAAGATTTTAGGACAAGGAGGTTCACTCCAGTGTTGTTTATAATGCCCTGTACGTGGACTCTTTGGATACATTTTACTAAATAACTGCTCTAAGTGATCTGCCAATCCGCCTCTACCCAGAGCAGAACTTTCTAGACCTGCAACTGAAGGCCATTCCCATCTCATGCCTCGATGAGGAAGTCATGGGCCCCTCGGGGCCTCTCTCCCCACCTCCACCATGCCGCACCACCTTCCTTTATACAGGGGGTGGGGGTGCAGCACAGCAAGATGAATCCCTGCATTAGAGCCAGGCCGTGAAAGAGGGGCTACCTGGTGCCCCCTTCTGAGTCTCGGTAGCCCGGTCATGAGCAAAATGTTGATCCAGATAAGGGTCAAGCTCTGGAACATGCCCTCTCTCTAGAAGAATGAGGGAGAGGGAGAGGAAGGGTTAGGGGGGAGGGAGGAGGGGGGAAGGGAGGGGGGAAGGGAGGGGAAAGGGAGGGAAGAGGGAGAGAGGGAGGGCTGTGGGCTGTCTTCCAGAGTATGCTGGGGAAAGAGCATGGACAGAACAAACATGTCCTTCCTGCAAAACTTCAGAAACAACCTAAAGGTCCAGCAGAAGGCGACAGCCTAACTTTTTGTATGTTCTCAAACAGGATCTTATGTCATGGATTAATAAAATGTTTCCAAATCAATTTTACAAAAGTTACCGCACGTATCTATCTATACATGAACTTATGTAGGGAAATGATAAATGTGAGTGGCAAAAAGCAGAATAGATACATGAATACACACAAACCAAGCGCAATAGCGATATATTCCTACATGTAATTCTGGAAATTTCTTAAAGTGATATCTGTGCCCCTTTGTCTCTGTGTGGGGGTGCGGGTGCTCTTTTTTAGTCCTTCCCCTTTTTTCCCAGATCTGCTGGCAGAAATTGTGGCCTTTTGACTTTTTCCTAAGAAGCAGGGGCTGCCCCTTAAATAGCCAAGCCTGGGGGGCTGCTACCACAGGGGCCCCCCAGGGAACTGAGAGGCAGGATACTGGGGAGATGCCACGGAGAAACCGGATAAACTGGCCACCGCCTCATCACAGGAAGAGGCGTGCAGGAGAGATGATCCGGCCAGTCAAAGATCACATGAGCAAAGGTCAGGGGTGGAGGGCGAGCAGCGCCCTGGGCTGGCAAGAGGCGCGGCCCTTGCCACAGTGCCAGGGCCTCCAGCAGAGTGGGAAGCCCTGAGGCCACGGGATGGCCTTAGAGGCCTCCTGCTGGGAAAGAGGACCAGGGCATGGCTCAGGGCGCCTGGGCAAGTCCCTTCCCGCTCCTCCTGCCTGATAAAGGGCCAGATGGCGGGGCGGGCGTCTGGCCACCCGCGTGGGCTCTGGAACAGCGGCAGGGACCCCGGGAGTCTGCAGCCAGAGGCACAGCTGGGGCCCTCAGGAAATGCCGCTCAGGGAGGTAGCTGGGAGACACCCCGCTGCCCTGCCCTGCTCCAGCTGCT
>NW_004567112.1:2592502-2609523 GCF_000260355.1 Condylura cristata | reverse complement strand
CTGCCCCCGCAGGGCCAGGGGGTGGCGCTCGCAGCCAAGGGGGCTTTGGGGCCTCGGAGGAGGCGGCAGCAGGGAGCCAGGCGGCGCCAGCTGAGCCACCACAGTGACTGTAAAAGCAGGGAGCAGCACGTCTGGTCTCCTGCCTGACCGCCCTGGGCCCCTGGTCTCTGCTCCCACCAGGCCACCCGCGGGGGGCACAGGCTGCACCCAGAAACATGCTGGCTAATGCATCTTCTCCTTTTCTCTCTCAGTCTCCCCTTTTGTCACCCCCTACTTACGGGGAGCCTTTCATTTTAGTTCTCTGTGTCTTGCGTTCCTAAGTGCGGGGTGCGGCCTCACAGACTGGCCCTGCCTGGCTCCCCAAGTTCGCTGCCCCGGGAAGGCTGATGGAGGAGGACAGTTGGGATTTCCCGTGCCCGGGAAGCACGGCGCTGGTCAGGGTCGATGACCGCGGGCGATTGCTTCTCCATCAGCCCCTTGGAAGCTGTTTTCTCCAGAGTCCAGGATGCAAGCGTGGGTCCAGGCGGCGCCTCTGGCCCCGGCCACTGCTTCTTGTCAGGGGCGGCCCCTCCGCCCGCTGGCTAAAGTTCTTAGTGGCGCTCCTCCCTGGGAGGGCGGGCCCCTAATGCTCAGGGTCTTCTTTCTTCGCTCTCTAAATCCCGGGCTCAGGTTCTGAACCTCTGGGTGCTGGTGGGCTGGGCCCCAGGTTGCCATGGTGCTGGACCGTCCCGCAGGTTCACAGGTGTCCGGGGAGAGGGCGGAGGCGGTCACGTGTGGGCTGCAGTGGCACCCACGGGGCTGCTGGGGACAGCTGGACATGAGTGGCCGGCTGCGTCCCCTCAGGGCCCAGTGCAATCACCCTGCGGACTCTGTTGACCGAGTCAGTTGGTTGCTCAAATAGCCAGATGACCCATTGGATAAGCAGATGCTGGGGTCACGGCGTCAGGTGGGGTGTCGGCTTTGGACACTCTTGCTCTTCCTGATTTTGCTGCTGCCAGCAAGGCCGCTCAGAAGTTCCTCTGGGTTCAGGGCGGTGATGCTCAGGGGTCACCACCTGCTTGGCTGCCCTCCTGCTGTTCCTCTGCCCCCCTCGGCGGCTGCTTCCTGACCCCACGGTCAGTCCTGCTCAGCACAAGACCCCTGAGCTGGGCGCGGAGTCCAGGGAGAGTTAACCGGCCTCAGCACATCTCCCACCCTGACCCTTCACCCTAAACTGACTAGACCACTAGTGTCACACACACCTTGGTGTAGACCCACGTCCCCTCCTCGGGATGGGCCTCTGACGCCCCGAGAGCGGAATGGAGCTGGGATGCGTCTGTGTTTAGTGCTCTCCGCCCTGACCGGCGATGACTGGATGAGAGCCTGGCCTGCGGGGCGTGTGGGGACTGGGCGCTTCACTGGCTGTTAGTGGCCGTCCTGCAGGGCCACCCCAGGGCCCCTTGCTCAGGGTCGCCTGCGCCGCCTAGCACCCACTTCGGGACACTACCTGCGTGTGCACACCTGGGATCACGCATCCCTTCACCCTGTTCCCCGGGACTCTGGGAGGCCTGCCGGCCCCTGACCAGCCCCTGGGCCTCTCCTGGCTCCCCTCTCACTTTAGACCATCCCCAGGAAGCAGGGTCTTCCCGTGATTTGTGCACAGACCTGGAGGCAGGAGAGGAACCGAGAGAAGACAAGAGCCCTCTGGAAGTGGCTTCGACCTGTCTGCTCGAGGGCAGAAGCCGCGGGGTGGCCGCTGAGTTCTGGGTGGGGTCTGCAGTAATGACTCTGTGCCGTGCTGAGCCGGGTCCCAGGCTGCCAGAGCACCTGTGCGCTCTGCACCCACGCACTCAGGGTGCGTGGTGGCCCCGGGTGAGGGCGGGCCTCTCAGGCGGGTGTAAAGCTGGGGCTCTCGGGAGAGGTCCCTTTGTGGCGACATGAAAGCTGCAGTCTGCTCCCCTCTAGGCATGGAAGGGACAGACCCAGGTGCTGCTGCTTCCTGCCCGCGCTGGGCCTCCCTCCCTGTCACCCTTCCTTGTCAGCAAACCACAGGCAAATAGTGACAGGTGCAGCCACTCACGGCGCCCGCCGAGGGCCGGCAGAAGGCCGGGGCAGCTGCGCGCTGACTGAGGAGAGAAGCGGAGCCTCCTCGTGGGGAGGAGGCGCGGCCTTGGCTCTCGAGATTCCTGGGACCTGGGGTGAGGCTCAGCCCAAGGCTGGTTCATTCCAGCTCGTGTTGTCTGGACCCCGCCTCCCCCTCCACTGCAGAGCAGGCCAAGACTTAGCCGTAAAGACGCGCTCACGGCACTGAGCAAGCAGAATCCAAGGCGCTTTCTCTGACACCAGCGTTTCTCTCGCATCCGGCAGGACTGGCGAAGGCGCCTGGCAGTCGCCCCGAGCTGGTGGTGGGCCGCCTGGCCTCCCTGTCTGGGGTTGCTCAGCCAGGCAGCAGCGCAGGGAGCTGCGGGGCCCCCGCGAGCTGGCAGTGCGCAGAGCAGGCCACACAGCCTGGGCCTGCACCCCAAGGGGCTGGTTCCCTTCCTCCTTCCCTTGCGGGGAGGAAAAGGCAACAAAACACAGTCAGACCTGTGCGTGTGTGCGAGCACGCATCTCTGTGTGTGGGTCTCTGTGTGCATGGGTGTGTACGTGTGTGGGATGCATGTATGGGCGCACACACGTGTGGAAGGGATGTGTGCACGTGTGTGCATGGGGGGAGGTATTATGGGCGTGTGTGTATGTGTGTAGGGTGTGTGCCTGGGGTGTGGGTGTGCACATGTGTGGGGTGTGTGCGTGGGTGTGTGCGCTCATGTGTGTGTATTGTGTGGGTGTGTGCATGTGGGTGTGTGTCTCTGTGTGTGTGATATATGTATGGGAAAGTGTGTATGTGTGTGTAGGGTGTGTGCCTGGGTGGGTGTGACATGGGTGTGTGTGCGTGGGGGGGTGTATGTGTGTTGTGTGGGTGTGTGCGTGGAGGGGCATGTATGTATGGGTATGTGTGTGTGCATACTTTGCAAGGTGTGTGCACTTGTCAGGTAAATTACCACAAGCACCGAGTGGCTCAAAACACTGGAACTGTACTCTGCCAGCTGTGGAGGCTTAAGTAAGAAACCCAGAGTGCCTTGGGGCCAGGCTCCCTCCCAGGCTGCAGGAACAATCCTGTGTTGCCTCTTCCAGCTTTGGGGGGCAGCAGGCCATCCTCGGGGGTCCTTGGCTGGAGCACCTGGCCGTTCCCGCCCTGTGTCTCTGCTTCTCCTCTCTTCATGAGGATGCACTCACATGGGGCTGAAGGCCTGTCTTACAGAGCAGGCCCTTGTCATCACTGATTTCCAAAAGAGGTCACTTTCTGAGGGTCCAGGTGGACATGAATTTGGGGCGACACCAGCGCTCACAAGCCAGTATGCTAGGTTAAGACGAAAGATGGGGAAAAAATGCGCCCTCACACTTGCCTGGCTGAGCTTTCTATTGGGGTGCCCCTTCCATGGAAGAGCTGTGGCTCTGATGGGATGGGCATGGGGAGCTCAGGTTCTCCAGAACAGTTGGGGCTGTGTGTGGGGGGGGATTTACTCAGGGGGATTGGAGCCCATGGGAACCCATGGCTGTGAAACCGCTTTGCAAGTGATCAAATGTGCACAAGCTCAGCTCAGCTGTGGCGGGCCTGCCCCCCGCCCAAGCCCACACACGTCTGCCGCACGGGGCCACCCCCACACGTGCGAGAAGAGGGGCTCTGAGTGGTCACGGCAGTCTCCTTAAACAGCCTGCTGAGGAGAGAAGGGCCCCAATCTGCTGGTGCCTTAAGCGCAAGGCCTGCTTCACCCTCTGGGGCACTCATCTGAGGTCCTTCAGTGCCCCTCCGCTGCCCGGAGGGAATGTGTCATTTGATCACCGCCCCAGAAACTACAGGATTTTGCATCTTGTTTTGAAAAGCAAAGGACCCTGGACCAGTGATTTCAGGAGGAGTCAGTGCAATGTTCCCCTGCAGGGGAATTAGTTCAGATCTCTGCTCGCCCATTTATTTTAGGGGAGAGGCCTAGAGAGAAGTGCCTGCCTGGCCTCTGGCAAAGGAGGGGGACGGTTTGGGCTTGGAGGAGGAGCTGAAGGAATTTCTTCAAGGCTCAGAGCCCTGTCCAGCCTCCTCTATCAGTGCTAAGCTGTCCTCCCTCGAGCCCTCCAAGGTGGGGCAGGCACTCCCATTTACAGATGAGCTCAAGTGCAGACTGCTTGATGTTTGGCTCAGTATCACAGCTGGTGCGGTGTGAAGTGGGTGATCTAGAGCCCAGACTCTCCACTGCCAGTGTCCTGGTGCCCAGGCGAGAGCCACAGGCGAGCTGACCTTCCCACCTCCAGGTTTTCCTCCCCACAGAAGAGGTGATTTGCCCTGGTTCTAAATGTCATGATAAAATCTTGAGATGAAACAATTTTCTTTATAAAAACTCAGACTATCAGCAAAGATGATATTTTAGGGTTCATAAAAGTGGGGGTATGAGAGTGAGAAAGTCAGGACATTGCCTGTTTAGGGATCCCGTGGGGATGGCAGATGAGGATGCTGATAGCTGTGCAGCCACGTGGCGCCTCCTCTGCTCTGAGGAGCTGACGGGCATCGCCTGACAATGTGGCAGGGTTGGCATTTGCTCCTGATGGGGGTTCAGCTCAGGTCTGGGGCAAGCCACCCACTTGCAATGACTGAAAAGGCGTTCAGGATCACCTCATCCGAATTCTGAAAAGTCTGGCTTTAAAAAAAAAAAAGATTTATTTATTTATGCACACGGAACTGGGGTAAAGGCCAGAGGTGCAGGGGCGGTGAGAGGATTCCCCAGAGACAGAGCGGGGAGCAGAACAGGCAGATGGATGAAGAACACTGCTGAGGGGAGCAGCGGGCGGGTCAGGTGAAAGACTTCCAGTCGACCACACTCCCTTTGTACTTCCTGCTGCTGGCCTTTTCTTCCCCCACTGGACACTTGCTGGTAAAATCTCGTGAGTTAGTAATGATTTTTCCTAGGAAAAGTTTCAAGGCAACAGTTTCGGCAAATCCTGTGTAGTGAGTAGGAACTATGAAAACAAGGCCTGTGTGGAGACAGTGTGCTCTGGCATTCTGGAAGTTGTCTAGCACTTCCTGGAAACGACGTCTTTAGTACTGTAAGGTCCGGATAGAGCAGCTCTGAAAACGGCCTCGTAGCTTCCCTTGTCCACTTTCAACCTCGGACCATTTCATTGTTAGATTCAGACAAGTCTCTCCAGCTCCTTCCACAAGGTACAGACCGAGGCAGCAGTTTGGATAAGGGGAGGTATTTTAATTACGGCTAATAAACACCTGATCACTGTTGTTTGAAACATTTTCTTGGGTGGTGATTTACGCATTTGCTTCTTTTTTAGCGGGTGTAACTAGTTAAGCACACATTTTCAAGTAATGATGTACAGTATGATGTTCAGGGACGTTGTAGAATGAGTCAAGGGAGACACTGTCAATACTGCACAAATGTTAGCTCTTAGCTCATTTCCCACTGAGAGGATTACCTAAGAGAGTAGAGATTTGATTTGACCTCGAAGCCTGTGAGCACAGAGGCTGTCCCCGAGCCTGCTGTGTGTTAAGAACGGAAGCACAAGAAGCGTCACTCTACAACCAACCAACTCAAGTCTCCCTTAACAGTAAGCTTCTCCCCTTACTCCTGATAACAGCCAACTCCAGGAATTTTGTCTGAAATATTTAGGAATGGATGCTAGGATGTCTGGAACTTGCTTCAGAATAATGTGGAAAGAGCTGGAGGTGAAGGGGAGATCTGGCAGGTATCACATTTCATTCTCTATTGTGGGCTATCTTCCTTGTAAACACGCCCCAAGGATCATCACAATCATAGGGAGGTGTGAGAATGAGCAAAGCACACCTCTTTGGTCAAAATTTACATTCAGATTTGGTTATGTCATGCTCAGCGATGAAGATGTCATGTAAGACAATCTGCTGGTTAGAATTCTTTTTTTCCTATATTAATGAATGAATTGCAGGTTCTTTGAAGCAGATACTTCATTTATTGTCCTATTTAGAGATTTGGGATTTTCTTTGGCATCTTCTGAGGATTAAACACTTTCTGTAGCCATCTTTTCTTCCCCTCTCATACCTTCATTGCTTAATAGGGTTTCTTCACACAAAAACAGAGTCGCAGGGCCTTCCTGCTGGCACAGGCATCAGCCCTGTGAAGCTATCGCCAGCCACTGCAGCATAAGTTTGATCCCTGGCCCGGTTGCTGATCCACACAGTGCAACAGACCTCTCTTGTCTCCCCGCTGCTCCCCTCAGCAGTGTGTTTCAGTTGACTAATCTGTTCTGCTCCCCACTCTGTCTCTGGTGAATCCTCTTACTTCCCTACACCTCTGACCTACACCCCAGTTCTTGTCTGTATACATAAATAAAACACATCTTTAAAAAAACAAAAAACAGAGTAGCAAATAATAAAAATGTAAAAGTTTGGGACAAAGAAAGAGAAAGCAATTCTTCCACCTCAGGAAGTAGAGTATTACCTGACTGGGCGATTTGACAAACAAAAATGTTCCCAAAAATGTATCTTTCCTACACACAGTTCATGAATGATCTTCCTGCTCTACCAGTTTGTGAATGTTAGAAATTTCAGGGAAAGAAAGCAATCCTTTAGTCCTTGGGCCTTTAGGAGGTACAGTATAACACACTTTCATCCTAGCTGCTGTTAAATCAGATGAAAACTTCCAGTGGGGAGTTAACCTCGAGCCCATCATCTTGACCAGTTTTGAGCGTGTGCCTTGGTTTTCAGTAGTCACCATCGCACTTGCTTCAGATTTGGGCAGGTGAGCAGTCTCACGGGATAGGATGTCACGGTGTTAAGGCGAAGGATGTCCTAAAGGACTCCACCCCCTACTCCAGCTTTCTGGACCCTACACCCTACTCCAGTGATTGGAAACTACAACTCCCAGCAGCACCAGGGAGAGAACTGCGAGGACCCAAGGGCGGAGCTAGCAGGAATTCTGGGACATTTGGGGGATAAGTAGGGCGTGACTGCATCTCTCACGCTTTCGCTGGGAAACAGCTCTCCTGACTGCGTGACTTGGCGTGTTCAGTCAGCCTAGCCGTAAGGTATTCCAGTTACTTTGTATCCCGCTCTCCTTCCCTGGGTTGTTTCCTATTCCTTTCCCCTTTTGTAAATAAACCTGTTATTGACCCTTTTGTGTGTACCTGCGTGTAACTGAGTTGTGAGTGTGCGGGTGAGGCCCCACAGACAGGCGGCCCAGTCCACTCTGGGCTGCCCTGTAACAACGCTATTGTGCAGAACGACAATGTGACGTTTAAGTGTGCCATCCAGAAAGGAAATGGCAGCCAATGGTTGGTGATGTTGCCATTAATTTAAGCTCTGGGCAAGCATTTCTATAACTCGATACATGTTGTTGTTATTGAAAATCACCTCCAACAAAGAAAGCTTCTTTTGCCTGACCCCTGTCTCCAGGCAGTACCTGCTCAGGAGTTTTTATGACATACGAGTAGTTTTCTGATGGAAAACAAAAGTATTTTTGCTTTACATAAAAAAGAGGCCTATTTTCTCAGCTCTTGAGCAAAGCATACCATCCTCTTAAAGATCCATTTTCTTTCGGCTGATGACAGCTCTTGTCTAAGCAACCCAAGAAAAATGCTCCTTTAGTGACTATGGCCAGGGACTCTCCCGCGTCACTCATCTTGTGATCCACTCCGTGATAAAACTGCTTGTATTTTATTGGGGGGGTTCCCATATGAATAAAGAAACTTTCAGGAGAATTACGTAAACACAGTGCTAGGTGTCTCGTAGGAATCTCTCTGCTCTATTAGAATACAGCCCTGTATAGTTAGGGATGCTTCCTTAACATAATTCTTCCCTGCTTAGAAAACTGAGCAGTCATCCTTCAGACAGACTCAAAGCTGTATGGTAAGACAAAGTCATAAAAGAAAACTGTTTCCTCCCGCAGCTGTGGAAATGTGACTAATTGCTGAACACATGAGGGTGCCTGGTGTCAGATGAGCTTCGGGTCGGATTTGCAGGAGATGCTGCCAGACAGATAAACTGATAAATTCTCAGCTTATGGGCCTCAACTTTCCCCCTGTGGTTTTAAGAAGCCATTTCTTGATGATGCTCCATGATTCCATCGACAAGTTGCTGCACCTCCTCTGACAACCATCTTTTCTGAGTTTTATCTACAGCATGGATTAAGATCATTCTCTTGTCATGGCATAAGTCCATGCTGTAGAAAAATGAGGAAAATTCAGATGTTCTCAGAATAAAATGTCTTGGGGCAAAAGAGCCTTTGCTTAGATGAAGGAATTCAAAACCGGAATAGCTGTGGCCACTAAGCAAAGCTCTGGAAAGATCCATTTGTCTCTCTTTTTTCCAAGAGAACAAATCCACTTATTGATTGGCTTTTTAGGGTGTAGTGTCATACATTCTACGGCCTTCTCAGGCAGATTGCTTCAGAACTGAGGGTGCCCCCCATGACTAGGGCTTTCCCGGGGACTCCATTTCACTCGCTTTGTCCTGGGAGTCACTGCCTCATTCTCTGCTCTGTTCACACAAGTGCCGCCCTCGCCTAGACAGAATTCAGTTTCATCTCAAGCATAAAATCACCTTTGACCTTGAGATGAGCTATGTGTTCACTCTGGCTCCTGAGACCCTTGAATGTTGAACCTCAGCCTCAGCCATATTTTAGAAGTCACATTCCCGGCCTCCACAGGCCCCTGGCTTTGTTGATGTTTCTGGGGGCTGGTCTCTCCCGGCCCTCTCTCACCCAGCTCTGCGCCCTGGGGCAGAACCACCTGCCTCTGAGGCTCCTTGGCCCTGCGGTCAGCAGCTTGGCTGGGCCACTGGGAGGCCTGGGCAGAGACTGGGTGGGGGAGGTGGGCGGGTATAGTTATTGTGGCTTGATGACTGCGGGCCTGGGGTTGACAGTGGCTGTTTTTCCAGGAGGGCCACCACTGGCTCCTGCCTGGTGGCCTCCCTACAAGTGCCATTGGTGGTAGTTCACGACTCTTGGCAGTTCAGGGTGATGTCACCATGCTCCTGGTTTTCTTCTACCTGCTTACACCTTTGTGAAGAATTTCCACGTTCTCACTGGCCTGCCCTATCTGCTTCTGCCCTGACATGATACGCACGTCATCTGAGGGCGTAGAGGTTCTTTTGCCTGTGACCAGCCGTTGGACCAGGTCTTCACCCTGAATAGGACTTACAGCGAGGCCCCGAGCAATCAGCTTCCCTGTAGGTTTTTGCCATCACTAGACCTGCCAGTTGTTCACCTTCTCAGGAGAAGGCGGAGGGGGAGGCTATGGCCAGCAAGGTGATTGCACAGTCCGGGCCGTGCAGCCCTTGGAGCAGGTAAGGGCCTTATGCCAGGGCTCCCGACATGGGTCTTAACTGGGGTGGCCCAGGGCCTAGAAATGTGGCACTGAGGGGCCTTAGTCTTGTCAGCCTCTTTCCAGACCTGCCTGCCCTGCAGGGAGCAAAGGGGCTTCAGCTCTTCTCCCGCCTGCTTGCGCCCTCACCCCACCCCCAGCGCGGCACTGGGTCTAACGTCCAGAGAAGCCACGCTAAGCTCTCGAGACAGCTCCATAGCAGGGCGGCCCACCTGTCCGCTGAGGCTGGGGACCCTGTGGCCAGTTTGAGCGCCTTACTTCCCTGCTGCTGCGTTTGGCGTCAAGCTGGCCACTGTTTCTCCTTTCCCTACAATGGGGAGGCTCCTTTCATCTGCGTAATGAGGCAGGAAACTGGGGTTTTCTGGTAAATTCAATTGCAAGGATGGCTTCTTGGAAAAAAAACTGATGTTAAAATCAGAGATGGTGCTGATACTTAGCTTTTTTTGTTTAAAGATTTATTTATTCATGCATACAAGAACTGGGGCACAAGGCCAGAGGTGCGGGGAGAGGGTGAGAGGCTTCACCAGAGACAGAGCGGGGAGCAGAACAGGCAGATGGACTGAAATGCACTGCTGAGGGAAACGGTGGGGAGATAGGAGAGTTCTGCTGAGCCCTGTGGGTCACTCCCTGGCCGGGAGCTGCAGTAGCTGTGGACAGCTTCACAGTGCTGTGTTTAACCCATTGCACCACCAGGGAGGGCCCAGATATCATTTTCATCTGCATTTTTGGACTTGACATTTAAAATTTGCACAACATCTATACATTGCAAACGGAAAGGAAGAACATCAAAGGAAATATCAAACTATTCTTAGTTCTTGAGCAAAATTTAAATGCATTATGTTACTGAACTAGAATAACGGGGGTCGGATATACCCTGAAGTATGAAGCCAAGAATGTCAAGTTAATTCAGTCAATAGTTTTGAGTGCTGGAGTGTGTGTGAGTGTGTGTGCGTGCGCACACACCAAACGTCACTCTAAGTTCTCAGGATACAAAAGTGAGTGGATCCGTCAAACATCGGAACCACAGAGAGGCCACTTTCTGTTCATAGCTGAAGCTCCAGGAAATGTGCGAAGGCTGGTGGCCAGTGAGTGCATCACTTGCATACTTTGTGCTTTAGTACTTCTGTGGAACAGCTGAATAATTTTGTGTTGGACATGCAACAATATTTCTGTTGATCAGTGCCTCACCCCCCCTTTTTTTCTTTTTTAGCATTTAGCTTATGTATTTTAAGCTGATAGCTACTAAACATCTTCCTCATTGAGAGAAACAAAATATTGACAACTCCCTGGTTTCAGCATGACTATGGAGCTACTTGCAAAAATAGATTCTTCTCTTTGATCCATGACTTGAATTTACATATTTTTGGGAAGCAAATGAAATCATTTGCACGGCTCATTTCTACTAATTTAAGAAATAGCGGAAAGTCACTCTGAACACTTTCGAAGACTTAGACTGTGTCTCTGACATGACCGGAAAGATAGGAAAGAAAAAGATCGGGGCACTCCAGCCTTCTAGACAACTTGTCATTTTAGTGTTTGGCAGAGGGTGTGATTTTTTTAATTCCTGAGCATTATATAATAAGACATGTGATAAAGCACTAGATTCTGGATCACCGTTTCTTGCGTGTGACGTGCATACACACACACACACACACACACACACTCCTTGGCGTGGTAGTGGTGGCAGCAGCTCGTCAGAAGGAAGCAGGCAGGAGCTTTGTTTAGGGGAACACTAAACCTGTGAACCCTGGGGTCAGTCAGACAGAAGCACGTTTGTGTTGGTTGGGTATGAGCCTGCTTTTTTTTTTTTTTTTTAAGATTTATTTATTTGTGCATACAGAACTGAGGTACAGGCCAGAGGTGCAGGGGTGGTGAGAGGATTCACCAGAGACAGAGTGGGGAGCGGCATGGGCAGATTGATGAAGTCCACTGCTGAGGGGGGCAGTGGGTGGCGCAGGAGAGGCCTGCTGTGCCGTGTGGGTCACCTCCCTGGCCAGGGATTGAACTTGTGTTTAGGCGTCTGCGTCTAGCTTCATAGAGCCACACTTTGACCCTTTGTGCCAGCAGGGTGGGCCTGAGTCTGCCTCTTACTTCTCCAGGGTTTCCTGATAGATCCACGCTGGCCCCTCAGGGCGTTTCCCCTACTTCCGCCTGCTTTATTCTTTACTCCCAGCTCAGTGGATTATATTTACCTGAAAAAAAAAAACAAACAAACCAAAAAACACATTTCTATCTTCTAAGATAATTGCATGGTTTGCTTTTGATGTGAACAAAGACTTCTTGCCCTAAGGCTTGAATGAAATTCACCAACAGGAAGTGTCTTCTTCAGAATAATCTTCTACATGCATAAAGTGAACACGATTACAGGGAACCTCCAAAATCTGTAATGTCAGATTTTGAAATGAGGACATTAAATAAGAGCCAGTGGCAGTCTTAGGAGCCGCCACGATTTTGCCATCGTGATGATAGGTGATATCTGTAGCCTTAGATTCTAAGAAATCTCTGATTTCTGTTGGTGCCAAACCATTGGCTTGGTTTGTTGATGACATTGATAATGGATGTAAATGGTACATTTCAGTGAAAGGTTAGTGGAAATAAAGACTTGTTTTCTTCCATCTGCATCAGAGACCCGTAAAGAATAGGGGCACCCCAAGTTAAGAACAGACCCCCTGGATTCGAGCCCTCAGTGCAGAGACAGCCTGGCTCACCTCCGTGTGGCTGATACTCACCAGGTTGCCTCCACGGGGCCACCCCTTAATAAGTGTCCGCTGGGTTAAGTAGGTGCAGTAAAGAGACCCACATTTATCCAGTGTGGGTGATGCCTGCCGGGCCTTCCCACTGCTCCCTCCCTGAGTTGCTAAATCACCTGCTGTGTTTCTCAGGTGAGGGACTGGGGCCTGAGATCCCATAGGTGTGCGGCAGGGAGGAATTTAAACTCGGTGATTCCCAAGTCCATACTCTTCTACCTCACCCCTGTTGCCACTTGCGAAACATTTCTAGGTCCAGAAAATAAGCTAGGAGGTTGCTGCAGATATGTGATGTCTCCAAGCTCCTGAATTAGACTCAGTAAGATTTTAACAACCTGGGCCCTCCCTGGTGGCACAAGGAGTTACAGCGCAGTGTTGTGAGGCTGTCTGCAGACACGCCAGGGAGTGACCCCAGGGCGCGGCAGACCTCTCCTGACTCATCCTCTGCTCCCTCTGCAGTCTATTTCGTCAACCTGCCCCTTCTGCTCCCCACTGTGTCTCTGGGGAATCCTCTCACCCCCTGTACCTCTGGCCTGTACCCAGCTCTTGTATGCATAAATAAATAGCTCTTTAAAAAAGATTCCAACAACCCTGTCTGCACCAGCAGGCTGGCCTGCAGGGGTACCGAGTCACAGGGTTCTGAATGCTTCTTAATCTGGATGCTTAATCTGGCTGCAGAGATTCTCCCCCACGGAGACAAGACTAGTTCCAGCAAGGCCAGGGCCAGTGGGTATGTCACGTGACTCTGTGCTGCCTGGCGTCTCACATGCAGCCTTTGCCCTTTCCCAGGAGACGTTTTCCCCTGGCAAGTTTGTGGTTGGTATCCAGAGGGTCATAGGGTGATCCCAAAGTGCGCAAAGCAGTGGTGTTCACTGCACGAGAAAGGATCAGGCAACTCTGGCTGATTGTTATTTTATTTCAAGACTTACTTATTTATGGATACAGAACTGGGGTACAGGCCAGAGGCGCAGAGGGTGAGAGGATTTACCAGAGACAGAGTAGGGAGCAGAGCAGGCAGATTCATGAAACTGCTGAAGGGAGCAGTGGGGAGACAGGAGAGGTCTGCTGGGCCCTGTGGGTCATTCCCTGGCTGGAGCTCGAACGCGTTCTGCAGTGGCTTCATAGTGCTGCCCTTTAACCCGTTTGCCACCAGGGAGGGCCAAGTAGATTGTTATTGTCTATTGTGAGGAAGTTTTCCAGCTGACACATCATACTGATCACACCCAGTGAGTGGAAGATATTTGTGTTTATTCGACTGACATTTTCTGGAATGTGGCTAAGAATTTGTTCTTGGAACAATCGAATTTTCCAGCATATTTTAAGATTGGTATCCCTTTTATTGGGGTGACATGGTTTGCAATTCTACATGATTTAGGGTTTTTAGCATTTCTCTTCAGAGCAGCTCACCAGTTGTATAAGACTTGCTTTATCAAAACACAACCCTCCTCCCTCCCCTCCACCACCTCAAGCAAGCTAACACTGCTGTTATTTTCTTCTGCAAAGTGCCTTTGTGTTCCAGTCTGGGAATGTCCACAGCTGGGCGTTCTAGGGTCACGCTGGGCGGGCACCTCGTTGGAGAAAGTGCTTGCTTTCTTTACTCTTTCTGGTTCACTTCACCCCTCCTGTCCCACGGCCCCCAGGGAGTTCTCCAGTTCCCAGCCAGCCCTCAGCTGGCCAGACCCGGGCTTGGGTCCCTGTGGAGGAGAAAGCTGTCCCCACCTCCATTGGTTCTCTCTGGCTGGCGTCTCTCTGCAGCTGTGTTTCATGTCTCCCCTTCCCCTTGATGCTGGGAAAGAACCTTTGCACCACATCACCCACCAGGCCCTGGATCCCTCCCTTCTGGTTTGGTGTTGTTTTTCTCTGTGTCGACAGAAGGGCTCAGACATGCCTGTTCCTAGAAAAGAATACCTGCGCAAAATCCAAACCATGCCTGCCGCCTGGCACCCACCGGGCCTCAGCCGCCTTCTCTGTTACGGGCTCCCCGAGCATCTGAAGCCCGGCCGGGCCCTTGCACGCCTTCAGCTTCCAGAAACTGGCTGCACGCCCCACCGGCCTGCTGAGAATTGTTCTCCAGAAGGTCACCAAGCCTCGGGTTGTCAACACAGTGACCTTTTCTCTGTTTTAGCTTCTAAGTCTGTCCAGCCTGACCTTGTTTATCCCTGTATTCTTGACGCCATTACACTCTCCTTTCCCCTCCTGTTCTCCTGACCCAGCCTTTCTCCTTTCCTAGCCCACTCCTGTGACTCTAGTAACTCCGATATGGGGCCAGCGCCAGTGCCGGCTGCAGCCTCCGCTCCTCCCAGCTTTCACAGGTTGTGCCCAGCTCACCTCCCCAGTCCCTCCAGTCAGCCCTTTGCCTGCCTTCTACCCCCACTCACAGCACTTTTGACTTAATTAGCATTGGTTCTCATGCTTACTTGCATTTTTTTTTTTTTTAGAGGAAAGGATCTTCCCCTCCAGGTATGGCTAGTGCACCACACCCACCACCCAAGGCCCCAGCACAACCCAGCCCCCTCGTCCCCCAAGCTCCTCTGCCACTTTGTTCTCACCCCTCCCTGTATGCCTCCTCTTCTGAAAGTTCCAGTTCCTGTGACACTTTTCTAGGGTTTGTTGTTAATTTTGCTTTATCTCATCCCTTGTTTGCTATCTTCGTATTTTAGACATAAGTGACACCATCTGGTATTTGCCTTTCTCCTCCTGACTTATTTCTCCTGAGCAGATCAGGAATTGTAAAATATACGGGGTGGAATACTACTCAGCTATCAAAAAGATACACTTTTGTCATGGATGGAAACACAGATGGAGCTGGAGGCGAATTTTGATTCTTCTGCTCTGAATTTTGATTCTTCTGCTCCTGATCCAGGTGCTGGCAAACCCTGGATATTCTGGGATCCTATTTCACATCTGTTCCCTCCCTTCCAAGATCTTGTTCGCTGTTTTTGTATCTAGTTTCACCTGAGTTTGTCCCACAGACATTACAGGGTAAGGAAGAGCTCTCATACTTGCATTTTCCTGCTCAAAACCTTTCCCTGCTTTCCTAGTAGCAGTGGAATTAAGCAAAGACCTACAATCTGGCTGTCAAGACCTTCACAATAAGGTTGGAGAAGTAAATGAAAGAATCTCTTCTGTGGTTGCAAAAGTGAGTGGACTTAATAAACCTTATCCCAACATACTCCCTCCCCCTCCAAACTTAAAAAAGAAATGGTCACACCTGTGATTCTTGTTCACCTGTAGATGTTCCACAGCTGGGCTTCAGGAAGGGGTGCTGGAGGTCCTCGGAAGCCCTTTAAATATTTTCACAGTGAATGTTGGTTCCGCCACTGCTCTTACGTCATAATGTGGTGTTTAACTTTATCCACAATGGTGTTAATTGTGTGTTTGAGAATGTGTGTTAAATTTTGTAGCCGATGACTGCTGCAGTTTAAGCTCAATATATGAACAAGTCCTTGCAGAGATAATGTTGCTCTGGGAAGAGGGGGACGATTGAAAATGCTGTATCACAGCAATGGCTGTGATGATTAAATATACCAATAATTATGAAATGTGCCTGATGAGGGGAAATTATAAAAGGGATTATTTTTCTGTGATCCCAGTGTAGACACACAGTAAAGACACATTCTTTGCCATATTTATACAAAGAGAGACTGAGAATGCCATGAATTGTTTTACTAAATGAAGTCTCCATCCAAGCCTGAAAAGCCCAATTAAAGTGAATTCCACACACCTCCTATGAGGTGAGGTGCCTTTCGATGGGTCAATGGTTCTGCTTCAACAGATAACTTTTAAGACACCTTCAACTTTTAAAGACCAGTTGCTTTATGATCTTTCAAATTCTTGAAATAAAATGTGAATTATGAGAAACTCAAAGCAAAGTTCCACTGGGGAAAAAAAGCTCTCTAGCTAGAAAAATGTGACACTCATGGGGTTTTAGCAAATGGTCAAGAGACTTATTTTGAGGATTTGGCTGTATTTACGGTAAAAAGAGACAGAAATATACAACATATATCAGCTACCAGCTGACACACTCTGTCTAGAACTTGGGCTCCGGGGAGTCTCAAGGCTGAGTATTTTCCCCTGGCAGTGATTATCCTATCACTCAAATGTTCAGTTTACAGAGAAGGCAACCGAAAGAAAGTAGGGTTTCCTCAGCATTAGAGCTAGGAAGCAGGAGAGTGGAGTGCAAACCCTCCTTGTTTTTTCATGCATCTCTATGCAGAAGGAATATAAATCATACACACATACATGGAGAGCTGCCTTGAAAGCAGGAGTGAAAATCACACAATGTAGAAAAGAGATTCGTAAAAAAATAAACCATTATGACCGAAAGGTCTATCTTCCCTGGAGTCTTATAAGGAGCTTGGGACTGTAGGAAAAAATATTCAGTAGGTCGACTGGCAGACCTGAAGTTTAGGGGTTGGCTTGGAAGTTTGGTTAGTCTGGGGCAGAGAGGCAGTCAGGGAGGGAGTCAAGGGAACCGCCGAAGGGAGGCCCTTCGGGCGGCCGCCTCAGGACTCCGCCGGCCCGCACCCGCAGAGTCCCTCACGCGTCCCCCCGCCCCCTCCCCGCACAGCCCCGAGGGTCACCTCCGCCTGGCCTCAGGGGGCGGGGCCAGCGCCTTGGGGGCGGGACCGTAGCTCAGGGGGCGGGGCCCGCGCCCAGGAGGTGGGGCCGGCGCGCGCCGCCGCCTCACAATCAGGGTCGGGCGCCGGCGTGACGTCACCTTTCCGCGGCCCGCCTCCTGCGCCCGGAAAGAGGCGGCCGTCCATTGGCTGTGCCGCTGGCGGCCTCGGGGCCAATGACCGGGCGACGAGCAGCGGGGTCCAGCCTTGACGTTGTGCTGCTCGCCGTGGGGTTTATTTGGCTCCGGGGCCCCTCGCCGCCGCCATTAGGAGCCCGCAGCGCCCG
>NW_004567112.1:2571525-2592060 GCF_000260355.1 Condylura cristata | reverse complement strand
CCTCCGCTCCCCGCGGTGCGGCCGCGGCGCTGCCAGCAGAGAGGGAGGGTGCGAGGGGAGGGGGCACGGCCTGCCGCCCGCTGCGCTTCCATCTTGGGCTCCGGGGGTGCGGGGCCAGGCCCGGGGGTGTGGGAGGGTGGGTCCGCCCGGCTTGTTTACCGACCATCGATCAGCCGCGCTGGACGCGCCGCCTGCCCTGTCACCTCTCTTCCGCCGCCTTCCCCAGCTCCACCCCTCCCCACTTCGTTCCTGCCACCTACGGGCGAGCGAGGGGGTTTCGCCCCCACTCCGCTCTAGGCCCTGCAGACTTGGGGCCGCCGCCGCAAGTTGGTGCTGGTGTCCAAACTTGTCTTTCGGTCCCTGGGCCGCGTCCTCGCCGCCTCTCTTCGGGGCCTCCCGCTGTTGCCTTTTCTCTAAGAAAATGAGGGTGGGGGAGGAGGGGGCAGCCTGGGGAGAAAGGAGCCGGACCTAGTGGACAGGTGGTCTACTCCTCTCGCTCGCAACGACGATGGGTCAGTGCAAGAGTCTGTTCTTTTCGCCGCTGTGGCTTGGTTTGGGCCATTTCACAGACAAAAGAACTGTAATGAATACTTGCATGAAGCACAAGGGCCGGGCAGTGGAGGTTCAGTCTGGAAGTTTGAGCCCATTATCTTCGCGGTCCACTGGTGTTTTGAAACTCTTAGGAGAATTTGGAATCTCAGTCGGCTTTCCCTAACTCCCCGGACTGGCAGGTTAAACGCCCTTCTCTCTGCCCAGGCTGTTGGTCTGTTTGCCCACCGTCTGGGCTGTGATGTTGTCAGGAAACTTAATGTACCTAATGCTTTTTTTGGGAATCTAGCTGAAGAGAAATCTTGAGTGCCCGGAAACGTTACAGAGTGAGTGGTGGTTCTCTTTCTACTTCTTTGCCACTTGTGTGACCTCAGAGGGACCCCTGTTTGGATTAAACATTGTGACTCAGTGTGCAAACCATAAGGAATTTTGATCTTGCCCTTTGCCAAGGACCTTGGGAAAGTCATCCTAACTGAAAAATAAAGCTGGCCCTCTCCTGCTGGCTATTATTATTAGTAATTACCGGAGGAGTTCCAAACACGTTTAGAACCCCGCTCCCCCTTGAATTTTGAATCTTATGGCTAGTATCCAGTCCCCTCCTTACACTAAAGTTTCGTAACATTGTTTTTATCGCAATATTAGGGGGGCCCAAGAGGATGGTCATGACACATTTTACACTCTTGGGGAGGATATTATTTGAATGTCATGAGGGATTTTTATTTCTGTTGCTGTTTCAACACCTTTTATTAATGGTTCAGAGCACAACGCACCCATTTATTTACTCTTTAAATGTGCTGAGGTTAGTATGATGAACTCATTTCTGCTAGTCTGTGTGAAGTTGTGGCCTTGATCCAGCTCTGTACACTTTAAAGGTTATGGCATATCACATGTAGACACTGAGGATTAACGTGGTTTTGGAACTCACACCCCATTGTACGATATTTTAGGTAAACACAGGAAATTAATACAGTGAGAGCTGTCCAGTGTGCATTTGTGCTTATGTTGCTTTTATAATTTAAAAGCTTTATAAATGAGTGGGAGTCACAGAAGTAGTCCGCTGTAGTTGGCTCATCTTTATTCTTTGGGCATTGCTACTCATGCCCCACTTGCCCAATAATCCGATTTTGTTCCTGGACTTTGATGTGCCTGTTTATGTTTTGGGTCAGTAGTATCTTGCGCATTTTAACACTATTGTTCCTTCACAGCACAACATAAAACGGTCTAGAAAACTCCTTATGGCATGCACAGCACAGTTTCAGCTCCTTGTATGCGGCTCAGTGGTCTCTGTTACCTGTCTTGGTTCCATCCATCTTTACCTCTTATTTCTTCCCACTGTGACTCTTTAGTTTCAGCCAAACACACTTGTTTGTTGTTCCCGTGAAGCCCCTCCTTGTAGGCCTTTATGCTGCTCTTTCTACTTTGAAATTCTCTTCTCTGGGATATTCCTTACGCTGAGCCTGCTTGAGTCCCTGAGAAGGCCCTGACTCCTTCAACCCCAAGAAGTTTATTTTTTCTTGTATGGGACTGTTTTTTTTTTTTCTTGACCTGGTTTCAACTTATCTTTTTATTCTGCTTCTCAACTAGTTTTAGATCCGAGAGAGAAGTGGTTATGAACCCTAGTCCCTGTTCTCTGTGGAGACCTTTTAGTCAACACTGAAAATATGGATCATAACCCTCTAATAAAGTATTTTGGTTGCAGAGGACTGTACTAGCACTGTGCTTCTGAGTATTGGAGTTTCTGGGACTGACATGAGTTATAAGACCAAATATTTGAAATTATGGCTGTCTCTAAAAATGTTTTGTTCATTATGCTTATTATTAGCATGGTTCTCTCCCTGTAGCGGATGCTCCACAATTTATAATGGTGATCTTCATGTAAAAATAAGAACCCCCGTTCTGTGGTTTACTGCAGTTTACTGGGGCAGTTACTTTGGTTTGCGTTTGGCATCAGTGACACCAAGGTGGCTGCATTCGAGCTTGTAAGTAGGTGACACTTGGTATCTTGGGAAGGAGGCAATAGCAAGTATTCTCAGTTCGAATCCTTACTCTCAGATGTTGGCAGCATGTGTCATTGATCCTGAGGCGAATGAGACTCGGAATGTGTGATTCACTGCGACCTGTCAACACTGTTGGAAGAAAACACAAACAAGCTGGTCCACAGTGCCTTTGTGCACCAGGGATAATACCTGTAATTATGTGGTACATAGGTGGATGCTGATGGAGCTGGAAAATGGATGTGTGTTTCTATTGTGTGGGTGAGGAGGAGGCCTGGTATTGCATGGCTAGACAGTCATTCAGCAGCAATCATCTTGAGTTATTCATTGCATCTGTATGAAAACTTATTCCTCCAGTTCATTACAATATTTTTTCCCATTGGTCTTGACTGATATTTTTAAGAAAGAAGTTTACATAAAAACTTTTTATGTATCAGAAACCTTTTTAGCATAAGTGAGGCTAAAATTAGTTGTCATTAAACTTTCCAGAAACACTAGACATTTTTACTTAGGGTATTTGCATTTGTGAGTGACACTTACCTAGAATTATGCCAGTGATTTCACTGTTTGGAAAATCTGGAAAGGATTTTTGGTTTTCTAAGAGTGTAGTATTTGGTTAAGATGAAATTTTTGACAAGAGTCATCAATTTGAATTTCAAAATGGGGGTTGGTCAGGATTGAACTTTTTAGTAGTGAACAACAAAACTAATTTCCTTTATTGTTACAGTTCATACATCGAAGGTAAACTGTCAGACCCTCTCAGCCAGTACTGAGAAAAACAAATTTGTATGTGGATTGAATGCAAATAATAACATTTGAATAGGTGAGACATTGTTGGAAATCAGTTGCATGCCTTTGTTTTTTTCTTCTTTACAATAGTTTCCTTGAGGCTGTTTCATGCACCATGAAATTTAACCTTTTAAGGTATACAGTTCTGTGTTTTTTAGTGTCTTCACAGAGTTGTGCAAAAATCACCACTATCCAGAACATTTTCTTTACCCCTGAAGTACCCTGTACTTATTAGTAGTCATTCATCCTTGGCCGCAGTTCTTGGCATCCATGGCTTGTCTCTGTCTCCGGATTTGACTTTTCTGTACATCTCTCAATAATGGAGTTTTGCAGTATTGCACCTTTTCCACAATTCATCCATGTTGTAGCAGGTGCCAATAATTGATTTCTTTGTATAGCTGAATGAATGATACATCCATTGTATGAGTATATACAGGCCATATTTTGTTTGTTTATCCACTTAGTAATTAATGGACTATTAGGTTGTTACAATTTTTTATTGTGAAATATGCCCTTAACATTCCTGTCCAAGTATTTGTGTGATCATAAGTTTTTGTTTCTTTTGGGTATCCACCTGGTTCATGTACCAACTCTGTTTAACTTTTGAAGAACTTCCAGACTGTTTCCCCAAGTGTTTGTGCCATTCCTGAAAACTTGTCAACAATGTATGTTGGTTTCTTTTCTCTGCATCCACATCAGCATTTAATTTATTGTTGCTATCCTATGAGGTATCATAACCTATATCATAACCTAATTTGTATTTGCGTTTCCTTGATGAGTAATAGTATTGAGCATCTTTTCCAAGTGTTTATTGGTCATCTGTGTACCTACTTTAGAGAAAGGTCTGTTTCCGTTCTTTGTCCATTTTTCAGTGGGATTATTTGCTTTTTTATCTTTGAAAAACAGTTAAATTCTTTGATTCTAGTTAAATTCTGAATATAATATGAAGAAAGGGTCCAGCTTTGATCTTTGTGTGTGGCTGTCCACGTTTCCTGAAATGTACTTTGTTTCAGGAATATGATTATTCCCACCTACAGGTTGATTGTTGCAAGACAGTATTCCCTGGATATATGAATAAATTTCCTTTATTTTGCAGATGGGGAAATATATCTCTACTTAGTGTCACACATTCAACTGCTGTAATACACTGTGGTTGGAATTTTTAAGGCAGGGCATTATTTCTATGATTCGTAACAAACCACTTCTAAATTCTTTATGGTTTGGGTTGGGCAAGTAATTTCACTTTTGGTAGTTAATGAAGCTATAGTTTGTTTTTAAACAGGGGAACTATAGCAGTTTTCAGAACTATTTTTACTGTTATTTGGATTATCTTTTGATAGCCATAGAATGTCAAGTTGCTTTTTATTGACTGAATGATTAGTAGGGAACTGTTGCATAAGACACTATTTATAGAGACACAGAAATGAAAATTTCCCAGTTGTTTATTAGAAACAAATCTTAACCCACTAAAGTACTGAGAAGTGGTTAAAAAAGGGACTAAATTTAGTATAAAATGAGGATTGGGTTAGGACACCTTTGCATTCCTCCTGAAGCTTCTAGGTGTATGGGCCAGATAAGAACAGTGGGTGGAGGTGAGAGCATCCTGTGTGGAGCTGTGGCCATGGCGTGTGCGCCTACCGGCTAGAGGGTCAATGTGGTGAGCGTGGCATGATTTTGGGGAGGCACCACACCTGGTCTTGCGTACCACAGTCTGTCTCCAGTCCCACACGAGCATGTTTGCACAGAGCCAGCATTGCCAAGGAGCTGGGGACTGGGGAGGAGTGACCCTCTTCAGTGTGGATCATCTTTACAGCTGGCAAGTGGGAGGTTGGGGGGTAGTTGTATTAAGTTGAAAGTCTGAAGTTTTTTTTTTTTTTAACAAGATTTATTTTTATTTATGCGTACAAGAACTGGGGTATAGGTTAGAAGTGTGGGGGGTGAGGCGTCACAGAATGGGGAGCAGAACAGGCAGAAACACTGCTAAGGGGAGCAGCAGGCGAGACCAGAGAGGTCTGCTGCACCATGTGGGTCACTCCCTGCCTTCGTGGTGGATTGAGAGCACTGAGACTTTAACCCCTGCAGCCCCAGGGAGGCCCTCAGGGAATCGGTTTTACAAAATTTATTCAGCAAATTAAGTTAACAGTAATAGTGATGTGAGGTGGTCTAAGATTTTCCGAAAGTAGATGACATAAGAGACGGAATTAAAAAGAATTAAAATGAAGACATTTACTGAGAGCAGCTCTGCTAGTCGTTGAGCTCCCCTGTCCGTGAGACAAAGTCCGTCTTCCCCGTGTTTGCATTCTAGCGTGGGGAGGCAGTTGAGGAAACAAGAACAAAATACCAACCAGGGATAACTGCTGTGCAGATACTGAGAGTGTGGCTGTAGGTGCCGTGGTGGGGAACTTGTTGAGGTGCTGTTTAGACCTAGATCTCAGTGGCTACAGTGGCTCAAGAGAATCCTGGGCAAGGAGAGGGTGGTTTCTCATAAAACCTCTGAAGGTGAGAATGAGCTGTTTGTAAAAGATTTACAGATAGACCTAGAATTTTAATTTCATTCTGAGTGGATTGGGAAGCCATTAGAGGGGGTTAAGTCTTGTTTGGTGACCTGGTTTACATTTCTAACAGTGCGTCTGGCTCCTATGATTGGCTGGTGGGAAAAGTTGAAGCAGCAGAATCGGCTGGTGGCTATTTTGGTAATTGAGATAATGGTGGCCCTGGCAAGGAGGGGGGTCTGAAGATGGACATTGGGGCTTGTTTTGGAAGTGTTAATGCCCGGGGGTAGCTCCAGGCAGTGATGTACAGACAACCTGTCTTACACCCATATTTGTGTTTCATTTTTTAAAAAGGTCTCTAACTCCCTAGCAAGGGAGATGGGAAGCAGAAGCTGGGGCTTCTTGATCAGTTTGACCTTGAGCAAATCTTTTCACCTTTTGGAGCTATAGATTCTTTGTCATTAAAATGAAGACAGTTGTACCTTATGGGGATTCTAGGGTACCCTAGAGTACATAGGGGTTCTGAGGATGAAATGAAAAGTGTAAGTGCTCTGTGGCCATGTAAAATTTATGGTGGTATTATTTCAGGCTAGCAGTTGTTTATAGCGCGTAGGATTTGGATCTTGAAATATAATCGGTTTTAACTTCTCCTTAAAGGGAAAGTTGAGGTATTAGGACAACTTTTTCATGTGAAGAGGATTGGATTTTAAGGATTTAGTTACTTCCAGATTCAGTAAGAGATGGAGAGAAGCATGAACTCTCATTTAAGAAATGCAACATATTTTCTTCTGTTTGAGAGAATGGGGCATTACTATGAAGAGGTGGAACTGACCTTCCCATTGTCAGGTCATGTGGTGAGGGTGCTCCATCACTGAAGGGGAAAGTGAGGATGCTTTTCATGTGAGCATGTCTGTGTTTGGAAGGGTGGCTGAGCGGACACTCTGACAAGTTGTGAAACATTTTTGGAAGGGTCTTTTATCCCCTCCCTGCTCAGGACTTTTAACTTTAGTGGGATAATGAATAAAGCAAACTGCAGGACAGCAACACCAGATTTTTCTTTTAAAAAAAATTTATATATTTATGCATACAAAAACGGGTGCAGGCCAGAGGTACAGGGGATGAAAATATTCACAGGAGACAGAGTGGGGAGCAGATGAACTGAAACACACTGCTGAGGGGAGCAGCTGGGAGACAGGAGAGGTCTGCTGGGCCCTGTGGGTCACTCCCTGGCTGGGGTCATCTAACTCCTGTGCCAGTGAAACTTATCCCTTTGCCATCAGGAAGGACAGATTTTTCTTTCTTTGTTTTGAAAGACCATCTGACAGTGATGTGGAGTATGAAGGTAGGAGAGAAGAGAGGAGGTGGAGGAGTAAATTGTTGATGAATGAGGACTCAGTGGTAGAATGGAAAGAAGGAAACTTGAGAAAGGTTTAAGGTATTGGGAGCCAAATTTACTTTCATATAAAAGGAGTCTTCTGTACAGTATCTTGGTTTCTGTCAGGATAGATGTGAAAGTACTTTCTTAATTTTAAGATTTATTGTGTAATATGAAAATATATAAATACTGATTTATTTTCTCCCCAGAGCTGTTTGAAAGTCAGGTGCACACTTGATGCCCTTTTATCCCTAAATACTGCATTGTGTTTGTCCTAAAGACAAAGCCTTTCTCGTACACACCAAGAGTGCTATGATCGGGCAGTTAGTACTACACAGTGTTGTTTATAGGACCTTAGTGAGGCTCTGTCTATCTTGCCAGATTTTATCCTTTGTTCCATTAGTGTTCTTTATGAAGGCAAAGGAGAACTGATTCTATTATGCAGTCTGTTGCCATGTTCTTGTTTTTTTTTTTTTTTTTTTAATGAGCTCCTTGCACTGAAGCAGTAAGGTCCCTGCTGTCTTTCATGGTGTGTTTTTGACCACGGGACTGGTTCCTTTGTGGAATGTGGCTGTTAAGGTGTGTCTGCTGCTCTCCCTGATTGTATGTGCTTTTGGGCAAGTGCAGTAATCTAGAGCTAAATGATGTCATTTTGCTGGGGTGCTGACTTTGGTTACTTGGTTCAGGTGATGTCTGTCACTTGGGTTCTCTAATGTAGCTGTTACTGTGGGAAGATACTTGGTAGCTATTGAAAGGTTTCCCTCATCCTTAACATTTTCACCCATTGGTTTTAACATCGTCTAGTGAGGCTTTCCTGAGTCACTTTGAAGATTGCCAAATGGTGAGTTGGTAAGCCAGTCTTCTTTTTCATTTACTAGTTGGATTTCTATTGTAAGGAAGATCTTTCTCCGTTAACTTGTTTATATCCATGTACGCTTGGGAATTTTTATTTTATTCAGTGCTTTAAAAATCCTTTAGTGTAGATGCTCAGGTTGATCTAGGTTTGGTTAGTGAGAATTTCTGTTTTTAAGATTTAGAAGTTTGGTTTTTTAAGAGCAGTTTTAAGTTCACAACAAAAATTCCTGTGTCCTTTCAAAACTCATGGTCTGTGAGTGCTGACTTTTTTTTTTTTTTTTTTTTGTTAAAGAAAATGTTTCCTGTGTATCAGCGACTAAACATGTGGCTATAAGCAGACAAAAAAAGACTTCACTTTTCAGAGCAGTTAGGTTCTCAGCAAGCTGGGCAGAAACACAGCTTCATATAGCCCCGCTCCGTGCACCTGCTCAGCCTCGCCCACTGTCATCGCAGCACTGGGCTCATTTGTACAGTTGCTGAATGAACCCCCGCTGACACGTCATTATCACCCACAGTCCATAGTTGAGTTTTGGGCTCACCCCGTACATTCTGTGGGTTCTGACAAATGTGTGATGGTGAGTACCCACCATTGTAGAATCATGCAGTGTAGTCTCACTGCCCTGAAAGTCCTCTGTGTTCTGCTGCTTCAGTCCTTCCTCTGCCCAGCCCCGGTAAGCACTCGTAATTGTATTTTCTCTGTGGGTTGTTTGCCTTTCCGAAAGGCAGCCGTCCCACCACTGGAGACAGGTGGCCATTGCAGATTGCACACGCCATCTCTGCATCAGCATACATTTAGATTGCATGCCTAGCTCACTGGCTAGTGTTAGGTGTGCCATATTTTGTGTGTCCACCCACCACTGAAGGACTTGGTGTTTGCAGGTCATGGGGATTATGAATAATAGTGCTGGAGAACTCCTTCTGTGTGGACTTAAGTTTTTAAATTCTTTGGGTAAGTACTCAAGGTGTATGAGTGCTGGGTGGCTTGGGAAGAGCTTAGTTCTGTAAGAACTTGCCGAATGATCTTCTGAAGTGACTGCTGTCGCAGCAGCAGGGGTGAGGGTCCTTGTCCCTCCTCACCATCATTTGTGTTGTCACTGCCGAGTCCTGGCTGTTTGGAGCTATGTGTCATGGCCTCTCATGGCTGCTTTTAGTTGTGACCCCACTGACTCAGGTTGCTGAGCCTTCGTCACCTACTTCATTTCCCATTTGTCCTCTTTACCGGGCTGTCTGAGTTTTTACCGGCTTGTTTGCCTGTTTAAATTTTTGTTTTGTTTTTTTTTTTGTCAAGTTTTAAGAGTTCTTTGTATATTTTGGACAATATTCTTTATCAGATGAGAATTTTTTTTTCCTGTTCTTTTACTATCTTGAAAATCAGAATCCTAGCAAATTATTTTGTGTTATTGACAAACTAAAGTTTTTATGGAAAGTTTTGCAGAGTGGGGGGTTTTTACTTTTCACAAGTTAGGCATATCAGTTATTTTCTTTTATGAGTGCCCCTTTGGTCTTGTATCTGAAAAGTCATTGCCACAGCCAAGGTCATCTGAATTTCCTTTGATGCTATCTCTTACAAATTTTATAGTTTTGCCTTTAACATTGAGGTTGTGGTCCATTTTGAGTCAGTTTTTGTGAAATCTGTGCTTGGAATCATTTCTGTGTGTGTGGCCTTCTAGTTGTTTTGGCACCGTTTGTTGGAAAAAGAAAAAAAAAAAATCTTTCCTTCATTGTATTGCCTTTACTCCTTGTCAGATCATTTGACAGTTTTGTGGGTCTGGGCTCTCTCTTCTCTTATATTAACCTTTTTTACCCTTCCCCCCTTTTGATTTCTTGTAGCTTTGTAGTAAGTCTTGAAGTCAGATAATGACAATCTTCTGACTTAATTCAGTGCCATGTTGGCTAGTCTAGTTCTCTTGCATATATGTAAACTTTAGATTCAGTTTGTGCATATCCTTAAAATAAATCGCTGGGATTTTGATTGGGATTATATTCTATCTCTTAATCAAATTGGGAAGAAGTGACTTCTTGACAATATTGAGCCTTTCTTTTCATGAATATGAAGTATCTTTTTTTTTTTTAAAAAAAGCTTTGTTTATTTATTGATACATACAGAACTGCTGTAAAGGCCAGAGGTACAGGGGGTGAGAGGATTTACCAGAGACAGTGGGGGAGCAGAACAGGCAGACTGACTGAAATTGCTGCTGAGGGGAAACAGTGGGAGGGTTAGGAGAGGTCTGCTGGGCCCTGTGGGTATTGCCCCCGCCTTTCGGAGATTTAAACTCCTGCTGCAGTAGCCTCATAGTGCTGTGCTTTAACCTGTTGTACTACCAGGGAGGGTCAGAATATGAAGTATCTTTCTGTTTATTAGGTTCTTTGGTCTTCAGAGCTTAGTAGTTTTTCTCATGTAGAGATGGTACCTATTTTATTAGATGTATACCTAAGTAACTTAGTTTTGGGGTTGTTTCTATAAATAGTGATGTGTTTTTATGTTTGAATTCCATTTGCTTTGTACTGATATATGGGAAAACAGTTGACTCTTGTACATTCATCTTGTGTCCTGCAAACTTGCTGTGATTGCTTCATAACTCCAGGAGCATGTTGATTCTTTAAGATTTTCTATATGAACAATCATGTTATTTGTGAATAAAAAGACACTTTGGTTTCTTCCTTTCAACTTGTATACCTCTATTTTCCTTTAGCTAGAATGTAGAATTTCTCTAGCAGAAAGTCATTTCTCACCGTTAAGTATGATGTTAGGTGTAGATTTTTTGTATATGCTCCCTAATCATGTTGAAGAAGTTGCTCTTTATTTCTGATTTGCTGAGAGGCTTGCTTTATTTATTTATTTATTTATTTTTTTAAGATTTATTTATTTGTACATATGGAACTGGGGTACAGGCCAGAGGCTCAGGGGCGGCGAGAGGCTTCACCAGAGACAGAGTGGGGAGCAGAACAGGCAGATGGACGAAGTACACTGCTGAGGGGAGCAGCGGGTGGGTCAGGAGAGGTCTGCCACGCCATGTGGTCACCTCCGGGGCAGGCGGGAATCGAACTCATGCGGAAGTGGCTTTAGCTTCTCAGTGCAGTGCTTTAACCCGCTGTGCCACCAGGGAGGGCCGGCTTGCTTTATTTTTAATGAACATATGTTAGATTTTTATCAGTTGCCTTTTTGCATGTGATCCTGTGATCATGTGACTTCTTTACCTCTAGGTAAGATGATATGAATTACATTAATTGACTTCTGGATGTAGAGTGAGCCTTTCAAATTTGGGTAGACACACTTGGTTGTGAAGTACAATTCTTTTTTGTATAGCCTTAGATTTGATTTGCTAATGTTTTGTTGAGGATTTTTGTGTCTGTATTCAAGAGAACTGTTGAGAAGACAGATTTTTAGCACTTCACTTTATGTCTGTCTTGAGTTTTCTGAAGTGTGTGATACTCATCTGTGCAAATTTAGGACGAAAGACACTTTGGCTCATACTTGACAGCCTTTTCTGAAACTACCTTTGGTTACTTTACTGAAAATTGCAAACATAATTAGACTAGGAGAATGAGAGTCCTCATGTGTTCCCTGACCCCCCCCCTTAGATTTCTCTTGCTTCCTCCCAGTGCATTAAAAAGAAACTCCCTTATAAATGCAAACATCACTGAGGAAGGCTAATGTGTACTTAGTTTTTTATCACTGTCTCTCTCTTACACATGTTTGACCCTTTCCACCCTCCTTTTAAGCCGAAAACTTCATTTATTTGTGTCTGCAGTTTTTTGTTTTTGTATTTTGCTTATTTTGAATCTTCTGCTGTGTGAATGGTCAATATTTGCTTTTGTCATCCTGTTTATTTATTAGACATAATTTCATTGAACTTCCATTTTGTTGTAAGTGGCAACGTCTTTACTATAGTTGAGCCGTGCTGTGAGGATGACTTCCTCCGTCCAGTCCTCCTGTCATTGGCCCCTTTAGCTGTCGTTCTAGCTGTTGTAAACCATGCTGCAGTAAACATTGTAGAGCAGATCACTTTCTGGACTGATGCATCCATGTTCTGTGGTTGGATGTTCAGAAGTGGGATTTCAGTATTTACATTTTTTTTAAGGTCAGAGCAGATTGCGTTCCAAAACCGCCACTTTACATTTCCACCTACAGTACCTGAGGGCTCTTCTCTCTCTGCACCCTTTCTGGCATGCTTGCTCCCAGTGGTTATTTTTAAACAAGTTCCAGATATAATACGATAAACATTTCAGCAGGTATCTCTAAGAGAGAAGGACTCTTAAAGACAAGTCATACCTTAAAATTTTAATAATTTTAAAATCTTAAATCTGTGTTCAAATTCCCCTTGCTGTTTCACATACAATTTTACACTTGTGTATGCACACATGCACACACAGGGACTTATTTATTGCATCCCCATGGATTTAGTTTGTGCTTCTGTTCTCTGCAGCCTGACAACTGGTAGTTAGATCTAGAACTGTAACCATGTTTACAGGTTTGATGACTATTATTTGGTACAGGTTGTTCATAGACAGTATGGTATATGATAGCTTTATTTATTTTTTGGAAGCTTAAAGATTTATTTTGTGACACTAGTGTAAAATGCATGTTGACATTAGTGTATATATTAAAATTTGGGCTTCATTTATGACTAACTTGTCATAAATGGAGCAGGAAAAGTTAGTGAAAAGTTTTTTTTTTTTAAATTTATTTATTTGTGCATACAGAACTGGGGTACAGGCCAGAGGCTCTGGGGCGGCGAGAGGCTTCGCCAGAGACAGAGTGGGGAGCAGAACAGGCAGATCAACGAAGCACTCTGCTGAGGGGAGCAGCGGGCGGGTCAGGAGAGGTCTGCCGCGCCTTGTGGTCACCTCCGGGGCAGGCGGGAATCGAACTCATGCGGAAGTGGCTTTAGCTTCTTGGTGCTGCGCTTTAACCCGCTGCGCCACCAGGGAGGGCCCAGTTTTTTGTTTTTAATAGAGCACTTGGAAAGTAAATTCAGTAAAGGAGATTTAAAGTGATCGTAGATGTAAGACTTATTTTACTATGTGGAGTGGAGATTCTGTACATTATCTTGTTATAACATGTTCATTTATTTAATGATGAGAAAATTGAGGCTTTAAGAGATAAAGAATACTTGTTTACTATCTCACGTTCTTGCTTTCCTTTAAAAACAGAATCATACGTAGGTACCGTAAATTCAGTATGTATGCATTTGATTTCTTTTTTCCCCCATTCTTGAAATGAAAATGGAAGTCTTTACAGTTCTTTTTAAGTGATATTCTGTGGGTCTTTAGTAGCTGAATTAGAATATTAGTTTAAGAAAAGCCAAGCTGACTTATTAATAGTTATTTTCTTTCTCAGTGATCATCTACTATATATATATATATATATATATATATACTCAGAATATTTTGTAGTTTAAAACCATGGTGAATATTCCAAGTTCTCTGTTTTCAATTTTGTCTGCTATATTTAGTATATGTTGTTTTATAAATAACTTCTCACTCTGTCTTGCTCAACTTTCAGACATTTTATAGTAGTTCTTAATGTAGATATACTTTGGGAAGATTCGCCCTCATTTTTAAAAGCTAAAATGGGATCAGAGTGTGCTAAATTTTAGAAGTTTGCTGTTTCGTTGTTGTCTGTATTTTAGGAATTGCCTATTGAGAAATTAAGCACAGTTCATTAGCAGTTCACGTTTTGGGTAGTGGGGCCAGGTCACTGCGGGTTGGGTAGGTAGGAAGGAGCATGTACTGCATGCTCGGGGCCCCGTCAGCCCTGGCTCTGCCTCCTAGTGGCTTTGTGACTTGGTGTGGTGTGCTTGTTTTCTGTGCTTCTGTTCCCACTCTTTACAAGTGGGGCTCATTGGGCCTGTTCCAGAGGGCCTGAAAATCAGATTGGGCCCAGAATATGTAGAGCTCTGTGGCACACAGAAAATGCTTAAGTCTGAGCTTTTTGTTCGTTAACGAGACGGACCTAGCAGAACGACCAGCAGCTTGGACCTTCCTGCACCTCTGGTGACTGGCCACTCGGCCTGCGGTGTGCTGCTGCTTTTGGTGTCCCTCCCAGGACGCCCTCTGCGCACTGGGCCTAAGCAGCTTATGCTCCTTCCCTGGAAGAAAAACCCAAATCACCAAAGCCCCCTCTAGTTTCTCCTTAGACACTAGACTAAGAATTGTTAGAAAAGTACCGGAATGGAATGACTTCACATTTGTAATAAGTAGCATTTGTAAACAAATTGAGTTTATAAAACAAGTGTTTAATTCAGATCATTTTAATGAACTCGAAATTAAGCAAAGTAACAAATTTGAACAAAGTTGAGATAAAAGGAAAAAGTTATTTCCTAATGAGATGGTAATTCTGAGTTCCTTTCCTTTGGAATATCGCACCCATTGAGTATGCCTGCTTGTCACAGCCTTTTCCTTGTTTTATACCAACACTTACTATCTGAAAGTTATTTCTACCCCTCTATTCTCTATCACACAGATAGCATCCACAATCTTGGTAAAATACAACTTTTCATTGCAACTCAGGTATAATTCCATTCCTGGTTCCTGTGGATTCTTTGTTAATTGGGACTGTGATCTGTTGAGTGTGGGCAGAGAATGAATAGGATAAGAGAAATCAAATTCTGAATGAGGAAGCATGTTCATATTTGTTGCAGAAGTTATCTAATAAGTGTTTGATTGTGTGCATCATTGGAGAATATGGTCTCACTTCCACTGGTGTCTGTAAGAAAACTAGTGGACTCCTCTGAGTAGTCTGCAGGTGTTTCGGGCACAGGGCAGTGCTTTATCTACTTTCTTCACTTTGCCGGCACACAGAGTTTTGGCAGTTGTGGGTTGTTACATTAAATTCCCTTTCTTTGGCTATAAGAAAGTGATTGATTCTTGATGTCTCTAAAACTGGGATCTTTAAAACTGTAAAGGATCCACGTTAAGACGGGTTCCTTTTCCTGTGTAGAAGCCAGAGAGCACAACTCCAAGAAGGTGGCAGAATTACAGCCCAAGTCCTAGTATATTAAGAGGTAGAATTCCTTCTGAAGTGAAAAGAAGTAGCATTTTTATTCTAAACCAGTAGATTGCTGATTGTGTGGTGATTTAAAGAAAACCCAACCGAATTTTAACTATTGTTACAGTTCTTCCTAGTTAATGTAGTGTTGACAGTTTAAATGTAAGTTTAACATTCCTGTATTTTGAGTAAGTAGTTTTGGTTGGAATTAAGCTAGTTGTACAGTTATATGGTTAATTGTTAAAGCGCCAGGAAGCCAGTGTCATCTCAGCAGGTGAATTTAAATTTATAATTTAAATTTTACTTTGTCCACTTTATTCACAGATTCCTGGGACGGGATCTCAGCAAGTGTTCAGTGCACATCTCATTCCATACAGATGGCCTACACATGGCCATTTGTGTGGGAAGATCATCCTGATTTTGAGATCTACTAATTGTCAGTATGCACACATTTCACCTACATTTACTACTTTCAGAGACTATTTAATGTTTGAAATGTTTCTGTGCTTGTGCCCTTATTCAGTGGCATCACCTGAATCGTTAGTTTACCGATTCAGTGGCCCTGTGCTTGACACCTCATTGTGGATGCCAGAGAATTGTACAGTGGTCATGCCCAGCCGCTAGATTTCTCCTTCTTGCCTAGATTACTTAAAAGCCCTACTCTCTCTTCTTAGGTTACTCAAACCTTTCCCCAGGTTGCTTTCCTATGATTAAACACAGTACTGATCTAAGTTCTGACAACCTGAATGTTTGACAACCTGATTGAATTCTAAAGGGAAGGAATGACAAGGAAACACACACATAAAATCGTGTTCTAGGTGGTGGCACCAAGAGTGACACACTAGATGTCAGCAAAAATGTGGTTGTTGTCGTGAACTGGAAGTACTCTGAAAACTTCATGAGGGAGGTGAGACTTGCACTGAGCCTTGAAGGGACTTGGATTGAGAAACTCGTGTCTGGAGGTGCTCGTTTTCTAAGGTTGTGCCTTCCTGTGTGTCACTGAGGGGTGGCGCCTTCCTGTGTGTCACTGAGGGGTGGCGCTGTATGCGTGGATTTGAGGGTATGTGTGGTGTGTTTGTGAGAGACAGACTGGCAGAGAGGGAAGTTGAGAGTTTATCCTGTTGCAGGAGAGCTTCAAAAAGAGGGTCTTGGAGGATTATCCTGGTAATAGTGAGCTAGATGGCTTCAGAGAAGAAGGTGCTTTGGAAGCTGTTTCGGTAGTTCTGACCTGAACTGAGAAAGGGTTGATGGAGGTTGGAATGGGAAGAAACCACTGGAGAGTCTATGGGGAAAATTCAGCAGAATTCAAGAGGATTCTGTTTCTATGCTGGGTGCTGGGGTATTGATGGTGTCCCTAATGGAAAAGGGACAAGTGAGAATAGGCTTTGGTTGTGAGTGGAAGATAAGAGGTTTAATAAGGGATGCGGTAAACTCTTAGAGTCCTGAGATGAAGAAAGGTCAGATTTCTAGGTAAGGGGTTCACCATGCCATTGGTGTTCAGGATTTTGCTTAAAACTTGTAATTCTTTTTGTTGGCTCTTGTGAGGAGAACAATAGTACAGAAAGATGGTTAGGAGAAAAGCAAAATTGACTGCAAATTTGGACCTAAGAATTTCATAGTACTTTTTATTTACATAAACAGTACAATTCAGGATCACCTTGTGATATTTTAACAGAATCTGAGTATTCAGCATGTGTGGAATATTCTTTCAGTTTTAGCTTTCTTCTGTATTCCCCTAAGATGCTTTCTGGGCATATTTCTACTAAGTCTCCACAGATTCATATTAATATATCAACATTTACATTTATATTGTTGACCTAATGAATAATACAAACTTATACAAAAGTTTTTATTAATGAAGTCTTAAAGATGGACTAATCTGCCTTTTGGATGAGTTACCATTTGATGCAAACCGATAACTAAGCTTCTTTCATTTTTATTTTTTTATAATTTATTTTACTTATGCATACAAGAGCTGGAGTGTAGGCCAGAGTTGTGTGTAGGGGTTGGTGGTGAGAGGATTCATCAGAGACAGTGGGGAACAGAACAGGCAGATTGACTGAAATACACTGCTGAGGGGAGCACTAGGTGAGACAGGAGAGGTCTGCTGTACCATGTGGGTCAGCTCCCTGACCAGGGATTGAACTTTGGCTGTCCATAATTTCTTATTAACCCCTTGTACCACCTTGTACCTTTTCATTTCTATTTTATTATTATTTTTTAAAGATTTATTTATTGGGCCCTCCCTGGTGGCACTGTGGGTTAAAGCACAGCACTATGAAGCTAGATGCAGCCACCCACGAGTTTGATCCCAGCCAGGGAGTGACCCACACGGTGCGGCAGACCTCTCCTGACATGCCCACTGCTCCCCTGAGCAGTGTACTTTGTCAGTTTGCCTGTTCTGCTCCCCACTCTGTCTCTGGTGAATCCTTTCACCATCCCTGTACATCTGGCCTGCACCCCAGTTCTGTATGCACAAGTAAATCTTTAAAAAGAGAGATTTACTTATTTGTGCATATAGAACAGGGGTGCAGGCCAGAGGTGTGGGGGCAGTGAGAGCCACTCATGCTGAAGTGGCTTTAGCTTCTTAGTATTGTGCTTAACCTGCTGTGCCACCAGGGAGGGCCCTCATTTTTATTTTAAGGAGTTTGCACTTGAATATTATTTGTTTTTCTAGTTCTCTAGTAGGTGGTTGGGGAGTTTGGCAAGCTATGAGGAATTCTACAGTGTTTAGTAATACTTCACAAATACTGTCTAATTTATTATTGAGCATGACAACAGAAAAATGTTTGTTCAGTTACCAGCTCCCTTCCTACACCAGTGCTGTGCCCTCTCCTTTTAGTTATTTGAATGGGGACATGTCTAGTCAAAAGCAGTTAAGAATTTAGTCCTAGGAAGTGGTTGGTATACTTGGAAGGCATTATTCATTCTGTCTGCAGGTTGAACTTGATGAGCAAATTGGATTCATGGACTTTTTGGTCCACTGGTTGGGTGGGAACTACTGGCATATAGCATTTGCACCAAAGAATGTTTCAAGAGTAGCAGTTTTGTATAGTTCCCCTTAAAAGATGGCCCAGAATATGCAGATTTTATTGTTGCTTTATTGTTCCAATTAATTAAAGTGTGGTATATTGGAATTTGCAAATCTGTGTTACATGCAAAGTGAGACTTGTAAATTAAATTTACTTGGGTGTGTGAATATGTTAATTTAATAGCTACTTTGTAACAGTTTTACATAAGTGTACTGTGAGAACTCTCAGAGCTAGATGCTAGTAAAATACTAATTTGGGATTTTTAACATCTAGAGAAAAAAACGTGTTCAGTATTTTCTCAGTGATGTGAAGTCACATAGTTGAGCTAAGGCTATCCTTACTCTTCCCTTTCATTCACTGATTACTACAGGCATAAGTGGATCTCACACAAGAATTCTCTCTAATAAATTTAAGCTTTCCTTCCTGAAAAAGAGCATTTCTGCAAAGTCTCAGTTGCCCAAAGAAGCTGTGCCTCATCATCCAGCTTACTGTACTCTCACATGGTTTTAGTGTTGCTTAGGCACTTGGATTTTGGGCCAGGGAAGGGTGTAAATAGGTGGCTGTTTGCCCATTATTTTCTAGCCACAGGTGACATTCATTGATGACTTTTTATGGTGCAGGTTTTTGTTTGCTTTTGGTTAGATAGGAACATTTAAATGTGTTATGCTGGTACATTAATTCAGTGAAGATTAGCTCATTTGATTTCCAGTAGCATGAGCAAGTAATTTCTACTTCACTCCTCAACTAGGGAAGAAATTGCTCAATGAAGATGAAAACTGACATTAAATTGCTTTTGTTTATTTTGTGTTGTTTATATTATGATGTTTATAATCCCCTGCTCTTCAACTGAGTTAGGTTGCTGTCAGATAGTGTATAATCATTGTGTGGACAAGTTAAATTTAAAAGTCTAAGCAAGATAAATATATGAGTTAGAAACAAAAACCAGTTTGAGAAAGGAGAGAAAGCTGAATATGATAAGCAACACTTCTTTGCTTAAACTGCCTTTCTCCTTCAGTAATAACAAGTCACACCAGTAGGAGTTAACGTAGCATTACCAAGTTAATACTGATGGCTGCCCTACTGCCCATGTTCGCTCATTCACAGCTTAGTACAGAAAAGTCTTTTTGACCTCTGTTTTGGGTCACCAGCCTAATCAGCTAATTTTATTGCTGTATAAAAATTCAAAATGTAGTAGCTCATTACTAAAAGAGATGAATAAGATGATTGATAAGCTTATTACAATAAAACCTTTACAAAAGAAATGTTTTTAGATGGCAGTCTTCAAGGGAAATTTAGATTTGTTCTCCTTTACAGGCTAGCTCTTCACAGTTACACAGAATCACTTAGCACTTTTGCATTATCTCTATAGAGACAGTCAGTCTGAGCCAGTGTGAAGACTTGACTCTTGTCTGATCTGATTTACAAACCACACTTCTATTCTTTGTGCAAGGAAGAGGTTACAGTGTGGAAACTAAAAGTAAGTGTGATCTTTATTTACAATATTAAATAGCAGCTTTTCTTGTAGTGAATTTGTTCTCTCAACAGAACTTGCACTATAAATGGGATGACAGCGTGGCAGGCAGGGATATAACATACTTATAAAACAAAATGTATAGCTTTCCAGGTTCTGGAAAAATCCTCAAGAAAAGTCTCTGTCTCTGTTGCTCTGTTTAGGTTGTCTTTCTCCTTTCTAGCCAAAAATAGGTGGCAAGGTGATGACATTTATTGGGTAGAGAAGGATTTTAACACAATGGAAATGTTGGTTTTAGTAGAATATGTCTAAATTCAAGCTACTTTAAAAAATAATTTTCTATGTAAGTTACTTCTTTATAAATTGTATCATTCAAGTCTTCATTTTAGTATAGTGCTCCTAGGAACCTTTTAGTGAAAGTCATTTTTAGTGTGAACTAACTTGTGAGTATGTAGCTAAAATAGTGACTGCATATTCTGACTGACTACTCAGAGTGGGCTTGGAGTGTTTATGGCAGCATTCACTTCTGGGATTTCAGGTTAGTACTGACTGTGTGGTTGTCCCAGTGTAGGTGATGTGAGGTTCTGATTTGTGCTTTAGACAGAACTAGATTTTGAGAATATGAACTATCAAGGAATTTGGTCTCAATTTCATGGTGTTACCTTGTTAACTGTAGGATTTTACTCTTCATTGTCTTTCTTTTCTACCTGTGCTTACCTGAGTGGTGATTAATTTCTCCCTTAGCAAGAATAACAGAATTGACTTTGATCTTCTGAATTCTTGACTGTAAATCAAATATAATAACATAACTAGATAGCATAATTAGTGTTCGTAATTTGAGAATGTTTGTTTAAGATATTTGTTTTGTGTTTTTTTTCTTTGAATTTTTTATTTTTTTATTAAAAAGTTTATTTTTACATCATTTAGCACATTTTTTTTTCATCTCAATTGTAATCCCCACGGGTTTCCCATCACCAAATCACCCCT
>NW_004567112.1:2516035-2565401 GCF_000260355.1 Condylura cristata | reverse complement strand
TTTTTAACTGTTACTTTTCTAAATTCTTGGCTGTAACTTGATTGAAATGAAATATTTCTATTAGTGGGTTCCCTATTTTGACCTGTACAGCTTAGAGAAATAAATTTCCCTCTACTGTCTGCCTATCTCTTTTGCATTCCAAAGTGCGGTCTCATTAAACTCCAAGGTCTAAAATCTTTCTTTGGGAGCTAGCCTCCAGTATCTACGTGGATTTACAAAAGGGGAAAGAAAGCAAGGATAGTTTGATGTGAAGTCTTCCTTTATGCATCTTTTGATAAACTTATGCTTTACAAGTGGAAGGATACTTTTATTTTGGGGCCATATTTTCAGAGGTGTTTTAATAACCTTTTCCTAATTATTTATAGCTTCCTGATTGACATAACTCACTTCAAGAAGCGCACAATGTCAGAACGTGGGGTTAAGTGGGCCTGTGAATACTGCACGTATGAAAACTGGCCGTCGGCCATCAAGTGTACCATGTGTCGCGCCCAGAGACCTAGCGGAACGATCATTACTGAAGACCCATTTAAGAGCGGTTCAAGTGACATGGGTCGAGACTGGGACCCTTCCAGCACCGAAGGAGGAAGTAGTCCTTTGATATGTCCGGACTCCAGTGCAAGACCCAGAGTTAAGTCTTCGTACAGCACGGAAAATGCAAATAAATGGTCGTGTCACATGTGCACATATTTGAACTGGCCAAGAGCAATCAGATGTACCCAGTGCTTATCCCAGCGTAGGACCCGGAGCCCCACAGAATCCCCTCAGTCCTCAGGGTCTGGCTCGAGGCCAGTTGCTTTTTCTGTAGACCCTTGTGAGGAATACAATGACAGAAATAAACTGAACACGAGGACCCAGCACTGGACTTGCTCTGTTTGCACATATGAGAACTGGGCCAAGGCTAAAAAATGTGTTGTTTGTGATCACCCCAGACCTAATAATATTGAGGCAATAGAGCTGGCAGAGACTGAAGAGGCTTCTTCAATCATAAATGAGCAGGACAGAGCTCGATGGAGGGGGAGCTGCAGTAGTGGCAATAGCCAAAGACGATCACCTCCTGCTACAAAACGGGACTCGGAGATGAAAATGGATTTTCAGAGGATTGAATTGGCCGGTGCTGTTGGCAGCAAAGAGGAACTTGAAGTGGACTTCAAAAAACTAAAGCAAATTAAAAACAGGATGAAAAAGACCGACTGGCTATTCCTCAATGCTTGTGTGGGTAAGTTTCTGCATTTTTTTGGTATTAAAGATGACATGAAAAATTTAGCAGGGCCAGTATCATTTAACGTTTTCTTCATTCAGCATGATATGTTAGTGCATCAGAAGCACTGTATCTGTGATCTTGGCTTAACTTTTTCCTAAGTTCATCGTGCACGAGTTCCTCTGTCATTGGGGGAAAATCTTTTAAGATAAAGCGAAGTATTTTGTATGCATCAATAGTAAAATATATACCTGGAGTTTAAAATTGCTACTCTGTTTATCTTAAAATGTGTGAGCAACACCAGCTGCTGCTTTAAGTGTTTACAAACAGTGCTAGCATCTTGTGATGATAGATGCTTTAGTCAGATGTTAAAAATACCACAAAAATGTGTGACTCCAAGAAGTTGAACAAAAATAACATTGACCTTGAAAATACTGATATTAATGTAACATGAATGGCATGTAGTAAATATTTGCAAATTTTATGAAACTGATTTCACATGGCCATTTGAACCCATAGTTCAAAATATGATATGAGTGTTTCATGGTTTCAGTGCTTTTTTTTGTTTGTTTCAATTTATTTATTTCTGCATACAGAACTGCTGGGGTACAAGCCAGAGGTGCAGGGGCGGTGAGAGGATCAGCAGAGACAGAGTGGGGAGCAGAATAGATCGATGAAGTCCACTGCTGAGGGGAACAGTAGGTGGGTCAGGAGAGGTCTGCTGTGCCCTGTGGTCACCTCCGCCCTGTGGTCACCTCCGGAGCTGGGGATCGAACTCTCACTGAAGCGGCTGTGCTCAGGGAGGGCCCTTTAGTGCTTTCTTTTTTTTTTTTTTTTAAAAGATTTATTTATTTGTGCATACAGAAGTGGGGTACAGGCCAGAGGCTCAGGGGCGGCGAGAGGCTTCACCAGAGACAGAGTGGGGAGCAGAACAGGCAGATGGACGAAGTACACTGCTGAGGGGAGCAGCGGGCGGGTCAGGAGAGGTCTGCCACGCCATGTGGTCACCTCCGGGGCAGGCGGGAATCGAACTCATGCGGAAGCGGCTTTAGATTCTCAGTGCTGTGCTTTAACCCGCTGCGCCACCAGGGAGGGCCCCCTTTAGTGCTTTCTTAAGGAAATTCCGGATATTGGTTTCAGTTTGCAGCTCAGTACTGTTAAAAGGACAGAGACATATTATAAGAGCAGGGCTTTTCTCTAGTTTCTGCTCCTGTGAGTTAATTATTTGGAATGTAATCACCAAAGCAGTTATTTAACTCTTTGATATTTTGTGTTTCAGTAGGTTAGATATTTGCGTCTTATCACTTCAGTTATTTGGATAGGTTGCTCTTAAATCCAGTTTTGTGAAGGAAAGTTTGATCCATCCGCACATTAAAGCGCTTTACTGTATTTCTATGCATATATATTTACCCTGCACTGAATTACCCCAGGTGTAGGGAAGACATGGCTTTGTGAACCTGCAGGGCCTAACAGGTTTCAAGAAATCTGAGGTTTTCATTTTCCTTGTCTCGGTCAGTGAGTATCCCAGCCGATGAGCCCTTGGAAGGCCAGCAGGGCAAGCGCTTCATGGCCGTCACTCAGGCTGCCTCCAGGGGACCAGGGGTGAACACACCTTACCCCATTTCATCCCACTGGATTATTTCTTCTCACCAGCAGACCATGTGCTGTGTGATTGCCCTTAAAAAAAAAAAAAAGACAAATGGGTTTCATTACTAATTTTTAAAACCGAGATCAAGTCCATATCACATCACATTCACAGCTTTGAAAGGGAGCGTTTCCCAGCACAGTGTGGCACAGCTGTCGCTGCAGGCTGCCCTTGGTTGCCGACCGCGCCACGAACAGCGCTGGCCCATTAAGATCCCCTCCTTCCCCTGGGAGGAGGTTTCTCCTGGTTTCTGTGGATTTACCTCTTCTGCATGTTCTGGAGAAATGGAGTCTTCAGGCTCTGAGACCTTTTGTGTCTGGGCAGGGTGTTGTTACCTGCACACGGTTGGAACAGTCTCAGCAGCGTTTTGCAGGCAGTGGTAGTGTGCCCTGAATACTTTCACTCTGAGGTGGTAAAAGTTAATAGTGCTGGTGAAGTCAGATGGAAATGAGGGGTGTTGTGATGATTCTTAAGCTCTTTCAGGCCCAGAAGCCTTTTGGAAGCACAGGCATCACTTCTTGAAGCTAGTGGCTCTCTGTCAGAGCAGGGAGAGAAGTCCCGCTTTGAACTGTTTTCTCTCTCCGAAAGTGCTGCTACTGCTTTTATGAGGGGGTTTCTGTCTCTCCGACCACTCTGTCTTGGGCTGTCTTTCCTTTAAAGATAGCTGTTGTGTGCGTGCCTCCGAGTCCAGTGCCGTGAATTCATTTTGGAGGTGGATCTACTGGAGGACCAGTGTTGGATCACTGACGGCTACTTGGTTGTCAAACTCTCCTCCCTTCCCACTCCAGAGTTTGTTGGGTTTTAGAGTCAATGATTGATTATTTGGCCCTTGGTTAAGAGGATTATTTTTCCTGTCAGCACCTATTTTAGACTCTTCTCTACATGGAAGGTCATAGCCCTGTCTTTATAGGGTAGTCAGAGCCTGATTGTTCTAAGTACCGCTGAGTTATGTTAAAACTGTTCTTGGTTATATTGTCTTAATTAACAGAAGTCCACATGTACTTTACTTCCCCTTTTGTCTGCATTTTCTACAGTTCTCATTGGGTTTATTAAATTGTCCCTTGATTCTTGGCATTAAAGAAAATCTCCAGTGCTTGCTTCAGCAACACACACACACACACACACATTAAAAAAAATAAAATCTTAAGTCTGCATTCTAAATAGAGGCATGTAACATTCATGTTCAGTATAAGTTGTGAGCCTTTTTAATTGAAATTAGAAAAAAACACCCCCAACTCTAGGCTAACTTTGTAGCTGATAAAATAGGAATGAGGAAGATTGGGTGTGGAGAAGGTACAAAAGTAAACTAAACCCTCAGCATTGAGTGTCTTTTACATGACTGTTGGTGTCAGTTTCACCTAAGTCATGTTATCTTATGTGGTAAGAGCTTTGGGCACAGCAGTGCCAAAGCCTGGATTTGGGAGTGGGAGTCTGGCGCGGTGGAAGGCAGTGCCGTCGTCTCGGGAATGTCTGCAGTGTGCTTGCTGCCAGATGTTTTCTGGGAGGCCTTTCCCACTGGCTAGAGGTAATGTCCCTAGACAGTAGGGCGGCACCTCCTGGTAGACCATTTTCGTTTTGCTTTTGTATCCAAGCAGCTGCCCTTAAAAGAACCTTTATTTGTGCTCCAAGTCGATCCCTGGAGAAGGCACAGGGCAGACAGGAATCCCTAACTACACCCATGAGTACCTTACTCTGTTCTGTACCTGAGGCCCAACAGATCCAGCTGCCTCGGCCCATCTTCCTCTGTCTCGTACTTCAGACTTGGTGAGGCTGAGCCTGAAGTGCCATCCTTGACGTCTGCCCCTTTGTCTCCTCTGTGGCAGTTGCTGGCGCCACTGTTCCTTTGGCCACGCCAGAGCCTGGGTTCTCCTCCTTTCTCTCCACCTCATTCTTCTTTGTCAGAAGAGCTCAGTGCTTCAGATACGTATCCAGAATCAGGCCCCTTCTTACCACGCTGGTGCCCTCAGTGACCCTCTCTGACCTTGCCTTCACTCAGTCTGTTCTCTACTTAGGGGCTGCATGGAACCCTTCTGGGTCACTCAGAGTGAGAGGCAGAGTGTCCCCTAAACTCCACAGAGCCGCTCTCCTGTGTCTCTGTGGCTTTCTCCCAGAGACGTCGTTTCTCTCTGACCCCATCTGTTGCATTCTCTCTGGCCAGCTCTGCCACCTTCTTTTTTACTAGTAACTCTCAAAACATTTGTGTTAGCTGTTTCTCTGCCTGGATTGCACTTTTCTTTAGATTGTAGAATTAGCTCATTTGCTTCCTTCATTCTTCTCAAATGTTTCCCTCTTGGTGAGGCCTCCCTGATTGCTGTTTCTGAAATTTCAGCCCTTTCCTACACCCCTACTTGTTACCTTCTGATCACTGGACACCTTTTTGTCTTAGGCTTCCTGTAATCTGAGAGCGAGCAGTTTTGTCTGTTCTGTTCACAGCTGTATCTTAGTGGTATCCAAAGCAGTGTCTGCTGCTTAGTGAGCCTTTAAATAAACACTTACCTCTGTCCATGGGTAAACGGGACACTAGGACCTGGACACTCAGACTTCTACTCTGAGACTGTCTGGAACGTCTAGCTCCTTTGCTTCCTTTATTTTTCGTTTTTTAAGTCTTACCCAGGGCTCAGCCCAGTGTGAACTGCCTTGGTTTCTCCTGTGAAGTAGACAGGAAGTAGGTGCCACAGGACCCTAGTGGAAAGAGTGGAGGTTTCAGTTTACCGTCAGGCTCCCAGCCACCTCTGGATATGAGGTCTGATATCTTTGCCTTTAATTTCTGCCTTCCTACCTCACTGTTGACTATTTGCTATAAAGCAAAAGCCATTCCATGTGTTTACTCTCTCCCTAAAGTTCTGTTATGCAAAATCTTTAGGTGACAAGTTTTCATTGGCCCTGTTACCTCGGGTTGACATTTGTAACTTTCTTTCATGAAGAAAGAGGGGAAGGATTGACATGGGATAGGAGTGAGGTAGGAGGTGTTGAAGGCATAGGGGTTAAGAATTAAGCTTGTAAAACATACACATATCAAAACTGGAATTCTGAAAAAAGATTTATTCATGCATACAAGAGATGGGGTGTAGGTTAGAGGTGCAGGGGGTGAGAGGATTCACCAGAGAGAGTGTGGGGGAGCAGAACAGGTGGATCCACTGCTGAGGGGAGCAGTGGGTGAGGCAGGAGAGGTCTGCTGTGCCCTGTGGGTCACTCCCTGGGCAGATTGAATTTGTGCCACAGTGGCTGCAGATAGCCTCACAGTGCTGCATTTTTTATCCCCTGGCACCATCAGGAGGCCCCCAAAACTGGCACTGTTAAGTTGAAACAGTGAGCTGCCCCAGGGCAGCCCACAGTGTACACTGGGACCCTGGCTGGTAGCGCCTTTTTTCCTTGCTTGCTACTTGATTTGCCCCCCACCCCGGCTCCCATTCCCCACTGGACTGTTTTTGATCTACAGGCCTAGAAACATGGTCGTGGGAAGTTAAAACACTTAACCTCTGTCTCTGTTCGTGTCACATGGAAGAAAGGACTTTGCAGATGTGATTAAGGATCTTGAGGTGGGGTGATTATTCAGGTGACCTTAAGGGTCCTATAAGTGAAAGGGAGACAGAATGAGAGTGACAGGAGATGTGGCTGTGCAGGGGCAGAGTCCTGGTGACAAGGGGCCAGGAATAAATGGTGCAGGTGCCTCTAAAAAGTGAGAAAAGCTGAGGATCTCCTAACCCCCTCCCCATTGCAGCACAGTGAGACTCACAAGGGCCTTTCCCAAATTTTAAAATAACATATTTATTATTTAGGCCACTGAGTTTGTAGTAATTGTAACAGCCACAGTAGGAAATGAATACAAATAATATTTTGTTAAAAAAGTTACAGGGTGGTGCAGTGGGTTAAAGCACAGCACTAAGAAACTAAAGCCACTTCCGCCCACCCCAGAGTTGACCCACAGGGTGCAGCAGACCTCTTCCTGGCCGGCCTGCTGCTCCCCTCAGCAGTGTACTTTGTTGATTTGCCTGTTCTGCACACCACTCTGTCTCTGGTGAATCCTTTCACCATCCCTGCACCTCTCGCTTGTACCCCAGTTCTGTATGCATAAATAAATAAATCTTAAAAAAGAGGTCACAAATAGGTTCTTCGTTAGTTTCAGAGAAATTTGAGGAAACCCTCACCAGTTCCTTGAGAGTCTAGTTTGGCTTTGTTTTTGTTAAACAGAGGCGGCCAGAGAGGTCAGTGATGACTGGGTGTGATGTAGCCATGTGTGTTCTTTTCTGGAGGAATATGGAAATGGGCTTGGCATGACCAGCTCGCTTTTTGTGTCTCCTCTGCTCTCATTCTGCATGCCCAGCTCTGCTTGTGTGCACTTCCGGTGAGAGGGAAGGGCAGCCTCCCAGGCCAAACCCCGTTCTCAGACTGAACTCCAGTTGGGTGTCCTTGAATCGAACTCAGTTCTGACACTCTGCCTAGAAGTCGTGTTGGATCTCAGTTTCAGGACTCAGTCCGACAGGTGCCAACCTCAAACTCAGCTTGTTACCTGAGCCACAGCTAGATAGGCTGTACGGGGAAAGTCCCCACCACTCCTCCCTTGGGTTCAGCTAATTTGCTAGAATCTTGCACAGAACTCAGAAGAACTTTTTACCACCTAGATTTCTGGTTTGCTCGGACTCCGCTGCTATCTGTGGTTTTAGTTGTCTGAGGTCAGTTGTGATCATAAAATACTATGTGCAATAAGATATTTTGAGAGGGAGAACACACATTAACATGATGCTTATTACATTAGTCTCAGTGATTGCTTTTTTATTATTAGTTGTCATTAATCTCTTGTGCCTAATGTGTACATTAAGCTTTATCATAGGTTTGTGTATACATAGGAACAATAAAGTGTATATGGCCTTTTGTTACTACTGTCTGAAGTTTCAGGCATGCATGCACAGGGGTTTTGGGACCAGATGGGGGACAGCTATGGAAGGGTTACTGTTCAGGAGCAGCGAGGGGCGAGGAACTTCATGCCCTCCCTGGGTGTACTGCTCTGCCCCACCTCCGTCTGTTCACTCACCTGGAAGATCTTTTGATCCGCTGCTTCAGGGATTTGAATGGAGGCTTCCCATAGGTAGGCACGGTCGCTTCATTAGTGGACTCCTGTCAGCCCCTCTGCCCTCCTGCGGTGGTGTTGTGACAGTCCCAGCCCTGTTAGCACAAGGTTGGCTTCTCTGGCAGCCAGCTCTCAACATTAGAGGCTTCCCCAAAGCCTCATTAGTACAGTGTCAGGTGAGGTCAAAAGGGGTTTGTTACAATGAATGACAGAAGACACCGTTTCACCTTTCTCTCACTGGAGCTTTTCAGGAACTGGAACAAAAATAAAACAAAAGCTGCCCTGTGGCCTCCTGTGGGCACTTACAGGGGCTGTAGAAGCTGTGTGCTGGGAATAGTGGCTAAGACCCAAATATTATATGTCTTGTAAGTCACCGCATCACACGGTTTTTGTTTGATATGGTTGAAAGCTGGGCTGTTACTACGCTTTTGCTGCTCGGTACAGAGCAGGCGATGCCTGGGGACGCTCCCGTTTCGGTCCTGCCTGTCCCCCATGTCGACTTCAGTGACCATGCCGGTGTGAGGCTGGTTGCTGTCTCCTGAGGTAGCTGTCGCGTGCTAGTGTTTCCCAGCTTCCTTAGCTAGACCGTGTTACTTGAACTTGATTTTTAGTGTGTCATTTTTATAGTATTTTCCCCTGTGCTTTCTGTGTCTGTGTGCTGTTTTCAACTTGATACACCACAGATGTTTGGACAATTTATTTTCCACTTTTGGAGGTTTTCTGGCCCTATGGAATTGCTTCACAGTCAGTGTCACTTCTGAGCTGGTAGCCCCAGTAGCAGAGCTATGTTTTGATATTTAATTTTTACAGATCTCCTTTTGGGATTTGAGAGAGGAACTTAATGAAATTGTTCTAGTAGGTTTGATAATGGTTATTTTTAAGTGCTCTATTTACTCCAGTATGCTAGTGGGCCGTTTTGTTTGATCATGAACTTGGTTTTCTGTTGATACCAGAGTGAGTGTTTCTGCTGAAAGGTATTCTTCTGATTTAGTGTCCTACTTTCCTGTACATAGGAATGAAGGCTTCCCCCCCCACAAATACTTAGAGTTCTGTTGCTCTTTGACACTTAACACCATTGATTTGCCCCTTCCCTTTTTAGAGAAACAAAAGTGGTGGTTTCAGTTTAAATGTTCTATTCAAAGCTTTTAATAGAATCTGAAATGTATGCGGACTCCTGCAGAAATCTTTGGCACTGCATCCATAAAAGGCAAGGGGCCGCTGGTGAGCCTGCCATGCCTTGTATGTCCTGCTGGCTGTGCGCGGTAGCTGACGCGGGCCCGCTGCAGCCATAAGCATGGGACTTTTTCCCCACTGCGCTTCTTGCCGTGGCTCTCTTATGCAAGCCCTCTGCTATTGGAGGTCATAGGGTTATTTTTAGCGCTGTGAGCCGTGTTATCTTTAGTTTTTCTTTAAGTCCTTAAGGATTTCCTCTTGTGACTTTGGACCTCAGGGTATAAAACTCCCCTAGACAGCCCAGTCTAGGATTTGAAAGTGCTTCCTGACACCTGATATAAGAGGCTTCCAGGAGTGAGTGGCAGAAAGAGAGCCCAAGCAATCCTCCGCTGGGTGCTGGTCCTGTCTGAGGTAGATTTCTGAAAAATGATTGCCACCCAGCCCTGCCCGCTGGGAATGCCCCCGTTAGGCTGTGAGTCGGCGTCACAGGACACTGATGCTTGAATTGCTGTAGTAAGGGTTTTCAGTCCAAAGGGGTCATTTCAGTATTAAATATAAAAAGGTGTCTTTAGACTCCAGTGAAATTTGTTTACCATAAAAGGATTTTAATCTCAAGCATTTATTAAAGTGATCTGTGCATTGAGCAGCACCGTGTATGGAAACCCAAGCTCCTTTACTTCTGGCACCAGTTCTGCCATGCACAGATGACTGCTTTTCCCCTCAGCTCTTCTAAAAAAATTTCAAGAACTGTAAGGAAATTAAAAATTTTAATATACTGAACATCATCTGCCTTTGACCTAGGTTCAGTTTGTTAATTCTTTGCCACACTTGCTCTCTCTCCATTCCTCTCTTGTTTTTGTCCTGAAAAACCTGAGAGTCGGAGAACTCACGACATTCTGCCCTAAAGACTTAAGCACTCCCACATTCATTTTTACCAGTAGTTTCACTAACAGCTTATTCCAGTGCCACTCAATCAAGGATTACCCATTTTATTTATTGTTATGTCTCTTTAGTCTCTAAATAGTGGGGGGTGTTTTTTTTTATTTACTCTTTCATGACATCAGCGTTTTTGAGTCCAGACCATTTGTTGTAAAGAATGATCCTTAGCTTGATGTCACTAGGTTAAATTTAGACATTTGTTTGGGGGAGGGAGGAATTCTACACAGGTAAGGCAGCATCTCTGCTATCTCTGAATACTGTCCTCGAATCATATTTCCATTTTCTGAAGTTTCTGATTGTGGTAAAATAGATGTGCCAAGGTTTGCCATCTTTGGCACTGCCATTGCCCTATAAAACCAGACACCTTCCCCGTGTAGCTGCACACTGTAACTATAGTCCATTGAGTGGACAGGTCAGTGGCAGTAGGTCTGTTCACATTGTTTTGCAGCCTTCACCGCAGAACATTCTCCATCTCGCAAACTGAAACTCTCTCTTGTGTCTGTTAACAGCACCCTACAGCATCCTCTGTTCTGGTTTCTGAGGGAGCACTCTGGAGACCTCACCTAAATAAAAGCATCTTTTTTGTGACTTTTCTTTCATTTGGCCGTGTCTTCAAGGGTATCAGTGTTGTAGCCAGTGGCAGGATTTCCTTCCTTTTTAAGACCGAATAATATATGTGCCACAGAATGCCCGTTCAGTCATCTGTCAGTGGACAGATCATTGCTTCTTTTTTCATCAAGTTTAGACATGTATATGAACTTTCTGAATAGTAGATGGAGGATTTAGTTCATTTTTAAGTAAGACAAGCAGGACAGACCGTTGGCTAGTTGAGAAAAGCTAAAAAGTTAAGATTCCCTGTTGAAAGTCATTTACAGATAACTGAACTTGGGCCTTTTTTTCACTGAACTTTACATTTTGAAGTAATTCTTTCCTCGTTTTTAAGTGAGCATGCCCTACAACACTGAGTTGCGGACTGTGTGAACTATTCCTTATTAGTCTTTTTGGTTTTTGGACCTTTTGCATTCTGAATATTTTCATGAACAAATTTGTCAGTATGTTAAAAACAAAGACTGTTCTTAGGTTTCCAGAAGCGGGACAGTAACACCACATGGCAGAAATGTGGTGCAGGCCAGTGCCACCAGAGCAGCTGCGGGCCTGCGCCAGTCACGCTCCTGTCTGCAGCAAGTGCGCCCTGGGGAGCTGTGCCGGTGCGGTGTCTGACCGGGGGCCTGGCTCCATGTTGAGACCCTTGCCTTCCTTTCTGTGGATTGCTGTTTCAAGTCTGTTATCTGTTCCCATGTTAGGTTATCAAGTTATGTGAAATCTGTACAAATACAAACGATAGGTACCAGTCATGTTTGTTGCAAATTTTCTTCCCTTTTGTGGGAGAGTTATTAATAACATTTTAATCTTTGTTGTTTTACAGTTTTCTGGCTTGAGCTAGGAGTTAAAATATTTTTCCAAATAATTTCCACTAGTAAGATTTATTAAGTAAACTTTCCTGTTGATTTGCATGGCTCTATTATATATACAGTGATTCTGCATCATTTGTCTTGAGGGTCTTTATGTGCTTTTCATGTCACTGGAACACTTTGGGTAAATAATTAGGGCATTATTAGGTATTTAAAAATCTGATGAAACAGATGTTCATCCTTCTCCACCCTTCTATTGCTTTTCAGAATTGTCTGGGTTTCCTGCTTTAGTTTGTTCATCCTTTCCACTTACTCATTCAGCTACTCCTTGAGTGTGCGCCCTAGGTCCCTGAGAGCCATCCTGCCTCTCTGCAGGCTGGAGGTCTGCCTGCAGACGCTGTGTCCAGACGGTATGGTGTGAGGAGCAGAGCAGAGGCTGCAGGATGCTAACCGAGGAGCACACACCTTAATCAACCCGGAGCTTCTGAAAGGGCTTTCAGGAACACGTAGCATCCAAGCCACAACCTTGAAGAGAAGAGGGAGGAGTGTTTACGCCACAAAAGAGCTCATGTTAAAGAATCGAGAGTGTGGCCTGCCCAGTAAGCTGACAGAGGTTAGGGTTGATTGCCCAGTAGGGGCTGGGAGAGAATAGAGGCACTCTGGAGGGCACTGCTGGGCCTTTCAGGCCTGCCAGTCTGGGTCTGGCCAAGGAGCGTCACTCCTAATTTGGCAGTGACGAGCTCTTGGAAGGAGACGCCACACTAAAACCTGTGGCTAGGAAGCTCACTGGTCACAGTCTGGAGATTGCGGGCTGCGCAAGCCAAGTGGAGCGCAAAGGGGCAATGTCAGTAACGCTGGGGGAAGAGCGCGCAGCCTGGGGCTGGGGCAGAGGGGATGCCATGGGGTGGGGGATGTATTTGAGAAGACTTCCTAAGGAGGAATTCTCAGGAAGAATTGATTGATACAGGGCTGAGGGGAGAAGAAGTTGAGGAGGATATCCGGGTTCTAAGGGAGTGGAGTGTTGGACCTGCACACTGGCATTGCAGGGGAGAAGCTGTCCTGGACTTATGCGGGTACTTGTAAAGCCCAGGATATTCTCTTGCCAGTGTTGCTGGGGTCTGCTCAGATGGACTAAGTAACTTTTTAACTTCTTTCAGGGCAATTTTTTTCTTAATGGTGTCAGTTAATTTTTTGACTAGACACAGCTTGATACTGATAAAACATGAACAGTAGTAAAGGTGCTGACAGGCTTCATTCTGTTCTGCCCCCCAACCCCTGCCCCTTAAAAAATGTTCATTTACCCTCTAGCTTTTTCACTTGTAGAAAAATGGGCTAGACTGGTTCCTCCAGTTCTCATAAAACAGTAAAATTTTCAAAATCTAAAATTGGGTTAGCCAAGATAACATGGCAGCATTGTGGATGAAAGTTTCACTCTGAAGTCAGCAAGAACTTTTGGGACCTGATTACATGGTACTTCTGGTTGAGACATACATTATTTTGGTGACTTTTGGAACTTTGGGTTTTTAAGAACTCCAACCCTTCAGTGAAGTGTTACAACTGTTGGCAATGTTTTAAGTGATCTTTGCAATTTGGACTTAGATTCAGCTTCGCTGACCCTTTAACATCAGTCCTGATTGATTGTAGGTCTCTTAGGTCAAAGAATGGTCATGAGCTTTCTTTAAATCCTTCCAGTGCGCTTTTAGGGGTCTCTTCAGGTTTTTTTTCTCATGACTTGAAGAGTTGTTTCTCCACCAGTTGTTTAACTGCATAAGAACTGGAAGTAGGAACTACATTCTGCGTAATTTGCCATGACTAGTAGTAGAACCTTTAAAGGCCATGATTAGCATCGCAGACTTCCCTCATGGAATCTCCTTGTAAAGCAGATGTTTTAATAATGGGGTTTACTTAGTGAGTTGCATGGACATATGCCTTGCTATAGTGTAAATTAGAATAAGTTTAAAAATTAAATTTTTAGTGTGTGGTTTTTATCCAGCCCTTTGTTTTGAAAGGGTTATTGTTCCCTAGCACTCCTGTAGGAATAGAATTGGTAGATAGGCTTGTTTTTGTTTTTGGGCATTATGCGAAAAATGCAGTTAGGAGGTGATTTGTTTGGTGGTCTTCAAACTTTTTGGGATTACCGTGACTGTTTTAAGATACACTCAAAATATTGAGGTTATTTTATTTAAAGGGCAGTTCATGTTTCAGGTTTGAAAGAGATTGCCATTATTAAGCTAGCTTGGGGATTAAATCATAGACAGATGTCTTGGAGTATAAAGAAAAACGATTCCTGGGTTGGTGGACTTTCCTTTTTCCTTGCAGTCAGGGAAGTGCAGTCCCCTGGGTGGAGGAGAGTGACCCATGCCGCAGGACAGCCCCGCGCGTCTCTGCTCTTCACGGACAGACACTGAGCACGACCACTTAAAACTAACTTTTCTCTTCAAGGGCTCCTGAACTTGTGCCAGCTGACTCCAAGTCCACCCTGCCCCCACAGCATAAAGCATGCTGTGATGTCACAGCTACCATAGAACTCCAGGGTAGTGTTGAGCTGGCCCCAGTGGGCTCAGGTAAGTCCTGGCTTTTTTTTTTACCATTTGGCATCTTTTCAAAGTTAGTTACCATTATATTTTTATGTTAAAAAAAATAAGGCAAAACTTTGAAAACTGTGCCATATATGGGGGAAAAAAATAAGTCTGTTTTCTAAACAGTTGTGAGCCAGCTCCATAGCCAGTGGAGTTCCATAGTAGCTGTGAAGTCCCCGGTGAGTTGTGACCTGCGGCTTCAAGTAGGTTGACTACTCCTGGTGCAGCTTCCAGAATGTGAGGTTTGCTTGTCTGCTTATCTGGTAGTTTGCAGTAGGTAGTATAGTCGCTGTGCTTGCTCGCAGCTCTCCACATTTTGAAAAGCGGAGTAACACGTCCCTTGGGCCACTGTTCAGCGGGGCCTGCATGTCCACCAGCTTGAAGGAGACACGACACAGTTGGTTTACAAACATGAGCTCAGAATGCCTTCAGCTCGCCTTTCATTACCATTATCACCGGAGGAGAAAGGGGTGGAACATGTGATAGCTGCTTGTTAAATTTTCAAAAGAGTCAATTAAGAGAAGGAGGCTTCAGTGTAGCTTGGAGCTGCTGCAAGGCCTTAGTTAGCATCCTGGAGAACCTGTGTGCACTGGCCCCTTTTCTTCTGGAACTTTTCTCTTTTTCCTTGGTCTTACATGATATTTTACCACTTACATTTCCTGCTGTCTTTTCCTCCCTGTCAACTCTTCTGCCTTCTTTCCCTTTTCCCCTTAATTTGAAAAAGTGGTAAAAATGTAACACTGAAGAATGTAAAGACTTATTGTTAGCTGTTTTACATATAATCTGATACTTTCCCCCTCTGGTTAGAGGTGGCTGTAGCTAAAATTGAATGATCTGAAATTGATCATGTTCACAGCGAAAAGCCCCTGTGTCCAGAAGCTGTCTAGACTTTAACCAGGCAGGGTGTAATGAGACCTGCCGAAAAGTGTGGGTGCTCAGGGATACTTCCATGAAATGTGGTTTGTGACTTACTCAGCTTTATACCTGAAAACTCACCGATAATTGAAACTATGAGCTCTTATTTATAGTTAATTAAGAATAGAATTAACATGTCCAGACAACAATGTTTTTTTCTTTTAAAGTTACTTTATGCCTGTATTTAAATTTTTAAAAACTTACCTGCTCTGGAGAAGCCGGGGGAATTTTACCTTGTGAAGAGTGGAGTAGGGTATTGCGTTCGGCTTTATTCTCTGCCCTCCTGTCTCTCGTCTGCGTGAGGCGGGGCCAGGCACTGCATTTGCTGTGGGGGCCTCGTTGCTTTTTTTTTTTTTTTTTTAATTAGAAATCCTGTTTACATTTAAAAGAAAAATACTTAGCTTGAAGGCAAGACCGGGTGATCCTGCAAGTCATAATTCCAAGGCACAGTTTACTCAGTTGTGCTGTTTGGGCTGTACCTCGTCTTCCCCTTTGTGCTGATCAGTTTCGAATGACACAAATCTTCCAGAAATACTAGAGAAGAAATGAAAAATGTCTGTCCTACTCAGACCTCCGTCCGTTTTTAAAAGCGGGTGTGGTGTGCTGGGCCTGGAGCGGCAGGAGCCGCCTCTGGCTCCCACGCTGCTTCCTCGCGGCTGTCTGGTTGCGGCTTCTTTCACGGCTCCCAGGCGGCCTTGCGCTTTGCGGACTGCTGCCTTGGGGTATGGGAGCTTTTTATTCCCATGTAGCGCCACTGCTCTTTTTGGAAGACTTTTTTTTGTATGCATACTCCGCTGAAATCCACTGTGAGGGGCAGCAGCGAAATGGTGCGCTGTGCCCTGTGTATGGCTCAGCCAGCCCCTGGCCAGGGCTTGAACTCAGGCCACAGTGGCTGTTGATAGCTTGAAGTGCTGAAACTGAAACACTGCGTTTCCAGGAGGCTCAGACAGGAAATCTTGAACAAGAATTTCCAAGATGAGATTCTTCCAGACACCAGGTCCACGATGAGTTGGCTAAAAATTGTGATGACAGGAAGGGGATTCAGGTCTCCTTTTCTTCCTACCAGAAGAACAGAATTAGTTTAAGCCAATGTAAAGCCTTTAGCTTTACATTGCCTCCTCCTTGCCCTCTGGAAATAAATCACATGTGCGTGTACACCATGCAGGCGGCCTGTCTCTTCAGGTACACTGGTGAAGCTCTTCAGTGCTAGGGTTGCTTTTGGAATTGCTATTATGTCATATAAAGAAACATTTTACAAAAGCACGTACACTTAGAGGTTAATGCTAAAAATTGTACAAGGTAGAGTTCACTGTGTACACCTCTTAAGAGACGAGGTGGTGGGAGGCTGCCTGTCTGAGGAAGCACTCCAGGCCCCAGGTGTGGGGGCAGCCTGCTCAGCTCTAAAATAAGCTTTGCTAAATTACTCAAAACCACAGGAGCCTGACCAGGTGATGGCAACCTGGTCATGAACACAAATTGAGCAGAAATTCTAGGGCCCACGCGTGCTCGACTGCAGCGGCAGAGTTTTGAGCAGCACTTCCAAACTTCAGGGGCTGTTCTTGAGGTCAGCCCTTTGGAGGAGGTGTGTGCCCCCATCTCGTGCCAGTGTGAGGACTTCTGGCCTCGTCGACTTCTGTAGTGCGCTCTGCTTCATTGGGGTGCTCTGAGTCCCTGGGTATTTATTGAGCCGAGGCCTACAGCTGTGAAAATAAAGATCCCTGTGAGAAGTATTCTCATTTGATGTCCTGGATTCTTTTTTTTTTTTTTTTTTAAAGGTGTATTTGTGTATACAGAACTGGGGTATAGGCCAGAGGTGTAGGGGCCATGAGAGGATTCGCCAGAGACAGAGTGGGGAGCAGAACAGGCAGATGGTCAAAGTCCACTGCTGAGGGGAGCAGCAGGCGGGCCAGGAGAGGTCTGCCGCGCCCTGTGGTCACCTCCAGGGCAGGCGGGAATCGAAATCACGCTGAAGTGGCTTTAGCTTCTCAGTGCTGTGCTTTAACCCGCTGTGCCACCAGGGAGGGCTTGATGTCCTGGATTCTTAACCTGAAAAATGTGTTAGGGGCAAAGGGTCATTTTTTTTCTGAGAAAGGATCTGGACTCGCAGAAAGATCTATGAGGTGAGAGTCTGAAGACCCTGGAAGCTGGCAGTTGATGGCTACCCAGAGTGCTGGGCATGGACGGTGGGGCGAGTCCCCGCGATCTCACCCTCGCGCCCATGAAAACTACGTCTCCGGTTAAAGCTCTTATTTTAATAACTGGGGGAATTAGTGCATTGTATTGTTTGTATTGTATACTTTAATTCCTAATTCAAGGTGGTGACAAGAAGTGGTATTTTTAAAGTGTGCTAAGAACATTTTTAGTTAACATGAACAATTTACACAACACATTTTGTTTGTAACAGGAAATGCGTAAAATTGTTCGGTCCTAGCCTTTGGCATGTTAAAAAACTACTTGTGGTAAATCTGAAGCTGACCTATAACTTGGTTTTTTATGCAGGCTGTTGGTGTTTTGGTGCATTGACGGCATTGCCGTGCTCACTGATGGTCGCTGCCTCACATTGGCCTGTGCTAGGGTAGCGCTGCGGCCAGAGCGGCTGTGGAGAAGGTGGCTCTTGTTTCATCTCCCGCCCTAACTGCTGTGGAATGTTTCCTTTTCATGTGTTTCTCGCTCCAAATACCTTAGTTTTACTACATTAACAATTTGTCCTGGGTGGTGTGGGGAAGACTTGGCTTTGAGAGATTCTGAAAGCAGAGTATCACTGACTTTTTCTTATAGGGCAGATATTTTTAATTGCTCTAGATTCTTTCAGAACCAAACAGCAGGGTGAAAGCGCAGTGCCAGCAGGGAGCGCTCCTGTCTCCCGTGTCAGCGTCAGGCCGGCACGGTCTGGGTGCTCATTGGTGATTTTTGATCCAATTAATATATTTTCATAATTCCTCTGTACCCGAAGAGCATGATGCCACCACTGACGTGAAGGTAAGTGTCTGTAACTAGGCAGGTGCAGCTCTAGAAGAAATAACAAGTAGAGGGCCACGCTCATTTTCCTTGTATTCCTTAGGACTTTTGAATGTTGTCCCTGGATCCAAGAAGCACAGAAACACTAAGAGTTGGTGCTGCAGGTTTGTGTTTCGTGTCGAAAAACGGAATGAAACAGGTTTCTGTTTTGATGCTTCTTGTAGGGGTCGTGGAAGGAGATTTGGCTGCTATAGAAGCATACAAGTCCTCGGGAGGGGACATTGCCCGCCAGCTCAGCGCAGACGAAGTGCGCCTGCTGAGCCGCCCCTCCGCCTTCGATGTGGGCTACACGCTGGTGCACCTGGCCATCCGCTTCCAGAGGCAGGACATGCTGGCCATACTGCTCACGGAGGTGAGGGGCGTCTGGTTGGATTTGAAGCATGGGCTCTTCAGCTCTCCTTCTTGAGGGTACTGTGTTTCTCCAAACAGTGTTAGATTCTTCTTTCTATCTTTAAAAATCACATTAAATTTGAGACTTTAACTACATGTAATTTTAATAGTGAGATGCATTTAAAATAGAACATTTTGCTACAATATTTGAATCATGTTTGATTGAAAAAACTGGGATACATCTGTCATGCATTCTTTCATTTATTCATTCAAGTAACATCTACATTCATTTTTATATGCAGCTTTGTGTATTTCTTTGAAGTAAGTGCCTCAGAAGTGGAATTACTGAGCCAGAACAAAGCTTTTTTTTAAAAAAAGATCTATTTATGCATACATACAACAGCAGGGGTGCAGGCCAGAGGTGAGGGGGTGGGGTGTGTGTGAAGGGATTCACTCTAGAGACAGAGTGAGGAGCAGAATAGGAAGATCCACTGATATATTGCTGAGGGAGCAGCAGAGACATCTGCTGTGTGCTGTGCCCTCTGGGTCACTCCCTGGCTGGGGATCGAACTCACACCACAGTGGTTGTGGACAGCTTCGTAGTGCTGTGCTTACCACCCTTGCATCACCAGGGAGGCCCCAGAGTAAAACATTTTTATGGCTGCTTTTCCCTCTGAAAGTTGTACTGGAGCATCTTTCCATCCAGTACCTAATTGGAACAAAACCCACAAACACCTTGAGTTAGTAGGACTTTTGGGCAATTTTTAATACTGTTGTTTTCTGCTTCAATTGATGGCAAATACGATGCAGAGGAAAGTCTTTTTTGTGTTTAAGGTATCTCAGCAAGCAGCAAAGTGTATTCCAGCAATGGTGTGTCCTGAACTGACAGAGCAGATCCGGCGGGAGATAGCTGCTTCTCTTCATCAGAGAAAGGGGGATTTTGCTTGCTATTTTCTAACTGACCTTGTAACATTTACATTGCCAGCAGGTAATTCCAAATTTCAATATGAAACTAAATTTCCACTTTATTATAATTCCTTTTTTATGTCTGAATGAGAGTGCTTTTGTTGGAAAACAGATAACTTAGCCTACTACATTTGCTTCTTACATTACATAAATCTGCCTTCTTTAATGTTGGCAGCCCCAGTATGAAGCTTACAGACAAGCAGTTCAGTTGTCTGGGAGGGGCCAGCAGTTGATAACAAGGAACTTTCTTGAGGATTATATACTTTTGTTCTTACCCATGTACTTTTCTCTTGCATTTTATTTTAAAATGTTATCGGTCATTGTTTTTCCTTAATGCCAGCCTGTTATTTTGAAATTAGGTCTTGCGGTTTAGCTGGTGTTGGAGACACGAAGGAGAGCATGGGCTCTTGATGGGTACAGTTATTTGGATCAGAGATGCTGGCATCCTTTTGAAAGTGTCTTTCAGAATGCTCTTTGTCAGTGGCATTGGTTAACTGCACCAGACACCAAAAGTTTCTAAAATAAAGCCTCCATCTTGAACTGGGTGTTTTGAACATTATATTCAGATATAAACAGGGGCGTTTGCATAGGGTAGAGGGAGTAGCTGAGACTTTTGAAAGAAGACAGTTTGCTTGAAGTATGTGGTATAAATTTAAACTTACGCCCAATTGATTAGATTTTCATTTGAATTGAAAATAACCCAGTTTTGAAATTTTTCAGTGATAATGTTCTCAGTTTAGATCAAATAGTGAACTGAATAGAGCATAGGGAATTTGAAAAGATGGCAGAAACAGAGGTCTGTGTGCCAGAATTGTGATTCATTAACTTTTTTATAGGACGATTCTAAAGTCTGAAAATAAGAGACCTGAGCAGATTGAGATGTGGGGAGGAAAGAACAAATAAAAATCTGTGTGTAGTTATTATTGACTTGAATATCAGCTAACCCTGTTCTTTTTTTAATTTCAACTTTATTCAGAGATAATTGGGTATGTTGAAGTATGAAATTGCAAGACTTGAATTGTAGATTATGGTGATTTGATGACATAATTAGGCAGCCCCCCACCTAATTACTGAGCGCATACCGGTTCTTGGCGAGAATATTTAAGTTGCTAGTGCAGTTCAGTTACACAACACGGTGTCACCAGGTGTGCAGCCTTACTCATCTCTGGCTGACACGCATTCCCATGAATCAGTTCTCCCTGTTTCTCCCACCACCCCAAGCCCCGGCACCCAGTTTTCTACTCTGTGACTTTTGGGTAATGAGCCCACCACCTGTGTGGGACATGCATTATTTACTGTCTGGCTGCTTCTCTAGCGTAAATGCCCACGTGCCTGTGGCACTGTGCAGGCGACAGCAGCTTGCCACCGCTGGTCAGGAGCTGCCATTCACACACGCCATGTTGTGAGCTGGCATGTTCGCCGCCTCTGGCCTGAGAGCCCAGACCTCTCATGTTCTGGTTTCACTTCCTTTGTGTCTGTACCCACAAGTGTGGTTGGTGGATCATTTGAGTTTTCTATGGTACTTTTTTCAGGCACCTCCGACTTTTCTGTAGCAGTCGTGTCAGTTTCATCCCCACCCCCCATAGTGGCTCAGCAACACTGTGTTTCTGGTGGTTTGGATGATCACTGTATGTAATTACTGGTTAGGATGAGAGTCGTTTTTCGAGCCCCTATGATTTTGATAATGAAGTGCAGAAAGGAATGTTTTATCCTCCACATACATGTTACAGACATGTTTTTAAAAAGAAACTACTTGATAGCCTTCAGTGGAAAGATGGTTATTTGAGAGGAAGTTACTGTTAGATGCTGCTATCAAGTTTATTAAGTACAAGACACAAGAAGACCTTTTAAGCTTGCTTTTTCTTTGTAGATATTGAAGACTTGCCTCCAACAGTACAAGAAAAATTATTTGATGAGGTGCTTGATAGGGATGTTCAAAAAGGTAAGCATGGAATTAGTGATTACTATTTATTTACCTTTTGTTTTAATAAGTTTTTTGTTTTGTGAGTTTTGGAGAGTTTGGTGTCTATCAATCGGTTTTATTTTTACAGTAAATCTGAAATATAAAGTCCTTAAGACAAGTGCTGTATTAGCTGTTAAAAATACTCATTTTAACTCTAGTGAACAAATGCATGAAAATTCTGACACCTTGTTTTTCTACGTCCTGCTCTAGAATGAATATGTGTCCACATTAACCATTTTTAGAAAATAAATTGTCAAGAATAGTTAAAAATCTAATTGGTTTAGTTAAAAATCTAATTGGTTTTATTGAGTGACTTCTGAATCTGGCTGCAACCTGCCCATCAAATAGAAAGGTTGCTGTAGAAAATAACACCAAATGGTTTGTATTTCAATTGATGAGATTTATTTTGGTACTTATTAGTAAATTACGCATAAAGTAGCATCTGGAAAGGAGGCTCATTCCTCCAAGGAATGGTCTTCAGTTGCTCAAGCATGAAAAGGAATCTGTTATTTCATTCCTCACGCAGAGTTAGAAGAAGAGTCTCCAATCATAAACTGGTCCTTGGAACTGGCGACGCGCTTGGATAGCCGCCTTTATGCACTGTGGAACCGGACTGCGGGAGACTGCTTGCTGGATTCCGTGCTGCAGGCGACCTGGGGCATCTACGACAAGGACTCGGTGCTGCGGAAAGCGCTGCATGACAGCTTGCACGACTGTTCACACTGGTGAGCTGGCTGCCGCCCTGCTGAGGGCTTCCCGATGCGTTTCCTGTGGAAGACAGGAGAATGGCTTCAGCTGGACATGAAGACACTTGGAGTGTTGCTGTGGTTTGAATAATACCTTTCTGCTGAGCTTTAGAATAGAGACGTGGGAAGTTGTAGTAACCTTGAGTATCGATGGTAGCTTTGCTCATATTTTGTTCAGCCTTGAGAGATCACATTAGCACATTTCATTATGAGCTTTTTTCCTTCCTGAGGCAGGTCGTCTTTTAAGATTGTGTGTGTGTGTGTACATATAGCAAACTGCCTAAACTTACAGAAAAGTTAAAATAGATCAGGGCCAACAGGCCCCAAGAGCTCCTTCATTTGATTGAAGCTTAGTACCTGGCTGCTGCGGCTCCGTCTCTACACACATAGCCCTCCCTTTGCTGCTCAGTTAGAGGAGTCAGATGCTTTATCTTTAATATCTCGGCATGCAGATTTTTTTTTTTTAAGATTTCTATTTATTTATGCATACAGAACTGGGGAACAGGCCAGAGGTGCAGGTGTGGTGAGAGGATTCACCAGAGACAGAGTGGGGAGCAGAACAGGCGGGCCTGACGAAGTCCACTGCTGAGGGGAGCAGCAGGGCGGGCCAGGAGAGGTCTGCCGGGCCATGTGGTCTCCTCTGGGGGAGGCGGGAATCGAACTCATGCTGAAGTGGCTTTTGCTTCTTGTGCTGTGCTTTAACCTGCTGCGCCCCCAGGGTGGGCCCTCAGCATGCAGATTTTAAGAACAAGGGTACTCTTCCTTCCTTGACCATATCCTCAGGGCTTCAGCTGAGAAAATGAACACTGGCCCAGTTACTCAACATCCTTGGCACATTTTTCACCGTCTGTAATAACCCTCATGTATGTATGTACTGTCCCATCACGATCGTCTGAAATTGAAAATCACTTGAAACAGTGGTTGTGTGAATCAGTGTTAGCATCATTTTTGAGCATGCACTAGTTGTTGATTTTAGGTATTAGTCAAAGTCCATTAGAATCTAAATTCTACAAGAACAGCAATGTGTTGCTTTGTGGAAGACCTACTGTCTGCAGTAGCCTGAGACATAGAAAGTGTGCAGTAAATAGTAAGTAAAAGCACTATCTGGAATTTGAAAATGAGGGCGAATGTAATTACTTGAGAGCTAGATTTTTTGAGATCAAAGCATAATGCAGTAGAGTAAAATTGTGTGGTTATTTGGGGGGTGGGGTGGGGGAAGTCTCTGGGTTGTGAAGCTTCTGCTGCAGCCCCATGTGCTGCGTGCAGTAGTGGAGAGAGGGCTTGGTTGCTCCCCAGGTCGGTTCAACCCTACAGCCGATGTCCAGGAGAGAGGGCTTTGTTCCGTGTGGTGGGATAAGGCAGCGCTGAGATTGATCGGTAGTGGGGAAGACACTCCAGGGCGAGCCGATGGTGGTGAATGTCCTGGTTGGCCTGCATGCTCACCAAGCACCCTCCTGCTGTTCTCTAGCCCTCTGTTGGGTCTGCCTGCGTGACAGAGGGTGAGAGTTATTTGGCTCCTAGGATAGTAGTTTCTGGGATTGTTTTATAGTTGACTTATGTAGGTTCAGTAACTGTGTCTGCTTCAGGCAGGTGGATCAGTTCTCTAAGTGTGGCTGAGGGAGGTGCAACTTCTGAGCCCGGAAGGCAGAGCTGGACTGGGTGAATCTACCACTTTGTAAAAGCAGCTCTGGAGCCTTCCCTTTGCTGGTAATAGCCTGACCTTGTAAGATTGAAAGCTCACTGTCACGATCAGGTGATCTCCAGTTTCCCTTACTTGACGGCTTCATTCTGTTTTATTTTTTTAAGATTTACTTATTTATGCATACAGAACTGGGGTACAGGCCAGGCATACAGGCCAGAGGTATAGGGGCGATGAGAGGATTCACCAGAGACAGAGTGGGGAGTAGGACAGGCCAACTGACGAAGTGCACTGCTGAGCGGAGCAGTGGGCAGGTCAGGAGAGGCCTGCTGCGCCATGTGGGTCAGCTCCGGGGCAGGGATCAAATTCATGCGGAAGTGGCTTTAGCTTCTTGGTGCTGTGGTTTAACCCACTGCGCCACCAGGGAGGGCCCTCTTTCTGGTTTTTAAGATTTATTTTTATTTATTTATGCATATAAGAATTGGGGTATAGGCCAGAGGAGTAGGGGCTGAAAGGAGTCACCAGAGATAGAGTGGGGAGCAGTGGGCGAGATGATAGTCTGCTGCACCATGTGGTTAGTTCCCTGCCTGGGGACCAGGGATCGAACTCATGTTGTATTGGCTGATGATAGTTTGATGGCGCTAAGACTAATTACTGCACAAGCAGGGAGGCCTGCTTTTTTTTTTTTTTTTTAAAGACATTGGGTGGCTAGTAATACTGGCTTATTGGAACTTTTATCACCTGTCTCTAAAAGCTGGCATTAACTGATTTCTGGATTAGAATTTCTAATAGAAGTTATTCTAGGACTGAATTCGCACTTGGCTTTGAGGTTCCAAACGTCCAGCAAGAAGGCAGGGAGACATGCTATACTTGGCTAGTCACAGGCTGGTGGGGGGCACCGGGCTGTGTGGGTCCAGCCTCTGCTACGTGGCGGTGTAGCAGACCTTTGAAAGAGGCCTGACCACAGGGTGCTTCAGGACTGAGGGCCCTGTGTTGCTTTATGGACAGGCCTCCTCAGACTGTGCCTGGGCACCACTACCAGTCTGCCACCGGGGTCCCCTCTCTGCCTCCCATGTGTACAGTGAAGACATAGGAAGCTGCAGGGGTGTGACCCCACTTGGGGTGCAGAGGCGGGGAAGGTGGTCAGAGTGGAAGGTGGAATCATTGTTGCCAAAGGTGCAGGTGTCAGCACTGTGTGTCAAGTGTCAAGTTTATTGGCCTTGTTAGCCGTTACATTGTTGGCTGTTGTGACAAGTCGGTTGACGGCTGCTCTGTGACTTAGGGCCCGAGGAGGGCGTGAGCAGCATTAGGCCCTGTGGCTCGGCCCATGGAGCCAGCACCCATCCTTGTGCGCGCTCTCGCCAGCTCTTTGTGATGTGGCCTGCGCACGTCAGCAAAGCCCCCTGGGAGGATGAGGCCATTTCCCTAAGTCAGATAAAGCATCGAACGAGAAGTGAAGAGTGATTTCCTTTCATTTAGACTCTCCCACTGTTCTTTCAAAGTAGGCTGCTTTTATGTGGTGGGAGGCATCTGGGAGTCTGGGGTCTGGGGCAGGAGTTGACTCAAGGTCTCTGGACTTGCCTTTCCGTGACATGTCCACTTTCTGAGAGGCATGGTCGGGAGTAACTGATGTACATCGGGCGAAGACAGAAGTAACGGCTGCTGTGGCTTGGCAGATACCTGTAGCTGTCGTGTCTATGAAAATTCTTCAACAATGTAAGAGTAGTTTCATTTTATAGCAAAAATGAGAGGACTGTCCGCCTGCTTGCCGTGCGCTCCCTTTCCCCTCCTGCATGGACGGTGCGGGTCCCGTACCGTCTTCCTTCCAGTCCTGGTATCTGTCTTTGCCTTCATTTTCTTCACTGAGATGTACGTGTCAGAGCAAACGAGCCTTGGCCCTGATGGGCACGTAACCCGCAGCAAGGAATGCTGCTAGTATTTTGAACAGACTTCTCTGTGGATCACGTCACAGTATGAAAAGGAAGTTCTCATTTAACTCACTTCTTTGACATGCTTTTCTTTTTCTTCTTCTTTTAATGTGGATCAGAGTTTCTGGCCTACATTACTTCCCCTGCTTTTAAAGAACTCACAGGCAGTAAAGTCACTGGGTTTTTGTTTGTTTGGAAATATTTCTCTTTCACTTTGGGGGGATAATTTCATAGGATCCAGAATTTTAAGTTGGGGTATTTTTCTCAGCATTTGAAATATTTTACTCTTTTCTCTCGTGGTAGTTAGAAGTTGGATATAATTCTTTGTTCATCTGTAGGTAAGGTGTTTGATACTCTTGGAGGGCTTTTCTTTTGGCTTTCGGAACTTTGAGCATGTCGTGCCTGGGTGCCGTTTTCCTGGCATCTTCCTAGACCTGTGGTGTGGTGTCTGTCATTCATTTCAGATTTTCTTCATCAATGTCACGGATATTCGTTCTGTTTTTCTCCTCTGTTCCTTCCGTTAGGCACGTTTCAACCTTCCAGTTGTCCCATTGTTCTTTGCTGCTCTTCTGGCTTTTCGCATCTTCTGTTTTTGGGTGTTTTCAGATTTTGGAGGCGTCTGTGCTCACAGCCTCGTGTCCAGGAGAACCCGTGTTCGCCCTGTCCGGCTGCCCATAGCCTGCGGCTGCGCGTGTCCGCGCGCCCTCTGTCCCCCTGCGTCTTGCCATCGCCGCCCTCTTGCTGTGTCCTTAACCCCCGTTGAGCCTTGCTCTGTGACAGCTGTTTTTAGAGTTTAAGGCTTCCAGGCTTCCGGTATTATTATCGAAGATTTGTAAGATTCTGATTTTACATTTGAGGCCGCGATCCATCTTGAGCGGGGAGGTTAGGTGCGAGGTAAAGATGTGAAATTTTGTATTCTGCGTGGGAGGGCTGACTTCTCGGCGCCATTTACTGACAAGACTGTTGCTTACCTTGGCACTTTGTCGGACATTATTTGACTTGACTTTACGGAAGTCGAGGTTTGTAGCTGGTCTCCATATTTTCCTTTTGACATGCATGCTTGTTTTTGTGCCAACCTCAGACTGTCCTGATGAGTGTGACTTCGTGCTAAGTTTTGAAATCAGGAGTCCAAGTCTCCGTGCTCTGTTCTTTTCAGAATGTTTTAGCTGCTCTGAATTCTTTAGATTTCCATATATATTTTAGGATCCAGACTATCAGTTTCCACAGAAAGTATGTTGAGATTTTGAACGAGATTGTGCTGACTTTGTCGAGTGGCTTAGCCGACAGTCTGTGTCGTCTAGTCCCGTTTGCTGGAGAACAGCCTGTCTGCCCTTCCTGACCCAGGGAGCGTGGAGTCCAGGTTTTTGTGTGGTGAAGGTGATAATTTCAACATGCTATTTTTTTTTTAATATTTATTCATTTATACAGGACTGGGGTACAGGCCACAGGTGCAGGAGCAGTGAGAGGCTTCACCAGAGAGAGTGGGGAGCAGAACAGGCAGATCGACAAAGTACACTGCTGAGGGGAGCAGCGGGCAGGTCAGGAGAGGTCTGCTGTGCCCTGTGGGTCAGCTCCCTGGCCAGGGATTGAATTTGGCACTGAACTTGGCACTGCTGCGGCCACCTTGCAGTGCTGCGTCCTAACCCGTAGCGCCACCAGGGAGGGTCTGAACATGCTTATTTTTAAAGGCTGTTTTGTTTTTAACTCTCTTAGTTCTCACTCTTACTGAGGAATTAATTTCTGGCATGCTAATTGTCTCATAAAATGATTCCAGGTGCTAACCAAAAAAGTTTGAATGTGTATCTTTTTTGTTAACACCCTTTTTTTGTCATGTATTTCTTCTTGAACTTTTCAAAGCGGTTTTTTTGGTGCACATTCAAACATAATTCTGTGTGCCCTAGTGTATTTTCAGAGGGACATCCAATTTTATTTCTAAAACGTTGCACTGAAACTTAAGCTGCTGTTTAAAAAAGAACCTCCTGGTTATCAGAAAGAGAAAAAGTAATTCTAATCAACCAAGAGTCAAATCTTCGTAGCACTCCTGTTTTGTCCTTCGACAAACCTGAACTGTAGTAGTCACCTGCTTCGCGGGCCTCCCCCAGCTGACATGCACAATGTGCCTTAACACATGCAGTTTCCTACGCTGGGCTTGGGCTTTTCGACAACAGCAGTGGAAGGTTTTCTTAGCCTTTGCTCCTTTTACTGAGAATTCAGTTACATAAAAGTGTCTGGGATTTCTGTTTATTAATTGGAAGGAATGTGATGTAATACAAACAAACAGATTTTTGTTTTTAGCAATTGAGTCTACCAGTTTTTTTTAACTTCATGATTAAGCTCACAATTAGAAGATATTTGATACAGAGAAGAAATGGGTTGTGTAGTTGTGGTGATTTTTTTTTTTTTTTTAATTACCATGTCATCAAAAACTGGTGGCGCAATCGCAGCCAGTGACTGTCTCATCCTGTGAGGCGTGGATGCCCACCCACTGGGCGGAGCCCAGGCGGGCGCACCGGGTGCCGCTGGAGAGAGCGTGACGGGCCCTTCAAGATTTTTAAATGTGAGAACCAGTGGCAGGTTTTTAAAATTAGTCATTCTTCTGGTGTTTGAAGTTTTGATGAAAAGTGGGTGGCTTGTGAGTCAGATTTTATCTGAGGATATGGTAAAAGGTGCCTGCTAGGAGAGTAGAGAATTGACTTTTTAATTAAAAATTTTTCTTTGTATCAAGAATGTATAATAAGCCAGGTGAAATCAGTACAATTATTAATCTCTTCATGTGAATTGCTTTTTGCTATAGTAAATGATTAACTATACTGCTTAAAGGCTTTTTTTTTTTTTTAACTGTTTCAGGTTTTATACACGTTGGAAAGATTGGGAATCATGGTATTCTCAGAGCTTTGGTTTACATTTTTCCTTGAGAGAAGAACAGTGGCAAGAAGACTGGGCATTTATACTCTCTCTTGCCAGCCAGGTGAGAATGCTTCGTCTCACAGCCCTCCTGTGAGAATAGCGGCCAGGTGTTCTGATAAACCCTGAGACTTGGGAGTGTTACTTGTGGGGGGTGGGGGTGGGCCCTAGGAGAGGCTCTGATCTGACCCCAGGTGACTTGGGTTCTCCTTGAAACTGTTGGCTGCCTGCTGCAGGACAGGGAGAGTGGTTTCTTAGGTTCAGTGAGGAGGTGGCCGCCTTAGTGCTGCTGTACAGCTTGGCCGTGCTCGTACTCCCAAGGGCGCCTCACTCGTTGCACCCTCGGGAAGGTGGCGGCATGCCTGTTGCCCATGTGCAGGTTACACCTGTTCTGCGCGAGGGGCTCGCTTACCCCAGCTAGTGCTGGCAGGCGTGCCCGGCTGAGCTGGCAGGCCCCAGCCAACGAGTCGCCATCTTGCCCGTGCTCCCCCGAGGGTGTCTTTGGGGCACTCATTCACCTGGTGTTAGCCAAGGATGGGAGGGACTTGTAGTGAGTGGGAGTGGAATGAGTAAGGGGAGCTGGGTGCCGCCCCTCTCAGACTCCAGTGCGCCTTGTTTCCTGAAGCACGTTCAGTGTATGACAGAGCGAAGCTGTTGCAGAAAGCTCCATCATTCTCTTGCGCCCCGAAGGCTGTGTGTCCAGTCTGCCTCTTGGGCAGGCTCTACAGGGGACGCTTCATAGTGAGATCTGTGACACGGGCCTGGAAAAGGGGTAGGACGCTTGCAGTGGGAGCAGACCTGTGTGAAATTCATGCCGTCTCTTCACGCGGGAAGGCCTGCTGTTGCGGTGCTCTCGTGGGGAAGCTTAGTCAGGTGATGGGCCCGTCAGGCCACGCCTGTGGTCTGGGGAACCGGGCCTGAGGTCAGTGTCCATCCAGGCCTGTTCGGTCCTGGCATTGGGTAGTGACCGTCAGCTTGCAGCTTCCTTTACAGACTACAGACTCACTGTTGGTGACACCAGGTGCTGCTTTACCTTAACGATAGGGCTTTTAAAAGCCCGCTTGGTTTTCTCGGCAGGAAGGCAGTGTTTTTTGTTTTTTTTTAAAGATTTATTTATTTATTCATATGGAACTGGGGTACAGGCCAGAGATGGGAGGGTGAGAGGATTCACCAGAGACAGAGTGGGGAGCAGAACAGGCAGATGGACGAGGTACACTGCTGAGGGGAGCAGCGGGCGGTCAGGAGAGGTCTGCCGCGCCCTGTGGTCACCTCCAGGGCAGGCGGGAATCGAACTCATGCGGAAGCGGCTTTAGCTTCTTAGTGCTGCGCTTTAACCCGCTGCGCCACCAGGGAGGGCCCAGGCAGGCAGTGTTTTAAAGTGAAATTGTTTCCTGTTTTCCCCACAGCCTGGAGCGAGTTTGGAGCAGACACACATTTTTGTACTTGCGCATATTCTCAGACGACCAATCATAGTCTACGGTGTGAAATACTACAAGAGTTTCCGAGGAGAGACCTTAGGGTATACTCGGTTTCAAGGTGAGTCTCGTGGCGGGGGTTCACAGCCCCGCGGACTACACGCCGGGCAGGAGACTGGCGCAGGCGCCGGGGCTCCCGCGCTAACGCGTGCCATGTCTCCCACTCTGCAGGCGTCTACTTGCCCTTGTTGTGGGAGCAGAGCTTCTGCTGGAAAAGCCCGATCGCTCTGGGCTACACGAGGGGCCACTTCTCCGCTCTGGTCGCCATGGAGAATGACGGCTATGGGGGCCGAGGTGCTGGTGCGAACCTGCACACAGACGACGACGTGACCATCACCTTCCTGCCCCTGGTGGACAGCGAGAGGAAACTGCTGCACGTGCACTTTCTGTCTGCACAGGAGGTGGGTGCGCATCGTCCTGTAGTCTGCCCAGAGGTTGTGTCGGGGTGCCGGAGTCCCCGGGCTGCCATGCACGGCCACGTGGTGGACTTGTGTGGTAGCAGCTTGCTTTCTGCACACTGGGCAGACGGTGACATTTACCTTTCAGACTGTTGGGGTATGTGTGTGAGCTGCGGCAGTGAGGTGAAGGTGCAACCCCTTGGCGGGCAGGAGCGAGAGCCGAAGGGGAGCACAGAGGAAGATGATGGGTGGAGGGTGGCCAGGGCGAGGTGACAGCGGGTGTGAGCCTTGGAGAGGGGTTACTCAGGTGACGCCTGAGTCTGCGGGAAGGTGTGGGGGGAGGAGACGAAGGGTGGGGGTGCGGCAGGGCTCAGAGACTCATCGCAGCCTTTTAGAGCTCTGGCTCTTGCCAGCTATGAGCTGCAGTGGGCTCCCTGGAGTGAGAGGAACTCTACTCCGGGTGGAAAGGAGGTGCCAGCGGGAGAGCATTGTGGGGGACGGGGTGCAGGCGGTAGGCATGCACGCAAGAACACCGAGAAAACCCACATTCTTCTAAAACTGCTGGATTGTTATTCGCTATACTAGTAATCGTGAAAGCTTTATAATCACATTTAGAAAAAAATCCACAGACTGTAATTTTGGCAACATAATTCAGTGAACTCACCTTGTCGAATGTTTGAAGCTGTGGCTTAGTTCTGGCTTTTTCTTCGCCAGGAGCAGTTTGTGAGATGACAGTGGCTTTTTGCTGTTACTTCAAACTACTTGACTAGGTGGTTCTTTCCCTTGGGTTTTTCTGTGAATGTTCCCTTGATGATGTCTTTTCCCATTGAACACAGGAAGCAGGATTTGAGTCATAACATTGTTGAGCTGGCAGCCATGTTAAGAGTTTGTTGCATTGGCTGTTACCAGTGTCACACAGCAGTAGGTTTCTGTTGAGTTTTTCCTATCATGTTTTCATGTTTCTGATCTGTCGTATTATCTTCCCTTTTCTTCACATTCCTCTAAAAGCTAGGGAATGAGGAGCAGCAGGAAAAACTGCTCAGGGAGTGGCTGGACTGCTGTGTGACCGAGGGGGGGGTACTTGTTGCCATGCAGAAAAGCTCCCGGCGACGAAACCACCCCTTGGTCACGCAGATGGTGGAAAAGTGGCTTGACCGTTACCGACAGATCCGACCTTGCACGTCTCTGTCTGATGGCGAGGAAGACGAAGATGACGAAGACGAATAAAGACAAGTCAGAGAGCAGAAGCCCGAGGGATTGGCACTGGGGTGACCCCAAGTGAGTGTGGCCCTCCAAGCAGCGTGCACGGCCTGCAGCCTGCCTAGCTGCAGGGTCTGCGCGAGGGCGCCTCGATCCACACCCCAAGAGGAGGCCGCATCTGCTGCAAGAGGACAGAAAACTGTTTGGACTCCAGTTGTAAAAACTAATTTTATTAAGACGGAACAACTTTTCCCCTTTCAAATTGTAAATCTGTCTATAAAGTAACGCATGTGGTTGTGTAAGAAGTTGTGTAATAGGCAAAGTTGTGCCGGCATCCTCACAGTCCCAGAAGTTCTTCCCAGCACGGGCACCCACAAAAGCACATGGCAGAGGCCTCTGTTCCTTCGAGATCTTCTTGTTGAGTAGAACCTGGCATTCTACTCCCTCCTAAAGATCCATTTTACATTGATTCTCACCAGAGTTCACTAGAGACTTGGAAACTTTTGTACAAATTATCCACAGCAAAACAAAAATAAACAAGCTTTTTATTTTATTAATAATTTAGTCCCTGTGTGCCCAATAAAATAAAATCAAATCTTTAAGGAACAAACTGCAAGGAAAATAAGAATTTTCTATTGAGCGAACTTTATCTAGACACTGCTCCCTTTTTTGCAAAGGGTTTTGGTTTCTGTTACTTGTTTCTGAAGTTTTCTGATCTGCCCTTTTCAGTATTAGGCACTAATTTGTTTCAAGAGTGCCCTTAAAATGAGGGCTCTCAGACCTTACTCCTGGCCACAGTCTGCTGGTGAAGCTCCCCGGATGCACGTTGTGGGCCTCCACTCTGACAGATTCGCTCCGCCGACAGTGCCGTGTCCCTGCATCGCCACACAGGGCTGTGGACTCGTGTGCATCGGCTGCGCCCGGCCGGTTGTCAGGAAGGCGCCTCTGCTCTGGCTCTCGGGGGACGGCTCAGCACAGAATAAAGACTTCAAAAATGCAGTGAGGCGGTACATACACTGCACAAGGGGCTTCTCAGCGAGTGGCCTGAGAATTTTTGCATGTTGGTTAACTATGGCCATTTTATTTTAACTTAAAAGTATCATCTTAAATAGAAGAGCATTTAAAAAATATCATTTGACCAAGCGGTACACACTCAATACTGGATAAACATTTCACACCTCTCAGAGCACAGACTTAGTGTCCTGATAGTCAGCACTTTGTAGACTGTTAATGGGGAAGGACTTGGAAAGAAGCTCTGCGTATGTGTGTGGCTTCGCCCATAAAAGACAGACACAAGTTTTCCTTCCCCCTGATGCGAAAAGGCTGTGAAAACCTTTTAAACTGCTGCTTTTTTTCTTCTAACCACTAAACTGGTGACAAGATTGCACACAACCTCAAACTTAATGCCGGAATACTAAAAAAAAGGAAAAACCACCCAAGGAATGTCAGTAATTTGCTCTCCCCTTTTGAGCACTCGTGAAAAGGTGTCCCAGTCCCAGTCCCAGGCTAAATCACTTTTGCTACATGTAAAAACCTTGCAGGAAAAACTGGCAATTTCAGTCCATATACAAAGAACCTTGTTATAATGGTAAATGCCAAAAACTTGCAAGTGCTTAATATTTTATTGCAAATTGATTGGTTTGCTTTCACTTTGATCAGTAATTCAAGATTCTCAGCAGGTTGCCATGCTGACTCCCTAGTGCAGCGTCTCTGGTAAATTTGCTCCATGTATAGGACATTTCTCCAATGGGCACAGGTCCTGTTCCAGTCACCTGCCTGTTAGGCAGTCGCTACCCCCTCAGTGAGGTGGCCAGTGCTGTCAGGAGGGATAGGCTGGATCTCTGGCCTGTGTGTGGTGCTCGGAGTGTTATCGGACCTCAAGGTACCTCTTTATTGCCACCAGCGGTCCTGACCACATCTGGTCAAACAGGTGCAGCGTTACACTCCATGGGAAGGCATTATGGAGGCGTCCGATCCCTAGGCTCCAGGTAGGGCTGGGCCTGAGTGGTCCCCAAGCACATACACTGCTGAACGTGAAACTTTTGGGTGAACCAATACTCTGTTAAGCTCTTGAACTATTAAACAGCCATAAATATTGCAAGATAGAGTTTGCGGTGCTTTCTGGAAGCCTGTGCTGCTGGGTGACAGATGTGAATGTCCGTTGGCTAACTCTGGATTGTGTGGACGTCCTGATTTTTTCCCCCTAGGGAGAATAGTGTGGTGTTTTCTGTTCAGATTAAACAGAACCCAGGCCCTGGGAATCATGGAATCGGACCTGCCTTTTGTCGGTTGACTCTTGGGCTCATTGTGTAAGAGGCCGAGTCTCGGTTAACAGGGTGTGGCCGTGTACTGATCAGCCTGCATCTGTGTTCGTCATGGCTGCTCTTTGACAAGAGCTTAGGGAGAGAATGTAGAACTGTTCTGTTCCTGGAAGGATAGGTCAGTAGCCACGCTCTCCACCCCAGTGACTCCGTGGTAGCTGGGAGGGGACAGCACCTTAAAATAGGTGAGGCTCATGCTAGAAGATCCCCTCACTTTATTAGTAGGGAAGGCTCAGGGAGTTTGATGCCGGGTTTGCTGGACTTATGGACACTTAAGATGTCTCTAGTATGAGTTTGATGCTTGCTGTTTTAGAAGGTCATGAAGTCTTTAACACGGCAATGACCGATGTTGTCTCTTGGTGTGTTTGTGTGTGTATACATCTCTCTCTACACACACACACACGCACGCACGCACGCAAGCACGCACACTCCCCTCCTCGAGATTTACCTTCTGTTTGAATTATTTGAGTCCAGGTACTTTAGCTCCAGTAGATATTGAAGCTCTCATTCTTGGCCTTCTTGACTTAGTTTCTAACCCCACCGACTCTTTGAGGTTTTCAACTGAACTATCAGATGAGGTGCTTGTCAACATTTAAATATGCTTGTAGACCCTGGTTATATACAACAAGCTGGAAAATGACTAATTGAAAATGTGGTTGCCTTTGGACATCTCGAGACGGTTACATTGGTGAGATGTACTTGAACTTCAGAAGTTAACAGATTTTTATTACTTTTATTGAAAACTGCACTGAACGCTAAATGTCCACCTTTACAATAAACAAATACAGTAACGGTAACTCACACTAAAACAAAACATTTCTGATAGCCATTATTATTCTGTTTGGGACAGTTTTAAAGGTTTTTTTTTTTGTCACAAAAACAGGAATGTACCTCTACAAAGGCTCAAAATAGGCCATCTTTTAAACAAAAAGGCGATGACTCACAAAAGACTATGAATATAACATGAAACTAGTTGATACAAATCTAATAGGATTTGTTAAAATCAGTCACATCTAATAACACACCTGAAGTGTTCTTGTATAAAATATCACGTGAAGAAAAGAACTTTATCAATGTCTAAAAAAGTGGGTTTGTTCATAGACAATCTGACAAGTTACCATAAAAAGTGTTTCCTGAGACATAAGGAAATGCAACATTATTCTTCTTGAACCCTTTCAAGTTCAAGACTCTCCACTCAATAAAATAGCTGAGGATCTGAAACTGAGAAAATATATTTGAGTACAAACAGCTTGTGAAACTTAATACTTTTTTTTTTTTTTTTTTTTTTGCATCATCAGAGGGTGTTACTGAACCCTAGCCACCTCGCCGGTCAGTACGCGGTCCAGGCGGGCGGCCTCTGGGCGGAGCCCGCAGTCTCCAGTCCGTGCTGCCGGAGAGCTAGAACGCAGGCAGGCAGTTTGCTCCCCTGTTCATAGTGATTTCATCTTCCTATTAGCAAAAGAGGTAACCAGCCCCCATGGACCGAAGGGACTCAAGTCACAGGATGGGGATTTCCTCTTAATATTTTTTATTTTGATGTTTGGAACTCTTGATGCAACATTCTAGAGCAAGGTGTTCACCTGCTGTGCCCCAGGGACCGGTAAAGGAAAAAGATCTATTTATTCTTTGTGATTTGATGCACAGATGAGAAACTTAACACACAATAACAGAAGTTGGTCGTTAATAAATCACGTCCTAGTCTTCCAGCGCTTTCAGAAGCAGAGGCCGCCTTCCGTCTCCGTCGCGGCTTCCGGCTCTCGTAGCTCTAGCACTGCAGCGCCAATGATGCGAGTGTCCAGAATCAGGTAAAAGACTGGCGAATTCCTTCCTTTCCTTTTCTTAGTTCATCTATTTTCATTGTCTCTTGGTCCCAGGTTTATCTGAATGATACCTTTTGTCACTGTCTGCTATTGCTCGTTGGGGTGCTCCCGATTGTCCCCGTGTTTTGTGGGCTGGTTGGGAGAGGGGGCTTGGGAAGGGTGTGCCACTGTGGGGAGGTTGTGAGTCACCGGGATGCCTCCAGGGATGATCCCTTCCATGGCGGCTGGAAGTCCTCCCGGGGCCACGCCCACGATGCCTGGCGGGTATCTGCAGAGCAAGGGGAGAGTCTGTGACTGTGGGGTGGGAGGCGGCACCGTCCTCGAGTGCAGGAGCCGCCGCCCGGGCAGAGCACCGTGGCGCCCTGATGCCCCGCTGGAAGGCACCCACGGTCCTTACACTGACTGCCCTCAGGGTTGGCCCACAGACTCGAGGCGGCTTCCCCGGCTGCTGTGCCAGGCCTCTTGTGCTGAAGCAGGGACGGGGTGCAGGGTTCAGTGCCATGTGAGCAGTGGCACAAGGGGTTCGTGCACAAGTGTGACTGTGTGGCAATGTCAGGGGTGGGGCATTTGAGGCAGGCACTCTGGAATCAGCTCACCCAGCTGTTTACACAGGGTTAAGATGGCAAAAGCCACCCACAGCCTGTCAGACACTGAAGCCCGCTCTCGGAGAAGCAGCCTAGTGGGGCTGGGGCGCCGGCTCTGGAAGCGGTGCCTGGAAGAGCCTTTGGTGGGACTGCCACAGACCGTGTACACTGTCTGCCACCCTTCCCAGCTCTGGGTCTGGGGGCACTGGGGTGTGGGCCTGCCTGTGAGCATGGGCAGCTCTCAGCAGCAGGAAGGCGCAATTGGTAGCCATGGCTGGAGGCTGCGAACAAGTCTACAAAATTCAGGCAGCCCCAGCACCAGCAAACACAAGCTGCGCTTCCCTGTGGGTCTTGGGCTGCAGCTTCTCCCCTTCATACAGGAGCACCTAGCTCCCTGAACCCCAAGTGTGAGGAGGAGAATCCTGGGACCAGCAGCGTCAAACCCAGCCCTACCATGACCCTGCCTGACCAGGGCCCCGGGACACCGGCCAGCCCCTTCGCCTAGGGGGCACACCTCCCCACCCTTCACAGCAGGCGCTGCCCCCAGGGTTTGCTGCCTCGCGGGGGCAAAAGCGGTGCGTCTGGTTCCGCACACGGCCGGCCGGGGTCTTGCTCGCGTCTCACCTGTACGTGGCTCCGTTGAGTTCTGGGTGAATTGCTTGCTGGTCTATTACTGACCAGGGGGCTGTGGTAACGAAGAACTCCTTGTTCACACAGTTCCTTAGGCTCTCTGGGATGCGACCTGGCGAGGTGATGAAAACGCATCCTGTGTATCTGAGCTCCGGGGGGTGTCGGGAAAGCAACCTCTGTGTCTACTCGGCTGCGAGCCTAGCAGCACAGCCTCTGGCCAGAGAGGGCTGGCCCTTGTATTCTTGAAAAGCGCGCGATGTGCAGGGCCAGCAAGCATCGGCCGGCTCCGCGCTAGAACAGCGAAGGCCGTCCGGCCTCACCCCCGGCCCCTGCCCCTCCCACCGTCCAGGCTGAAGTTGCTTCGTGCTGCACCCGAGTTGGCTTCCACTGAGACTCAGTTCAGGGCTCCTACAAACAGGCTCCTTAACCTTAAGAAGCCTGCCCCGGGCAGGCCCTGGCACCTTGGGCGCATCCCCTGGCTGCAGCCGAGCTGGTGCGGGGCTCACCTGTGATGGCCCGGCGGATCTCGGTGGCAGCCGCCTCCCTCATCTCAAGCGAGGCCTGCTCACTGTACCAAGCCGTGTGCGGCGTACAGATGAGATTCGGTGCGTCTTTCAAGGGACCCTGAGCAAAGCTAGACAAATGTGAAGATCACAGTCAATGAGAAAGGGAAGTCGCGCGTGCAGCCACCCCAGGAGTGGGACCCGAGGCCTGTGGGCTGGTGGCCGACAGGCAGCGCCCTGTTTTGGGAACCTTAGAGTGTGCTTATTAGAGGCCTGATGAGGGGCAGGGGGCTGGACTCCAAGAAGTTGGGGAGTGGGATGCGGGGCCCCTCAGCCTGCAGGCCCACCTGAAAGGCTCCGACTCGTGCACGTCGAGGGCCGCCCCCCGTATCCTGCCTTCCTTGAGGGCTTGGGCTAAGGCCTTCTCGTCCACCAGTCCCCCGCGGGCAGCGTTCACGAGGAAGGCTCCTTGTCTCATCTGTAGGGGAGAGGAGCGAGTTATATGGGGTGCCTGTCCCCACGTTTGGGAGGACATGCAGACCAGAGCCCTTCTGTAGGTGTGATGCGTGTGCAGGCTGGGGGAGGGCACATGGCAGGAGGCTCAAAGGGGCCTGTCCCCTGCCGTGGTGTCCTGGCGCCCAGCTGAGGCTAGGCCCACAGGGTCCTGGGCCAGGTGCCGTCCCTCCTGGCTTGACACTGCTTCTGCGTCTTCCTGGGGACGTCGTCTTGCTCGCTCGGCTGGGGGCGGGGACACTTGCCCTTGGCCCTGGGGTTTCCATAGGGTGTATTCGCTCCGAGGACTCCTCGTGCAAGTTACCTGCTTTATGGTAAAGTCGTTGATGAGGTGGTGGTTATGCTCGTTGAGATTACAGTGCAAGGAGACGCAGTCGCTCTGGTACAGTAAGTCCTGCAGGGTGTAGACCCTCTGCACGCCCAGGGACCGCTCAATCCCATCCTGCAAGTAGGGGTCATAAAAGATGACGCTGAATCCAAAGGCCTTGGCTCGAACAGCAACCGCCTGCCCCGTGCGACCTGTGCAGAAAGAAAGCGTCCAGGTGAGCAAGTCCACAGTCTCTTGTGGCACTCAGGGTCCGACACCGAGCAGTGTGAGGTGCCCCAGCTCTGGCCCTGCTTCCAAATTAGGGACCCGCGGCCGGTGCTGGCCGTGCATCCTGAGGCCTGTGATGCTTAGTGCCTGTCTTGGCCACCTGTTTCTTTAAGACCTGATCGCCACATACTCTAGTGCCAACCCAAGCTCTGCTGAGCCCGGCCACCCCCCCTCCAGCTCTGCCATCACCAGAAGCCCCCCTTTGTAACCATCTCTGCGTTTGTCTATGCCTCAGGCCCCCACGTGGGCCTGGCTTACATGCCCCCACGGGGAACCTGCGTGCATGCTCCTCCTCACGGGCGCACTGTGCTGCGGGGCGGTCAGCAGGCCAGTGCCGCGGGGGGCCAGCGGAGGGCCCAGCCAGTCACACCCACACTACGCAACAGGACCTTTGCCGCACCTCTGGCCTCCTAGGGCACTTTTCGGCTGAAAACAAACGCCTGCGTGCTGCGCGAACAGGCTGCTTTGGGGAGGGCACAGAGGACGTCTCAGCCCCGTGCAGCGTGCGTGTGTGCGAGGCGCGGCAAGGGGCTGCCCGCCCGGCTGGTGACCGGGGCCAAGGCCGCATGCTTGGAGAAGGCCAACCTGCCTAAGGGACAGCTGCGGACTCGCAGTTGGGTCAGTGAGCTGGGACGTCCAGCCACACCTCTGGGAGGGCGGCGGGCCACTGGGACAGGGATGGGGCAGGGTGCCAGTGAAGGCCCGTGCGCCCAGGGTGGCCGCTGGGAGCTCTGTGCTGCCCCACGTGTGCACCCGACCGGCCTGCCCCTGACTGCTGCTCCTGATGTGCGGCAAGGTAGAGGGCTACGGGTGCCGAGCGAGCCAGCGTGCTTCTCTCGGAGTCACAGACCCCGGTTCCTGGTCAAGTGGGCCCAGGAGTGTCTGCCCCGCCACACCCACACTGAGGTCTCAAACACTCTGTACTGGTTGGCTTGGCTTCACACGTGCCGGTGTGCTTGACGCAGAGGCTGTCCCGAGCAACACCCTCTCGGCCCCTCCTCCCGGCCTGAGGCCGGCAGTGTGGGTGGCCGGCCGGACCCAGTAAACAGGTCTCCACAGGACAGATGACAAAGGCTGTGACTGGATAAGGACCTTGCCAGGGTCTAGAGCCGCCACTAGGTGGCCAGACTCCTGGGTGCCTGCGTCTTGACATTACCTGAGGCCCAGGAATGTTCCAGGGAGAGGGGAGGCAGGGGTACCAGCAGAGGGTGCTGTGGCCCCCACAGACCTGCTCTTCTGTTTCTGGCAGCCCCTTCATTGTGGCCCTCAAGGAGCTATCCTTCCCTGTTACTCCCAGAGCCTGGCACCCTGAGGAAATGCCGGTTCACCTCCTTGGTCCAGCCCCAAGGGGTACTGGTGTGGCAGTGAGCCCACCCATGGTGCTGACCCTCCAGCCACCGGGAAGCCCTCGGGGAGGCTCTAGACGCAGACCCCGTTCTCAAGCCGTCTGAATTCTGAGGCAGCCTCCAGGGAGCATCCCAGTCCCAGCTTACAGACTGGGAGACGGAGGCAGAGAGCAGTCCTGTAATTACTAGCGGTCACAGAGCTGGTCAGGGGCTGGCTCCTGACCCTCCTCAGTGGCCTGACCCAGAAGGCCGCTGGCTGCTTCCCCCTGGGTCTTTCCATACTCCGACCCTTGGGGTGGGGGCTTTCAGGCCAGTCATTCTCCATGCCATGACCTGACGCCAAGCCGGCAGCGACTCTCACTGCCACTCCAGGCGGGGTCTCTGCCCCACTGCCAGCACCTGCCCAGCTCGACCAGGCAGCCAGTGGTCCAGCCCCCTGGCCCAGGCATGTGCTAGACCCGACCTCCAGGCAGCAGTCCCAGGGACACCATGCAGGGGCGACGGCACCCAGGGCTGGCCACCCGGCAGCAGGCTGCGGCCAGTGCACTTACCGAAGCCGATGAGGCCCAGCGTCTCCCCACGGATGCGGGCAGCTCCTGAGGCCACCTCCCGGATCTGCTCGACGCTCTGGACCCGCGTGCCCTCCCGCAGCGCCTGGTACAGCCACGTGTTCCTCCGGTACAGGTTGAGGATATGGCAGATGGTGGAGTCGGCCGTCTCCTCCACCGCCGCGGACGGGATGTTGCACACTGCGATGCCTGGGGGCGGGGATGAAGCCGGGTGAGGAGGCTGGGTTCTGGGCCGGAGGGGCGGGGACCCCGCTGGGAGCGTGGCTCCGGGCATGACGATGTCCTCGAGGGGACTCGGACCCTCTGGCCCTGTGCTGAGGGACTCCAGCGCCTACAGTCACCCCCAACGGGGTGTCTAGCCGTGGACGGGTAGGGAGCGGTGCTGGGGCTGTGAGCAAAGCGTGGAGGAGGACGGAGAGGGGCAGCCACTGCCTCTGGGCGCAGCAGCTGGCCTGGGCCTGTGCAGCCCTTTACCTGCTGGCCGCATCCTGTGGGGGCTGGTACCGGAGCCTGGCAGAGGGAGCCGCGAAGCACCGGCTTAGGGCCGGGCCCCACACAGTTCTTGCTGCCAGGTGTGGTGAGGCCGCCCACCTTACATGGGGGCTCGCCTGTGTGGCACGTGCCATGTCCCCCACTGCGGAAATGCAACCGGACAACCACCACTTAGCCCCTGCCTGCTTCCAAGACTCACCCCAGGGCGTCTGGATGACCCCACGCAATTGGGGAAAGTGACCCGGGACGCACAATCAAAGCCCCTGGCGGGAAGGCGGGGGGTGGGGGAGCTTGATGCTGGCAGGTGCTCCGAGACCACAAGGGCTCGCTCAGTGGTGCCCAGCTCAGCAGGGTGGGCCACTGGCCTCCCAGATCCTCAGCACAGGGGTGGGCGTGGGGGCTACTTGGAGGACCCCTTGCTATCCCAGGGCACGGGTCCCTTGGGCAGACCAGGCACCTTCTCTGATGCTGCTGCGGGTCAGGTGCCTGCGAAGTGCACACGGGTGCAGCGTGAGGGCCCAAGCCGCACCCTCTGCCGGGATGGCCACAAGGCACCGGGCCCTCGGCACTCACCCAGCTCGCCAGCTGCCTTGATGTCCACGTTGTCATAGCCACTGCCTATCCGCACGATCACTCTGAGGGCCTTGAACTTCTCCAGGTCCTCCCGGGTGAGGGTGATGGTGTGGTACATCATGGCACCCACGGCTTCGTTCAGGACCTGCGCCGGGGCGGAGCACAGGTTGGCCCGCGGCCGGCCGGGGGCCCGGGGCTGAGGGGGGTGCCAGGCAGCGGGGGCCCACCTTCTCGTGGATCTCCTGTGTGGACTGGGCGTCACAGAAGGCCACAGTGGCCAGGTCCTTCAGGATGGGCATCTCCACCGTGCAGTCCCTGCCGTCCAGCAGTGCCACCAGGGGGCGGGGGTGCAGGGGGCCGTTCATGATCTGGGGGCGGATACCTGCAAGGAGGAGGGGCTCAGTGTATAACTGGGTCTGCCCACGTGCGCCCGGGCTGCATGGCTCCGGCCGAGGGGGCAGTGGTGCTGTCCCCAGCTGACATTGACATGACACCCATCATGCAGTGAGGGGTGCGCCCGACCTGGGGCTCACCGGGCTCAGACCACAGGCTACTTTGGGGTCATCAGGGAGGACAACGGGGCGGGTCCAGGAGGGAGCATGTTAAAAACAAGACAGCTTCCTGGGCACCCCAGGTTTGCACCGGCTGCAGGCACGGCAGGCCCAGGCCACTGCTATGCATTTCCCAGCAGAAGCCCCTGGCACCCGGAAGGCTCCACGCCCAGCGCCGTATTGTTCCCTGCCCTCCACAATCTGCTGTCCTCTTCTGTAGTGGCCGGCCAGGCCACAGGGCTCCCATGGCCCCCATGTGACCGCCGGGAGATGAGGGCACCTTCCAGGTTGTGCCCATCTCACCCAAATGAGGGAGGCCCCTGGTTGACCACGTTCCTACTAGCCGTGGATGCGGGGGTGGGGTGGGGAGGCACCCCCGTGACCTGATGCAGGGCCTCGCCCCCACACCACAGCTCTGCGTCTCATGACAATCACCTCTGAACTGGGAGCAGAGAGAAAAGGCTTTGTTTCAGCCTCAGGAAGGCAGGGTGGCTGGGGGCTGTCTCCACCTGCACTGGGGCTCCCCAGGATCTTGGTCCTTGCCGTCTGAGAGCAGCTGGAGCCCTACTGGCCTCCATTCTGGCGGGGATCTGTGTCCTCGCTGGTCTATGGCTCCTTGTGGGCAGGAGCAGGGCACTGGACCATGTAACCTCTGGGACTGACCCCACGTGCACAGCACCCTCCCTGTCTCTCCCCCCAACCCAGCGGCTGAGGGTGACATGTCCAGGCTCAGCCCTGCAGATGCCCCCTCGCCTGACTGCAGTGAGAGGGGAAGGCGCACCCCTTGTGTGCCAGCCCTGGCCAGGGAGGACACGGCCCAGAGTGGAGCCCTGTGCTGGAGGCAGTGGCGAGAGGTAGGCATCCACATGCTGACGCTGTCAGCAATGGTGCGGTAGCCAAGCCCCAGGCCCTCTGCCCCAGGCGGCGTGACTCCTGGGCAGCAGGAGGCAGATCTGGTGGCACAGCGGGAGACCCAGGCCTGCTACTAGAAAGTGACAGGACCAGTGGAGCAAGGCTGCCTGAGACCACAGCACTGGCCAGCAGCAGCCTAAGCGATCCCGTTACCTGGGAAACCAGCTCCAGGTTGCCTAGCGATCATCTCCCTCCTCCCCAGGGTGGCATTTCTCCCTGGCAAACCCCACCTTCTCCCTGCCCAGGAGGCAGGTCCCGGCAGGCGGGCACCAGGCCACGGGGAGCCCAGGGGAGCCCCGCAGCAGCCCCCAGGACTCCCAGCAACTCTGGGTCCCGGTTCACTTGTGGCAAGGCACATGCCTGCCAGTGCGCTGAACTCAGCGTTTTCACAGCACAGTGGACACATGACGGGCCGGTCTCTGCACTGTAGTTAAGAAGGCAAATGACCCGTCGGGGGTAGTTAAGGAAAATGACCCGTCGGGGAAGGGGCACCGCAGTTAAGGATTCACCCACTGTGAGAGCGTTTGGGCCCTCGGCCGCCAGAGCTGCTCCAGCCCCAGGGCACGGAGCCCGCGACTAGCGCCAGCTGCCGCTGCTCCCACAGAGCCTCGGAGGTGCAGCGCGGGCGACCGAGGCCAGCTGAGCACAGCGACAGGAGGCCACCTCGCCCAGGCCAGGGACATGCTGCCACTCCGCAGCTGCCAGGGCCGGGGCTTGGCGCCTGCCAGGCAGGCGACTCCTTTTCCTTCCTGCAAGTCCTGCTCCTGCTGTCCGCTGCCCAGGACAGCGTGGGAACTGCCCGTCTGCTGTCGACAGCATGACCTTGCCGGTGCCCAAGTCTGTGGCTTTTGGCTGCAGTGAGGCTGAGAGCCCAGCCTGCGGGGGGGTGGGGGTGGGGGTGGGCAACCTGCGCCTGGAGCCTGCAGGGCTGGAGCCCTGGGCGAGCAGCAGCGACAGTCTGGTCCCAGGGCTTTCAGGGGTTTGCTGTCAACAGGCCTCTTGAGGTCCCGGGGAGGGACGCTCCCCAGGGACAACGCTGGTGGCTCCCCACTGCCGTGCCCCTCCTGTCCCCCAGACCCATTTTCTGGCCATCCGCTCGGGTCCTGCCAGACGCCCAGCTGCTCCTGAAGGTCTGTTGCAGCTTGAGAGCCAAACCGCCTAGAAACGGCCCGAGGCCAGTCTCCCACTTGCTGACCACTCCTGCAGCGCATGGCTTGGCCACTGCACTTTCTGCCACGGGGCTGTGGAGCACTGAGCCAGCTGGCCGTCCACTCCCGGGCCTGCAAGGTACCCGAAGAAAGGGAGGCCCACACTGCTTTCGGCTCCCCCCGGCACCTGTGGCCGCTCCAGCCTGGACCCCATTGTAGCAGGGTCTGATTGTGACTCTCAAGATTCCTCCGTGCAGCTGATCCGCTGCCCAGTTAATAGGCCACTTCCTGCAACCCCGTACTGCCCAGCCTGCACTGGCTGACCCAGCTGCCCTGGTCTCTGGAAGTGAGATGTGGTCAGCTGTGTGGCTGCTCAGGGGCTGTTCTGCTTAGACTGGGCGTGTGCCAGGCCCGCAGGGGCTGGATGCAGCCTTAGACTGGCAAACGCAGCTGTGCTGGTCCTGCACTGGAACCCCAGGCTGGGTCTGGGGGCCGTGTGCAGGCGGGACAGACCTGCCTCACTCTGAATCTCCAGGCCTGGGAGCTCGACCACCGTGGCCACCTGCCACTCGCCAGAGTCTGCTGGGAAAGCAGATCTGGATGCTGGGCCAAGTGTCCAGGATATGTGACACTTGTGTGTGGGGGAGGGTGGGGGGTGGGGTGGGGCTGGCATTCTGGTTCTGCAGAAACAGCCGGAGGTCAGCACCCTCTGGAGTGGCCCTGCTGCAGCAGCCTGGCCCGAGAGCTCTCCCACCCAGGGTGCTAGGGGCTGTGGCCAAGGCAGGAGTCTGTGGGGTGTCTTCTGGATCACTGCAGTGTGAGACCCACTCATCTGCTTCAACAAACCAGTGCGGTGGGACCTCTTCCCCAGCAAGACCAGCGGCGGCCGGAGTGCCCTGGCAGTGGCAGGCTGACCCCTGCCGGTGATCTTGTGCTGAGGGACAGGGCACATTCCCCTTTCCCAACACAACTGAAGATGAAAAGGTGCTGGGGACCACTCTCCCAGCACCTCACATGGAGGCCTGGACACCCCACTCTGCGGTGTTGGGGGGGCCCTCTGCCTCTCCCTGGCCCCGAGGGAGCTCTAGTGTCCCGGTTTGCACTGAGGCAGCACCCACTGGCTTCCATGAGCAGAACTTGCCCTGCCACCCGCTCAGACCCTCTCAGCGCTCGCTGGGCCGGGTGGCGGCAGCCGCAGCCAGGGGGCAGGCAGGCTTCTATTTTCTGTGCAACGGGATTCACGTTGCATTCGGAGGCTGCCTCACGGGGGTGGCCCTGCAGCACCAGCAGGGTGGCTGGCCAGCGGCAGCGATGCTGGGCCAAGTGGCCCAGGCCCCGGCGCCAACAGTGACCCCAGGGGAGGGGCTCCTTGGTCCAACCTTCCGGCAGCCAACAGCTTCGGACCCCTGGAGCAGACTCCCCTGCGGGGCGTTTTGGGGCCCAACGGCACCCTACAGTGGCTGACCCGTCCTGTTTCGGCTCCCGCAGAGACAATAGCTCCGTCCATGCAGGAAGGACTGCCCAGACAAGGGGGTCCAGGTGACTTGCTGAGGACCCTTATAGAGGCCATCTGGCACCCAGTGTCACCAGGAAGCAGACCAGTCCCCTCCCCTCCCTGGCACTTTCCAAGCTGAGATCACCCCCAGCGCGCCCTGGGGCCCAGGTCCTGCAGCACGAACGGAAGAGGCCCCACAGGCGGGCCGGGGCGAGGTTACTGCTCAGAACAGGACCCCGGCACTTGCACGTGCCAGCAGGAGCTGTGCAGGGCTTTGGGGTTCTTGCCTCATAGAACTTGGGGGACAAGAATCTGGCTCGAGCCCAAAGCACCTCTTGGGGTTCCACGGGGACCCGCACGCCCAGCTCCCAGCAGGAGCCGCAGAGCCCAACCCCACCCTACCCCAGCTGGCGGCTTCGGGGTCTTGTGGTGCCCTCTCCAGCCTCCCCGACTTCATGGCTTTAGGGCCATCACCCTCAGGCATGACTCACCCTGCACCCCCTGCATGGAAACCTCCAAAAAGCCAAGGCTGTGCTGTGGGGGGCCTGTGGGGTGTGCGAGGCCCCTTCGGGCCGAGTGGGAAAGCTTTGAGGAGCATCGCAAGGAGACTTCCCAGCCAGGAAAGCTGGCCAGGGGGCGGGCTGTCTCCGGCTGCTGTGCTTTGGGGAGGGGGTGGGGGCACCACGTGATGCGGGGGAGGGGCCGGCCAGGCCAGCCGAAGCCAGAGGAGCCGTCCTGGCCTGCTCTAGCCCCAGCTCCATGCACCCTGCTCTACACCAACATGGCCGGCCAGCTCTGGGCCGAGAAAAGCGGATGTGGCGAAGCCCCCAGAGCACGGAAAACTAGAAGCAGCATAGCAACCAACTGTAACCACGCAGGGCTGGCGGGGTGGGGACACGGGAGGGCGCCCGCCCCCTCGGGTCACGCGGCCCAGGGACACTCTGCAGAGTGCCTCCAGCGGGTGCGGGCTCCCCCGCTGCCCCATCCACGGTGCCCCCCACACGCCACCAGCCCCACACAGGCAGCGGCTGGGGAGCCTCACCAGGCCCGACCACGTCTGGGGCGGGGGCTGTAGCGACAGGGACCCTGCTAGGAGGAAACGGTCATCGGGGATGTTTACTTCCTGGCAGCCTTCCCGGGCAGCTACCTCGCACTGGGCGCAGCGCCACGCACCCAGAATGTCCCCAGGGCTGCAGCCCCCATGTCCTGCTGGGCGGGCGCCAGGCACACAGGAGAGGGCCCCGGGCGCCTGGGCAGGTCCCCCTGAAGGCCTCCCCAGGACTTCCACAGGAGATAAGCTCCTGCGATTATGACCAAACCCTCGGTCGCTTAGCAACACATGATTAAGGAATATGTTTTCAGATCCGCTTTGCAAGCCTGGCCATTATCAGATGAAATTACTGGAGCAACAAATGTCATTGCCATGCAAATTAGGTGGTTGCAAAGAAAGTATGTTTGACTGAGGGAGAAGGCGCAGGCCTCGGGGAAAATCATCTGACTTTCCTCCAGTCGCACATTAAAAAAAGTCACATAAATCGTACGAGACTTAAAAATAACCAAAAACCCACCCGGGAGACAAAGCCAGAACCCACAGTGAGACCAGACAGCTGTACCCAGCCCAGGTCCCTGGGGGTAACCAGCGTGATGACAACGGACATTCGGGTCAGTGCCAGTGACCGTCAGCTCCCTGTTCTGCGCCCGAAGCCCAACCCGGGCCCAGGGTTGGCCCCAGCGCCCACCTAGGCGGCTGCGGGCTCTGAAGAGAACATGTCTCGTCTCCACCAAGCTTCTTGTCTCACCGCCTCTATTCCACTGTGCTAATTATTCCGAAAATTCATCGGAAGGCAGATTCTGTTTTCTCAGTTACGTTGGGGGATAACAGTGACACCGAAACAGCCGACACTCAGGGTGAGCGTTTGCTGGGGTCTGTCCACGCCGCACCCCGCTCTGGCCGGACCTGCGAGGGCCCGGGTGTCCTGAGGGCTTTGGCACAGGTGGGCACCAAGCCCAGGCCACTGGCCACTGCCTCTGGCAAGGCCCCTCAGGTGCTCCCACGCCTGGGGCCACCACGAAGACAGCTGCAGCCGTGGCCGGTCCGGAGAGCGCAGGCTCAGCCCGGTCTCCTCTGCTCCAAGCAGCTTCTCACCTGACTGCAGCTGTGCCTCACCACCCAAAGGGGGACCCACAGGGGAGGGGGAGCCCGGCCAGGGGCAGAGGCGGCAGCACTGCCCCGGGGGGCCCCTGTCCCCGCAGGCTGGGAGCCCCCAGGGGCGCGGGTCATGCGGATCTGGCCCTGCGGCTGGGCCAGGGCGCGGAGGGGACACGAGGCCGCCTCCGGGCACAGGCCGCTGCCCCAACAGCCCCTCCACACCCCAGGGGGGACGATGGGGAGGGGTGCGTACTTGGTTCCGGAGCCAGCATGGTGGACACGATGATGGGGGCCCCCGTCCTCCGGGCCACCTTCTGGTAGGAGGGAGGCGTGAGGAGGTTCCGGCCGGCCGGCAGCAGGGCAGGCGGTTCCGGGGGGGCCCCGGGCTTCCGGAGGAGCTGGGGGCTGCCGTGGGGGCTGGGCAGGGGGGGCGCGGCTGCGCTGCGCTCCCGCTTCAGCAGCTCCATGGGCACCGTGTAGGCCGTGGAGTAGGCGGTCCTGGGGCCCGGGTGGGCCGAGGCCACCCCAGCTGGAGCGGGGTATGTGGGGCCCAGGCGAGCTGTCAGGGCGCAGGGCGTGGGGGAGCTGTACCCGGAGCCGGAGGGCGGGTGGGGGCTCAGGGCGCCCCCTGCCGGGGCGGGGTAGGCGGCCTGCTCTGAGAGGTGCTGGGCCGGCGCACTGGAGGGGCGGCACCCCATGCCTCCCACACGGGGGGCTGCGGCCGGCAGAGGCCCCACGGGCTGGGGCGGCAGACCCGGGGCGGCCAGCGCCGACAGGGTCCCCTGGAGCTCGCTGCGGTGGCTGAAGCTGCTGGAGCGGGCCCGGGGCGGGGGCCCGGCCTGGCCCTGCCTCCGCGGCTGCATCTCGGTCCTGCAGCTGCTGGCCAGGTGGCTGAGGACGCGGGCCTGGCCCAGGTTGGGGGCCACGCACTTGATGTCCGCCTCTTCCATGGTGGCCAGGACGGCCGGCGAGTCGAAGCCTTGCTGCAGCAGGGCCAGCAGCGTGGCATCCGTCACGCCCTCGGCCCGCAGCAGAGCCAGGAACGCGGGCAGCACAGCCCGCCTGCCCCCGGGGCCCGGGAAGGCCGCCAGGTCCACCTCGCCGTTCTCGTAGCCCCTCTTGGCGGGGCCGCTCTCCGTGGCGGGCCCGTAGCTGCAGCTCAGGGCGCCTGGGGGCGCCACCACGCTGCTCTCGGGGGCGGCGGTCGCGCCGGGGTCCACGACCAGGCATGTGGGGGCCGCCTGTCTGGCGGGATCCAGAGCCTGCTGGCCTAGGTCCTCGTAGGCCTGGCTGGGGGGGTAGGCGGGCGCCTCTGCCCCGTACCTGCCGCTGGGCGGCCCCCCGGCACAGCGTGGGGGTGATGGGGCCCAGCTCTGCGTCCGCTGTCCCACGGGGCTCCCTCTACCTCCGGCGTCCGGGTACAGGGGGCCGGTGTCCGACAGGGCAGGCATCCGGCCTGGCGCTGGGCCCCAGGTCATCCTGCTAGCCGGCACTGACCGGCCTGGCCCTGGGCCCCCCGGGGGGCGCGGCTCTCCGGGTGGCCTGGTGGCTCCCGCCGGCTCGCAGTAGTAATCCCGCTGCAGCAGGGCGCCCCGGGCGGACATCGCGGCCTGGCTGCCGTCGTAAGGGGCGAAGTCGGGGGCGGAAGTCCTTCCGGCAGCGGCGGGGT
>NW_004567112.1:2498903-2515709 GCF_000260355.1 Condylura cristata | reverse complement strand
CGGGGGCGGGGGTTTCTGTTTCACAGTGCGGCCTAAATTATTAATCCTGCGAAACCTTAGTAGGCAAAACACAACACTCACGGAACTTTGCCTCGCTCCCCGCGGTGGCAGGTCTCGTCTCTGCCGCCGAGCCCCAGAAAAGCCAAGCTGCAGCCCCGCCCTGGCCGGGCTCACATGGACCCCGGCTCTCCAGGCTGCGGATTAGGAGCTAAATAAAGCCCGAAAGCTTTTGTTCCATGTGACATGTCGTTAGGCTGATGGGCGGCTGCGGCTCCGGCCAGGCCTCCGCAGGGCCCGCTCGGGAGGCCCCGGCCGCCCCCCGCCCCCCGCCCGTCCTGCGGGGTGCCGGCGGCCACCCCCACCTCGCCCCCGCGAGCGGCAGAAGGGCAATAGAAAAGGCCGCTTTAATGTCAGTTCCATCTCAGTCCCCCCCATGAAATGTTAATCCATCGCACACGGCTGAGAACACGAGAACAAATTAAATGTGAACGGGCCGCAGACAGGAAGGGCTCCCGGGCCGGGTCTGGAAGGGGCCCCCGGCGGTGGCCGGCCCGCAGCCCGCGGCGCCTTCCCAGCGGCCCAGGTCAAATGGAGTCTGCACCGCCGGGAAACAGGTCCCCTCCAGCGGCCGGGCGCCGGGGCCGCAGCAAAGCCTCTGCAGCGGCGAAGGGAGACTGACCCTGGGCAGGAGGACGCAAAGCAGGGAGCCGGCTGCAGCCTCGGTGGGAGCCGGTTCTCTCGCTGCCAGGAGACCTGGGCCCCTGGGGAGGGCTGGACTTGGCCACTAGAACCTCAGCTGCAGTGACGCTGGACCGGGGCGGGGACCCCCGCCAGGGCGCCCAACGCCCCCGGCACACGGGCTGCGCCAAGAGCTGCCAGGACAAGCCCGGAGTCAAGCCGACGGCAGCCGGACGTGGCGGACTGCAGGGGCCCCGGGAAGGACACGCGGTGGCCGCACGCGCCACCCTAGCTCCCCTCCCCCGGCGGGACGGAAGAGCAGACCTCGCGGGAGCACGCCCCGGGGCGGCTGAAGCCCCCCTGCTGCCCCCCTCCTCTTCCACTCCAAGGACACAGGGAAGGGAAAGCGGTCTTGTCTCCTCTAGAAAGAGGCCCGCAGCCGCCATTCCGCAACGCCCCCCGGGCTGCGTGGAGGACGCTCGGCTCAGGAGCTGTCGGGGCCTCTGGCCCCTCCTCAGACCGGCCGGTGTCACCTCCCCGGACGGCGCTCCTGTCACCTCCCTCCTCCAGTGTCACCTGTCGGCAGAGAGGGTCCTTCCAGGCCTTCCACAGGGGCCAGCCGCTGGCTGCTCCGGACCGGCCAGCCAGGCCCGTGCGGCCAGCGCCCCACACCGGGCACTGCCCACCGGCGCTGAGAGGCCTTAAAGTGTCTGCTCACATCCTGCCCCTCGGGACTCCAGCTTGTCACGGACAAACCAACTATTCGAGCGTCACAAAGCGACCGTCCAAGCCTCCAAATGGGCCCTTCCGGCCTGGAGCGGGTGGACGCCCCAGCCTGGTATGCACACAGAACTGGGGTGCGGGCTAGAGGTGCTGGGCACGAGAGGTTTCACCAGAGACAGAGTGGGAGCAACGGGGAGACAGGAGAGTCTGCTGCGCCCCGGGGGTCACTCCCCGGCTGGGGGTCGCACTCAGGCCACAACATCACAGTGCTGAGACTTGACCCCTCGCGCCGCCAGGGAGGCCCCCCTAAACCCCGCTCTCGGTTTCAGTCCGAATTCTCCAGCAGAAACAGGGCCACACAAAGAGCGTCCTTTCAAGAGTGGCCAGAAACGGGGTTCTTAGGGGCGCTGGGGCTGCGGAGGGAGCCTCTCCCAAGCCCTTCTGCTTGGCGACCACCCAGCACATGTGGCTGGTGGCTTCATCTTTGGGCTCCGCAGCCTTGTGCACGTGGTCCCCAACGCCTGAGGCGTGGCAGGACCCGCTCTGGGCTCTCAGACCCAACTGTGGCCCTGCAGGCAACACCCCAGAAACCCCAGCGCAGGGAGCCACGTCGGGGTCTCCGGTGGACACGCGGTCGACCCAAACGCCTGTGGACACAGTAAACCGAGACAAGAGACTGCAGAATGAACGGCGCCCCAGAGTGAACCCCAACTGGAGACCTGCACACTGGGACAGTCGGGTCCCTTTAAGGAGCAGTCCCAGGCAGAACCCCACCACGGTTTGGGGAACCCAGAGGCCGGGCTGCTCTGAAAGCAACGGGGTGACCTCCCCCCGCCAGCCTCCACACCCCCATGCTCCTGAACCCCAGGATGAAGCCACCGCCGCCCTCCTGACCTTGTCTCTGGGGCAGTTTGGATCACACGTTTTCGGGCTGCACAGAGCGCACCCATGCCCGGGACACCCCACTTCTGACCTTGAAATGAGCCCACAGCAGTCAGATGGACGCTCACCCCCAGAGCTCCCCCTGTGCCCCGCAGTCCCCCAGGGCACAGCGTGGCGAGCAAGCAGTGTGGCGGCGGGGCTGAGTATAAGGTGATCTGCAGACCTGTCCGGCACCCCTGGGAGCGCCGCGCGTCCCACCTGGAGCCCGGGCCCGCCCTTGGCCTGCAGCGGGCTCCCTGCTGGCCGGTCCGCGCCGGTTCACCTGGGGCCGCCGCCCCACCACACGCCTGGCTTCCGTCTCCCTCCCGGACCGGGCAGGCAGTTCCAGAAGCCTCTCGCCTCCTCTGTCCGAGGCCCCAGCGGCTCTCACCGCCAGGCCCCGAGCAAGCGGCGTTCGCCCCAAGATTCCTCGGCCTGCCCTGTCGCTGCGCCTGGTCCCTGTCCCGGTGAGGGCACCTTCGAAACAGCTCAGGATGCAGCGTCCCGGACAGCCTCGCCCGCCCTCTGCGCACGCTGCCTCCACGTTTAGCCGTGAAGTGACCGGTTAAGCCGACTCCGTGGGGGCACAGGACTCGAGGTGACAGTGGCCGTCGCCAGGGGCCTGGGCCTGGCCTTGAGCCCCGGCCACCCGCAGGGCCCACGCGCGCCCCCAGGCCGGTGAGGGCACAGCCGGGCTCCGGTGGGGCTCCGGCCCCTGCGGTGAGCAAGCGGCAGGGCTGGGCAGCGGAGACGCTGCACGCGAGAGGACACCAGAGTCCCCCAGAAAATGGTGCTGGGACCCACAGAACTGGCAGCAGGAGCCCCGCTTACAGGCCTGGGAGCCTGTGGCCTGCGGGCCGAGCTGGCCGGGCCCCGTGTCCACCCAGAGACCCCTCCAGACGCGGAGGACGGGAGAGCCGCCATTCCCAGCAAGTGGGCGCAGCGCAGACGCGGGCAGAGGGCAAGCAGCTGGCAAGAGCTGGGGGCGCGGCGCCCCGGAGGGCACTGCCGCCCAGATGCCCGGAGGCGGCCAGGCCTGGCAGCAAGGGCGGCCCAGAAGCCCCCGGTGGCAACTGCCCCCGGCTGCGGTCCCAGGTGCCGCACCAGGAACAGGCGGGCCGCCGGGCACCAGCCTCGGCACCACGGGGACCCCTGTGCTGGGGGCACCTCCACGCCAGCTGCAGGCAGCACCCACAGCCGTCGCCCGGCGGGCAGCAGGGGCCACGCAACCGAGCCGAAGCCCAGGTCAGCCCGAGGGGCCAGTGCGACCCTCCGCGCCGGCCCTCCCAGCACTGACACACTCGCTTCTGCGCGGGGCTTGAGGCACGTCTGGTTGACTATTGTATATTTACATAGCTAATGTAATTATCGCTAATGACATAATTGCTGGAAATGTGCATAATTGCTTGATCCCAACTTATAATTATAATGTATAGCAACATTACAGATCCCATTTTAAAAATCCACATTTTGGGGTGGAAAGCGTTACTAGAAACGACGGCGGGCTATTCGAGATCACCAGCTTCAGCTCTGTTTAAAAAAAAGAAAAAAGAAAAGCCGCCCAAGTAAACACAATTGTGAGACGAAACGAGGCCGGGCCATCTGCTGGGCCTGAGGCCGGGGGTCAGCCCTGCCCGCCCAGGCCCCAGCCCCTCCCTCGGCCCCCCCGACAGACACGGGCTGCTGGACCCTTCCAACCTGACGACCCACAGGACGCCGGGGCAGGCTCCTGCGGCCTCCCTGGCGGGTCCTGTCTTTGACTCTTCTCGTCCTCCTTGGTGACCAAGTGACAAGAGTCCCGAGTCTTCCTGCTCGACAGACACCTCTTCTGTGTGCCCCACCCCCACCTGGCCAGTCTCCCTCCCCTTGGCAGGGAGAACACCCCAGGCAGGAGGAGGCTGCATTCCGCCGGTCCCTACCCCAGCGGGAAGGAAGCAACCCTGGCCAGTGAGGTCCGCTGACCTCGGCTTACTTATCCTCGGCTGTTTCCCGCGGGTGGGACACGTGGGCAAAGCGAAGGAAACGAAGTGTCAAATTAGGGTCTCAACAGCTGCAGAAAGGAGGCGCCCAGGGTCACCGCCACAGCGAGACACCCCAACAGTCGCCAGCCGAGCTCTGTGCTTGGGGGCGCACAGGCCGGAGGGTGGTGGCCCGTGCCCGCTGCGCCAGCAGGTCCGGGCTAATAGAGGCGCTCTGCCCTGACTGGGAGGAAGGCGCTGGAAGGCGGGGGGCCGGGGACGCCCGGCTGCAGCCAGAGGGGCGGGTGGGCTCCCAGGCGGGGCCCCTCAGCCGGGGGTTGGCACTGGGGTGCTGCAGTGAGAGGCAGAACTGGACAGAATCCCGTTGCGTGAGACCGAGAGCAGGAAGCCAGAGCCCTCAGGCTGGGCAGGGAGGGTGCCCGGGGGCAGCTCAAGGGGCAGAGAACCAACAGCTGCTGCCCCCTGCACTCCCTAGGCGGGAAGGCGGGGCTGGCACCGCCCCTCTGCGCCCCTCCCCGCAGACGAGGCCCGCACGCCCCGAGGCCCAGGCTCGTCCTGCACACACAGCCCTGGACGTCCAAACCGACTGGACGGCTTTAGCAAGGCAGGACTCGGGGCACAGGCCCTGGCCAGGGGCTACTTGGGCCGCAGACGGCCTCGGGAACCCACTCGGCCCAAGGCAGGTGCCTTCGGGGCGCCGTGGCTGTGCGCCCCGCACAAAGGGCTGCAGGGGGCCTAGGTGCTGGGGTCACACTGGAAAGGACCCTGGGATGGCACAGCAGCGAGACGGGGCACACTGCCCGCCTACACCTTTCAGAGGGGGCCGGGAAAATCCGCCTGTCCCCGTCCCCCCAGCGGCTGGGGGACAGGACGTCCTGACCGACCCCACGCACAGCTTTCGTGGGCCCCAGCCCAGCCCAGCCCAGCCCAGCCCAGCCCAGCCCAGCCCAGCCCAGCCCAGAGGTCCAGGACACCGAGGACGGCGAGCCCACACAGCCGTCGCCACCAGAGGGAGGACACTGCGCCGAGGGCCGAGCGGTGCGTGGGGCCCGGCGTGCGGTGGGGTCGGGCCCAGCTCAGCGGAGAGTGGGAGGATGACGGCCGACGTCCCAGTCAGCCTCCACGTCCCCCACGGCGAGGAGCCCTTAGTCCCCGGCTGAGTGTGCCTGCGGCCAGGCCTCACAGGAAGGGGCTTCTAAGCGCCGGGTGAGGACCCGTCAGGGCACCCCACTTCACAGTGGGCTGTCCTGGAACAGTCACGCACCCTCCACGCTCCCCGGTCTGCGAACAAAAGCCCAGCGAGGGCGGCGCACCGGGCAGAAACACCGGCCGGTCCGGCCTACGGGTCTTCTGTAGATTTCAAAAAAGTTGTGTGTGTGTTTGGGGGAAAAAAACCTTAAACCCCAACTCCTGACATGGGACTGAGGGGACAGTCGCCCACCAGGCCACATGCCAGGGAGGCCACGGCCCCGCTGCGCTGGGGTGCGGGTTTCTGCCCGAGTTGGGGGAGCAGCGTCTGTGCCCCGGGACCCCGCAGCCGAGCCCGGGCCGGCACCCGAGCCAGGGGCCCGCACTGCCCTGTCGGGAGGGTGGCGCTGGGCTGGCGCTAACCCACGTCTCTGCAGCCTGGCCCCGCTTTCCATGAGGGCTTAGCCGTGTGGGTTTTTCTTTTCAAGAATTAAACACTTGCAGACATTTCCCGAGATACCGGGGAGAGGCATATTCACGGCCAGGGCAATGCGGCTCTCCGGGAATGTCCGGGCTCCCTTTGGAAGTATCTGAATGTGGAACAGACACGGTCCAGAAACTTCGGAAAGTCAAAGACGCCCTCACGTCCCGCGTCTTTCCTGTGCCAAGCGGCCGGGGCCTGCAAGCCCAGGGCCGACCTGCCCCAGGGCCAGGCCCGGTCCCACAGCACCTCCCGGCCCGGCCGCCGGCTCTTACCTTCGCAAATCCTGTCCAACCGCTGTCGCTTGACTTTGTGCTTATCCACAAGGGCCATTCTTCACGGGACGCTGCAGCTCTGATCCAAAAGGCAAAGCGGACTCGAAGAACTCAGGGTAACTCGCGGGGGTCTGCAGGCATGACGCCGCTGTGAACCCTGAAACGGGAGGAAAGAATCCTTACTCCCTGGAGCCGCGACAGGCCACAGGCCGTGGGCGGGCAGGGGGACTTGCTGCCCTCGGAGAGGGCGCTGCGGAGGCTCCTGCCCCCCACTGGGCAGGAGGCGCGACCATCGAGACCACCGGCCTTCGCCGCTGAGAGCCAGCATCCCCAGCGGCCAGCGGGCAGGACCGCCCTTCACTTCTGCGGACACTGAGGGGTGGTGCCACAGGGGAGGCTTTAGACCCAGCTGGACTGCAGGGGAGCGGGCCTCAGCCCACCTGCACTGGGGTGCAGACGGCTGGCCACCCAGCGCTGCTGTGTGGGGTCCGGAGCAGAGCCAGGGCGCAGCGCGAGGGGGCAGTGGTCACGCGCACGCACCGCCAGGGGTCCCACCGCCGCCCCGGGCAGGGGGCGGCCTTGATGTGGGGAGGGGACAGCGTGCCCGGGCCCAGTCCAGTCGCTTCCGCCAGGGTGGGAAAGTCTGTCTCCTGCATAGGTCGGGTCTGTGGGACTCTCCAGAGGGAAACCCGAATGCCGGCAGAGGAAAGGGGGCTCCCCGCAGCCTGGAGGAGGTGCGCAGGGGGCGCGCCTCTCGCCCCGCTCACAGGATGCCCCAGTTGGGCTGACACGTCACGTCATCCCCAACTTCCCAGCTCTTCAAGCACAGTGTCATCACCACGCGGACACACGGGCCCGTTCCCCAGCGAGTGAGGAGCCCCCCAGCCCGGCGAGGCTGGGGGCCCCTCGCGGGAAGAGGATGCGCGGTCATCAATTATGCAGACCGCTGGCAGTTCCTTTATCAAAGGTCAGGACGCAGGTCTGACTGCAAAAAGGTAGGCGACTTCCTGGTTGTTAATGGCCAACTTCCCAGCAATGCGCCTGAAAAAGCACCCCAAAGATTTATGGCGATAATTATGACTGCAAAAAAAGAGCCAGGAAAAGGCAGTTTCCAGTCACATAAAGAACTAACGCAGGCCCCTGCAAACCTGGGCTCGGCCCCCCTGGCTGGGTCTGAGGCACCCACGCAGGGGGCTGGGGATGAGGGCAGCCGGGGCCAGCAGACCCGGGCTGGCCCCCCTCCCCATATGCGGACAGGCCCCCATGCCACAGCCTCACGCGAGGGGGGAGAATGAATCACTTAGTATGTGTGAAGTGCCGGGAGATGAGGAAGGACAGGTATTGTCGGAGGCGCTGTCTGGTCCCGCAGCCCCTTCCCTTCCCGCGTGAGCTGCGGCTCTCCTGGCTTTCCTTTGAATTTTAATTTGTATAATTAGATGGCTTCCTGCGAAACTGATGAGCAGAAGCTCGAGCACGCAATCAAAGGTCAGCTCAGGCGCCGCACACGGACCTCGGTGACCTGTTACTGGGGGAGAGCCTTCACTTCCGGCCTGGCTGAGCGCGGGGAACCCCCTCCTGCACCCCACCCCGTGCCACGGGGCCCTGGCAACAGTTCATGGAGCCTCAACCCCTTTCCCCACAGGTGTCTTCTGACCCAAGAGTGGAGGCAAGGGACGCCTCCCCCTGGCCTCCCAGGGGCCAGGCCAGGCCAGCCGCCCCGCCGGCGTCCTGGGCGGGTGTCCGCACCGGCCACCTGCAGGCCCGGCCCCTCCTCCCCGGCTCCGCGCACGGTCCAGGGCCTCTGGCCACTGGGGTCACCTGCCAGACCACCAAGACCAGCAGTGGTCACAGCGCTCCACCCACGCCAGACAATGGAAAAATGAGGCGAACAGAAGAAAACCCTGCCCACGAGGCAAAGCTCCGGCCCGGGGCGCTGGGGGCCGCCCCGCCTGTGAGGCGGACCCCTGCATCCCAGTCTCCACCCGGGGGTCACTGGCGGAACCGTGCTGGGCGTGATCTCGGCGGAAGGCCGAGGAGTGTCGCCCCCGCCCCCGCGAGGCAGAGGCGCTGAGAGGGACAGAGAAGGGGCGGCCGACCGGGCAGGGGGACGCGCCTGGTGACCCCCACCCCGCCAGGCTCGGTCGCCCGCACACAGGGGCCAGGCAGACGGGCGCTCGCCCCGCAAAGCCAGGCCCATCTTCTACCTCCTGCGCTATCCCATGAGCATCTTTGCTGCTTGGAAAAAGACAAGATGAAGAGCAGGTCAGAGCTCCCCAGAGCGCGCAGTGGGGCAGCGGAGGCCGGCAGGGGCCCGCCGAGGGCCTGGCTGTGAGCGCAGGAAACACTGTCCTGGGCTGAAGGCGAAGCTTGAGAAGGCGGCGCAGTTTCCCCGGCTCGGGCCCTCAGCGGCCCGACGGGGCACCGAGCTGCTGGCCACCGACGCTCTGTGCGCGGGACGCTCACACCGCGTTAAAGCAGGTGACTTACAAACACGACGTAAAGCGCTTTCCCTGCAGCTGTTCCTAAGAATGAAAACAAGGCGGAGAGGGGAAGGGAAGTGAGCAAATCTCCCTGCACAGCGAAAAGCAGCGAGCAGACGCGCGGCGTTCACATGGTGGCCCCAGGCCGGCCGGCAAGGCCCCGGCAGTCCGGTTCTGCGGCCCGAGGGCGCGGTGGACAGGACCCAGCTGTTACTGATGTGCCTACGAGAAGCCCTGCAGAACGTGCTTCTCTGCGCGAGCAAAGTGACACCGGTGGACGGAGCTTCCAGAAAGTTCTCCTGGGCCGCGGCGAGGCGGGAGCAGCCGTGAAGCTTGGGCTTTTAACGGCAACTCTGGCTCACTGAGCTGCTTCAGGGGAACGACGCTTGTACTTGAGTATCAGTAAGGGCACTCACAGGAACCAGCTGGCTGCCATCAGAAGAAGCTGGGCGTCTCGGCTGTCCGCCTGGGGCCTGGCCGTCGGGGCCCCAATTACTGGGCGCGTGGACACGACTCAGCTGTCCCGCCACCCCTCATCACAGCCGTCCGTCTCTGGACCCGTGCAGCTCGGAACCCGCACGCAAGCGCACGCTCCTGCCAGTCTTGGATCTCTGAGAAGTCGGTGCACACCACCCCTGGGGTGGGGGCCAGCCGGCTGGCCGGCGCACTGGCCAGGCTCTTCAGGGAGCAGGCCACCCAGAGGCCCCTGGGGCCGGCGATGAGGCCCCGTGGCCAGCAGAGGGCGCTGCAGGACTGACTGCGATCTCAGCACAGACACCCTAAGAACCCAGAGGGAGACCTGGCGCTCCCCAGGAGGAAGCGGAAGGATCGCTCCCTCCATCTTTGAAGCAGCCGACGTCCAGATTTCAGCAACAGGACCAGCCCCAGGCCTGGCCTCTCAGGGTGGCCCAGGCGGACACCGGCAAGCCCTTTCTGGGGCTGAGCCAGCAGAGGCGCCCGCATCAGGGGCTTGGGGCCTGTGACCCAGAAAGGGGGTGACTTTCCATTGCGCCCAAGCATTTTTCCCAGGCAACAATGAGCCACGTCAATGGAAAATGAAAACGACTTGGCAGAGATGGAAACGGAGCATGCAGTGGGCGGGCAAGGCCGCCAGGGCTCGCCCTGCAGCCCGGCTTCGGGGCAGCGGGCACCTGGCTGCCCGGTCGCTGCATCCTGCACCCCCACCGCGGTCCTTTGTTGAAGCACAATGACCTCAGAATGCACAATGGGTTCGCAGGCTGGTTTGGAGAGGGAGGCGGAAAAGTGGCTTTTCCCAACATTCCTCAGGAACTGGGTCTGGCCTGGAGGCCGGGGCCTCGCGCGGGGCCCTTCACCTGGACCTGACCCCAGCGCGGCTGCTGGCCACTTGGCGGACCCCGGAGAGGCACAGCGGCCTCTGTGTTTGGAATCACCAAGGCCCACGCGGCCGCGGCCACGTTGCCCAGAACGGGGCCGAAGCACGACTGGCCCCAACCCACTTCCCCGTCGCCCTGGAGATGCAGGTCAGTGCGGCGTCATCTCCTACCAACGCCATCCAAGGCCACCACAGCGGGGACGTCCAGGCCCGCCGCGGCCCCCACGGGGCAAGCCACGCCTCTGCAGGCCCTGAATCCTCCATGCTCACAGATGCTGGGGTGCCCCGCCCGAGCTCCCCTCTCCAGGAAGCCCTGGACTTCACAGCCCTTCCCCAGCTTGTTCCAGCCACAGCAAATAGGTTTGCTGACCTCCAGGGGACCTCCAGACAGCCGCCTTCAGGGTGGACCCCTGGTGAGAGGTGTGGGCCAGCATGGGGGGGCGGGCGGTCAGTGCCCACAAGAGGGAGACAGAACTATGCATGTGATGGTGGGGGGCTGGGCCTCTGTCCATTTTCAGATAGAAGTATCTGGAAAGATTGTTCCACACCAAACAGAAGCGCTCACCCCAGACCAGCCTCTGCCTGGAGGAGGGGCCAGCCTCCAAGGTCAGGGCCCCAACCGAGAAAGCGCTCAAGCCGCAGCCCAGCCTGCCGGCCCAGGGGGCCCCAACCCCTGGCAGGTGAGGCCTGCAGAGCCTGCCAGGCAGAGGAGACACCCAGGGCTCCAGCAGGCGCCGGACACCCTGCCCAGAGAGGCTGGACTGGAGGCCAGGCCCCCACGGCCTTCCCATTCCAACCTGACCCTTCAAGGGGGCACTCAGGCGCAGCTGCCCTGACCACGTGGCCCCGCAGGACCTGTGTCAAGAACCAGGCCTGCGCGGAGGCCAAGTCAAGCTGCATCCTGCCACGTTTCCAACGAAGCCACGTGGCCACAGCCCCCTGCGGGTTAGGACGTGGCCGGGCCCAGGGGCTCGCAGCACAGAGGCCCAGGGGTGCTGACGCCCGGCAGAGGCGGGGGAGGGCACCTCTGCCCAAGAGGTGGAGACCCAGCCCCCTACCACTAGGGGGTGCAAGAGGTGGCCCCAAGTCTGCGGGCAGGGGCCAGCTGGGCGCCCAGCTCAGGCTGCAGGCCCGGCCCCAGGTCCAGCGCTGAGCCCGACACGCCCTAGTGGGCGCTGCCTCTGCACAGCGGCCAGGGCCTGACGTGCCGTGGACGGTGGACATCCTCAAAGCCAAGGCTGCTCCCAGGAGGTCACTGTCCCCTCTTTCCAGTGGTCACATCACACCCTTGTTGTGAAGTCCGGAGAAGGGTCTGACAGCGGCGCCGGCGGGGCTCGCTGGCCGCAGGCCGCTGGCCGCCCCGCTTCTCCTCAGACGAGGCCCTTTACTGCCGCCCCCAGGGAAGCTGAGGCTCTGAACCGACAGGAGAGGATGCGGGCGACAGGACTGCCTGCGAGAGGTGGCCATGCGACGCTGCCCCTTCCGTCACGGGGCGGGGGCCCCTCCCCACCCCGCACCCGCGGCCCACGCAGCAGAGGCCCAGGAGCGTGGCCGCAACGGGCACAGACACATACACGTAGGCACGTGTGCCAGTGCGGTGGTCACGGGGCCGCGGCATTTCTGGAACCTTCTGAGGCTTGGGAACTCAAAGCCCGGCTGCTGGTCTCCCGGCGGCCGGCCCGAGCGTGGGCAGCAGCCTGGACGCAGCTCAGCCCCTCCCCCGCCCCACCTCTGTGCGGGCGCAGACCGAAGAGGAGATCCCCACGACAGCGGGGGACAGGGCGGGCAGCACCCGCCTGCCGGCGGGGCTCCCGTGCCCGAGGGGACGCTCCTGACCCGCCCGGGCCCTGGACGGCGGAGTGGAAGGGGTGGGGACTCGGCGACCGGGCCCCGGGGCCCGACCTCCGCCGGGAGGCCGCCTGCTCGCTGGCCGTCTCGGTATGACTCTGGGGAAGCCGCAGCTTCCCTGGTCCTGGGCCGTGGGGTCCCGGGCCCTGGGCAGGGCCTGGCGAAGGGACGTGCTCACTGCGCCCGAGCTGGAAAGGGTTAACGGAGTTTGAGAAACAAAACTCAGGAAAGCGGCCTCAGCTGGACGAGGCCGGCAGGGAGAGGGGCCTCCTGTCACTGAAAGAAGAAACATCTGTCGGGGTCGGAGGCCGGCGGGCAGGGGCGGCCTCTGCGGGCCGACTCCGGACTGCTTGAGAGAGAGACGCAGTCCAGCCTCGCGCTCGGTCTCCTCACCGGCTCTGCCCCTGGCCGCTCCAGACCCGGGGCAGGGGCCCGGGGCGGCGCCCGACCGCCGCCGGGGCCCAGTTCTGCTTTGCTGGTGGGAAACGGCTCGGTCACTCGCACTGCGAGCGTTGCAATAACTCCATCACCGCAGAACCCGAACACGAGGCCTCTGAGAAAACAGGAAGTCTGGCGCAGAACTCGGCTTACGACAGGGCGGTCCACGCGCACAGAGCCGCCGCAGCGACTCCCCGGGTCCCCCGCAGAGGCCTGCTGGCGCGGGCTGCCCGGCCAGTCTTTGTTACCGAGCCGGCGGACGCAGGCGGGCCGGGGTGGGGCGCAGCTGCGCTTCCTGTCCCTGAGCGGCGGCCCGGCTGGGCGGTGGGGCCTCTGGCCAGGCACTCGGCGGCCTTCGCCCCGTGGCCACGGCACAGGAAGACCACAGGCCCGTGCCCGGCGCGCTGCCCTGCGGCCCACTCCGCCCTCCCATGGCTTCAGCCGGCCCCTCCCGGGCACCGGGCGGCCGTGTGAACGCAGCCACCAGGGCACGTGTGGCCGCCACGCATGCCGGGACCACACAGCAGGAGCCCGCCTGCCTCGGGGCCGCCTGCGGTCCCCTGCAAGCTCTCCGGGCCTGGAGGGCAGGGTGGCCGGGGACCCCCGGGGTGGGGCGGGGGGCCGAAGTGGGAAAGACAAGAAACCTGAGGCGCAGGTGTGCTGGTCTGCAGGGAGGGGTGGGGCGCCCTGGACGCCAGGCGGGGAGGGTTAGCACTCGCGATCCGTTTCCGCACAGCCCTGGGGCCTCGCCAGCAGGAGGGTTTTCTGGTGGCCTCTTGCTGGACCCCCACGCCCCGCTCGTCTCCTGGGTCGAGGCTGCCCCGGGCCCCGGGGAGGGCGGCCACCTGGAGTCCACATGTGGTCCGGCGGGCCGGCCCGGGCCAAAGCGGCGAGTGGCCTGCCGAGTCCGGCAGACACTTGAGATGAATGGGCAGCTCCCCCAGGGCCTTCCCACCTGGCCCCGTGGCCGCCGCCCGGGCTCCAGAGTGCTGGGCCTCGATCCCCACCGCAGGGAGGGCAGGGCCGGCATGCAGGAGGGGCTGCGTGCCCTGTGGGTGCCCGGGGCGCCAGCAGGGCGCGGGAGCCGAGAGGCGCCAGGGCCTAAGGCCATTTGCCGCTCCGTGGCGCCCGACTCAGGGGCTGGGGTCCCGCCCCCCGGCTGCGTCGGGAAGACAGTGGCAGGCTGACCACAGTACCTGCTCTCCCCGCTTCTAGAAGCTTCGCTTGCCGAGCACTAGGTCCCGGTACACGCACTACCTCACGTTCACCCCAGACCCCACCCCGCGCCCGTCACAATTAGCAGAGCAACTGTGTTCAGCTGGGACCCGTTCGTGGGGTCCCCACCCCTCAGGAACAGCAGAAAGGGCTGGGCTTGGGGGTTTGGGGGTGCACGTGCAAGGTGGGCTGCCAGGAGCTCACAGCGGACGGGGCGGAGGGGACGTGGGTGTCTTGTCCACCAATTATCTCTGCGTTTGTGTATTTCAGAGCTTCTGTAGGTGTCCATCTGCAAGTGGGGACCGTGTCACCCCCACAGTGCGGGGGGCGGCAGGGCAGTCATGCAACACCAGGCCAGGCCAAGGAAGGCGGCCTCTCTGCGGCCACGCGCTGTCCCTTCCTGCTGGTCCTCGGGCGTGAGTGACCAGGCCCAGGGAGACAGCGGGACAGCGCCCATCACGCCCGCCCCTCCCTCGAGCGAGTCTTTGTGCCTGCAGTCGGGTCCTCCGCTGGTCCCGCAGCCACGGCACACGCGCCACCCCGCGTGGCAGGCCCTCGCCCCGGAGCGGGGACGCTCAGCCCTGGCCGGGCCCCACGAGGCCCCCGCGGCCGGCCCTGGGCACCGTCTTTCTCGTTGTGGCCAAACTGCCGCATTTCTCTTGAAATACACAAAACCTGGCTGACGTTGTAGGCCTCTGGCTCCCGGCCAGTGGTGAAAATTAATTCCCACAAAAAACCCGCTGAATCCCACCAAATGAAGCTATACGGTTCACCAGCTCACGGCCGCGCACTCAGTAGTGGCCTAACTACATGGCCGAGTTGTGGCCGCGAAGCGTGGCAGCGGCAGCCTCCCTGGGCGCCGGCCTCGCAGCTCGGGTCGGACGGCGGCGGGAGGAAACTCAGGGGCTGCAGAAGTTGGGGGTCCTCCCAGCCGGGCCGGACCCTGTGTGGGAGTGTGATGACGCCGTGGCACCCTGGAGCCACGGCACCCCGACCTTTGGCCACGCCGCTGTAATTTAGCCAGCTCTGCCTCCCTGCAGAAACCCAGTTATTGAAAGTACGTTAAAAAATACGCTCCCGGGCCCTCCCTGGTGGCGCAGCGGGTCGGAACACAGCACTGAGAAGCTGAAGCCGCTTCCGCATGAGTTCGATCCGATCTACGCCTGCCCCGGAGGTGACCACAGGGCGCGGCAGACCTCTCCTGACCACCCGCTGCTCCCCTCAGCAGTGGACTTCATTGATCTGCCTGTTCTGCTCCCCACTCTGTCTCTGGTGAGGCCTCTCGCTGCCCTTGAGCCTCTGGCCTGTACCCCAGTTCTGTATGAATACACAAGTAAATCTTAAAAAAAAAATAAGCCCCCGCCAATTGCGTCTCACTCTCAGCCAGGGCAGTGGATTTATAAACTGCTCGTGTGGAGGAAAATCACTGTCGGCGGAGCATGTCGGGGCGCGGGCGCCCCCTCCCCAGGCGGTGGGCGGGTCTTTCTCCCGGCATCAGGTGGCGGGCGCCCAGCAGCTCCCTGCTAACTCCCACGCCGCGGGCAGGGCATCGCTCACCTTTTGCGGCCCCCACCCGTCCTCTGGGGCAAGGACACCTTTGGGGACAGGCTGGGGGCGGGCGCAGAGCACGGCAGAGGCCCCGCTCGGTCTGCACAGGCCGCGCAGTCAGCTCGGAGCACCCAGCCCCACGCCTGCGGGGCAGCAGCCCAGATGCCACGGCCAGGGGCTGGTCCAGAGGACGGGCGGCCACGGGGAGGGGGCGGAGCGTGAGCAGGTGAGGGGCAGGGATGCCACCAGAGGCCCGAGGCAGGCCGGTGCGCCCAGATGGCCGGCTGGAGCGCAGCTCCCACCCCGTGGACGGGAGGGCAGGGGTGGGCAGGGGCACGAGGCTAACTCCGGCCGTTAGCACCCGCCGGGTCGCCTGGCGACGCCCCCATTTCTGGCCTTTCCCCTCTGCCCCTTGGTCACCCTCCACGCCCCCGCCCCCACCCCCGCCAGGTGGGCAGGAAGTGGCCAGCAGCAGAGGCCGGTCAAGCCACAGGAAGACGCAAGAAGAGCCCCGTCTGGCTTGGCGGCTCGGCCCAGCGGGCGGCTCTCCTCTCTGTCTTGGCCAAGTGGCTGGGATTCAGGTTCGGCTCACAGGTTCCCCACCTCACAGCCCACGCTCGTGAGCGTTGTCGTAAGCACAGGTGGCCACAACGGCTGCAGTCCGCAGGGAGCTGCCCCGCGGAGGGGGCGGCTGGCAGAGCCGGAGTCGGCCTGGGCCGCCCGCTGGGGGCGCGGGCCTTGTGTTCGGGACGCGGGGTCAGCTCCTGAGGGGGTCAAGGCAGCAGCGGGCGGAGCGGGGCTCTGGCCCAAGTCTGACCCACCGTGGCAAGGCCCACGCCTCTCTGGGGGTCCCGCAGGGCGTCGGCACTTTAATTCAAGCCACGCAACTTCAGTGGGGCGTGGCGGAGCCCTGGCAGGGCCGGCTCTGCCTTCCCGGGGCCCAGGCCTGGGGTTGGGGGGCTGAGGCAGGGGGCCGGCACAGATGCGGTGAACTGAGGCCAGGGGGCGGCGCGGAGGACGTGACGTCCATTCTTCCTCCGCTCAAAGGCCAAGTGCCTGGCCTGGCTGCCAACTCCCTCTAACGCCCAGGCCAGCCCCCAGCTGCTCTGGGCAGGGGACCCGGGAGCCCCCGCTGCAGCCTGTGCGCACCGTCCAATGGGCAGGACCCAGCCCCCCAGAACAAGGGGGTCAGGACAGATGGGACACCGCGTCACATGCAGGGTCCGGGTGGCACCTGAATCCACGGGGGGCAGGGCCCTGGCTCGGGCTGCGGGGTCACGGGGCAGGGCGGCCGACGAACACCCGAGGGTGCTGGGTGCTGGAGTGTGGACGGCGCTTCTGGCCCTGGATCGGCACCAGGCCGCCACCCAGACGCGGGGGGTGCCAGGGGCCTGAGGTTGGGGCAGCGAGGACTGCACCCCAAGAACCTCACCCCGAGGCAGTTAACTGGTCGTTGGCTGGCAAAGCTTTTCTGTAAAATGTTCCTCACCGAGAAAGCACACAGCAGGGCTCCCACAAAACCCACAAGCCCATCTGACCACAAAAACCCACCAAAACAAACCACAGCTGGGCGGCGGCTTCACCACCACGCGGCCTGCAGCAGCCTGGCCCCGCTGTCACAGGAAGCGAGCCCGGAGCCGCGGCGGGGGCGGGGTGCAGCGGGAGATCGGGGCGCGGG
>NW_004567112.1:2497541-2498492 GCF_000260355.1 Condylura cristata | reverse complement strand
CCCGGTGTCCACCAGACAGCTAGGCCCCCCCACGCAGCCCCGACGCCAGCGCTCGGCCCTGTTCACGGCGCGGTCGGGGAGGCCGGCCCCTCTGTGTGGAGTCTCCCCAGGGCCTCCAGGGGGCTGCCTCTCCGGACACCCCTCAGCTCCGCAAGCCGAACCAGATCAAAGACGCGGACCAAGACCAGGGAAGGGCGGACCACAAAGGCGGCCCCTGGCACACGCTCCGGCCACCACGGTGCCCTGCGGCCTTGCAGACGGAGTCAGGTCCAGTCGGGCGATGGGCACCGGCCCGCTGGGAATCTCTGCTGTGCCTCAGTCTTCCTGAAGATCTAAAATTATTGCACGATACACAGATGTGCACAGACATCTGTATCTTACAACCTATATGCAATGAAGAAAAAAAAAAAATCGAATCAAAGCGGGAAAAAGTTTCTGGCTCTTCACCCCATTCCTGGACATTATGTCCCCTGCTGGCAGCCCAGCCTGGCCCCGTCTCCCTGTCTGCCTGCAGGGAGGCCATGTCTCCTAGCTTCCAGATGCTTCCATGCAGCAGTAACTGCCTGGCCTGGCGTCCAGACGCTGCCGGGTCCATGCAGCCGCTCCCTGCAGCAGACAGGGGGAGGCAGACCGGGGAGTGAAGAGGGCAGGAGCGGGGAAGGGGCCTGCGAAGCCGCCGCCACCCGGGGCATCGGGAGAGAATGGGAAGATGAGAAATAAAGGAGGGTCGTGAGCGCGGCCGAGGAGCCGTGGACAACTGGCCCTGTGCGCCTCAGGTGAGCCCAGGCCAGAAAATGAATCCAGCACCTGGACACTCACTCCTAGTTCCTGGAACGAGGCAGGGGGGACCCACCCCAAACGTGAAGTCAGACCAGACAGTGGCAGTAAAGCACCCAGGACCCCAGCGAAGAGGCGGCTGGCGGAGACTCGGCGGCGCGGTTCTGAAGGGGC
>NW_004567112.1:2485960-2497236 GCF_000260355.1 Condylura cristata | reverse complement strand
GGCCCCTGGAGCCCGAGGGGACGGAGGGCGGCCCCTGGAGCCCGAGGGGACGGAGGGCGGCCCCTGGAGCCCGAGGGGACGGAGGCCCCTGGAGCCCGAGGGGAGGGAGGGCGGCCACCACACAAGCGCCCTCTGGAGCCACAGCCAGCGGGCCAGTGATTCCGGACGGCGAAGCCACCCACAAACCCAGCTTCCCGACGCCCGGGATCGGGACCTGGAGCCTGCGGCCTCCCAGGTGGCCACGGCCCTGCAGCGCCCAGACAGAGGGGCCAGCGTGGGTGGGCCGCGCACAGGCAGTGGGGACAGGTCAGCAGACGGACCTCCTGGCCCTGAGGGCAGCCACCCAGGACCGGCGTCCCCCAGAGACCAAGAGACCACGGTCCAGTCGCTCTGTGTGGGAGCAGGGAAGTGACCGCAGCCTGGACCCCGCTGTGACGCCCTTGACGGCCCAGTGAGGACACAGAGTGGACACAGGGTGCCCGAGCTTCCTCTCACCCCGCCTGCCTGAGGATGCAGGTGAACCCCGAGATGCCGGAATACAGTGGGGAGGGGCTGACGCCCGCAGTGGGCAGGGCCTGGAGAGGAAATGTCATCGCACACGAACGTCTCCATCCTCCAAGGTTCTAACGTGCACATGGCCTCAGCGGGGTCTCAGCAGTTTGTTACAATACTCCTGGCACCCCCTCACCCCCACACAACAACATACAACCACCGAAAGCTTCTCGGGGTGCTGCCTGGCCCCCAGTGGCCTGAGACTGAGAACCAGGGGTGACTTTAAACCCAACACCGACACCACGTGGTCCACTCCACAGGGATCCCAGACCCAGATCAAGATCACCCCAAACTTTGCAGAAAGCAACGCGGAGGCTGTGGCCTCTCGGGGGTCAGAAGCCCGAGACGGAGCGTCGGCTACTGGAGGACGTGTCGGAACCTTGTGGGAAGTCTCTCATCGAAGCGCAGCTGCTGGGAGCCAGGGCATCTCCACACAGGTCACCACCGACCTTGTGCCGAACACACCAGTGTTGCCAGCTCTGTGAGCATCAGACCCAGGCAAACCAGCTTCCACAAGAGACCGCAGGACAACTACGCCGTGAGGGGCTCGCAAGTCCAGTCACACATGAAACCGTGCCCGGCATGGCCGTCAACAGGAAAACACCAACCCAAACAGGCACGGCTACCAGCAACCCCATTACCACATTCACTGAGTCGCCGCCGGCGCAGTCGCTTGGACCCCATCTGTACGCGGAGGCCAGAGGGGCGCCCAGGACTGGGTCTGCCCGCCCGGTGCCCGGAGGCCCAAGCCCCGACAGCAGCAGAGGGGAGGTGCCGTTGGGAATGGTGAGGGGTCTTGCTGCCGGGTGAGTGTCCCCGAGGGCACAGAGCCCGGACGGCCGCACAGCACTGGCTCCCGTGATGCCATCGCGGACGTGGCCCGTGGCCACGGAAGCATCAGGTAACAAGGGACTGCTGCGGCGCCTGTACTATTCCCACAGCGGAGTAGTACACAGCCACGAAAAAGGAATCAACCACGCAAAATAAGCGTCTCATAGACATGATGCCAAATCAGAGAGTTCAGTGGTCTCACACTGCTTCTGTGACGAAGAAGCTAAGGTAGGCGAAGGTGAGGCGGTGCCCTGGGCAAGGGGCCGTGGCTGCAGGGCCCGGAATCTGAGGGCTGGTTGCCCTTGGGCAGGGTTAACCGGTTGTACTCAATGTGTAAAAACTCATGGAGCGGAACAGTCAGGATTCCTTTTCCCGAGCCTCTGACCCCCACTCCCAACGACAGAGGAGGCACCCACCTACCTCCCCACTCACGGTGATCTGGGCAAGTCGGCCTTACGACCCTAACCACACAGCATCACTCAGGAGATGAGGGGCACTGTGCCCACGCCCGCTCCCCCAGCAAGCTGGAGCAGGCAGGACTCAGCTCCACACCCAGCGCTGGGGCTCCAGGCCCCGCGTCCTCCCGGTCAGCGCAGACGCTGGAGAGGGCCGCTCTCGGAGTCACCCAGCCCTGGGGCTCAGGTCCCACCCGCCTCCATGGTTTTGCACCGGGCAACGCCTGCCCCCGTCTCTATGCTACTCAGCGCCCCCCATATCCCCCCATTTTCCCCTAAGTTCAGACTCACTTTCCCCAGCTCTCCCGCCACCCCCTGCACGTTACAGACACAGCTGGCACGGGAGAACCTCACAAAACCCAGTGCCAGCCGGTCAGCGCTGCCTGCCGCCGGCAGAGAAAACCAGAAACGGACCGTGGCGGAGTGAGAACGTCGCCCCGGGCCAGAGCGCGCTGCTCAGCACCGTCCGCCGACGTCCAGATTCTTCCCAGGAGAGTTTGAACGGCCAGAAAGGTTTCTTCCTTCCCAGACCCTCTCTGCATCCTTCCCCTCAAGTGATGTCTCTGCCAAGAACCCTCCATCTCCCGACTTCCTGCTGCTCCGCTCATCACAATAACAAGAGAGGACCCCACAGTGATGTCATCCAAACTTGCACTTCCTGCCAGCAGGCACAGGTCAGCCGGAGGCTCCATTTTGGAAAGAAAAGGAAGCGAGACGCAGCCCGTGGCCTCCCCACTCAGCCAGGCCGCATCCGCGACGCGGGCGCAGAACACGCCAGTGGCCGGCATCCTCGGGGATACCGGGCGCCGGCGCTGGGGGCATCTCCCCACTCGGGCGCCCAGGAGGCCGCCGAACTCGCCCGTCCCCATGGCCAACGTCGGGGCACATCGTGGGGCGTCTGTGGTCGGGGTTTCCAGCAGAGAGAACCCGTGCAGCAGAAAAGCAGGCGCCCCGGAAAGGGGCCACCCCAGCCCGAGGCGGCTGCGGGAGGGGGCGCGGTGGTGCTCAGCCCGCAGTGCTCCAGGCCTCTGCACCCCGGGCCCCCCACAGCTCACCTCCACCTACAGAGGGCCACCGTCCACATCTGCTCTGCGGCCCTGCCGTCCAGGCGCGGCCTGGAGGCGCCCAGGGCAGGCGAGGAGGACCCTGGCCGGGACAGCGGTCACCGTGAAGACCAGCGGGCACCTGCTCGAGCAGGTCCTGGGGCCTGTGAGGACAAGGTCTCCCGGTGGGCACTGCGGCACCAGCCTGCAGGGCTCACGAGCACACGGACCAACAGAGCGAGCCAGCCGCAGCCGGACGCCGAGACCCTGGCTCGACCCAGGAGGACCGTCCCCCGTGCAGCAGGGCCCTAATGAGCTCCTTCAGGTCCATCCTGGGGGTTTCCAGGAGACTGGACGGCACCGCTGGCCAATGGGCGGGGCAGCTGTGCTTGCTGGGAGGAGCGTGGACCCAGAGGCAGCAGCACCATCTCGGCCGGGAGCGATGAACCGCCTGTGTCCGGAGCTGGGCCTCTAGCCTGCCTGCCAGGACAGCGGGGTCCCGGGGAGAGGCACCCTCGCTGCAGTCCCGGGCGGGTCTGAGTTCTCGGCCTCTCTGGGGAGTGTGGCGGCTGTGAGCAAGCCCCGGCCTCGGCGGGGCGGACCTGCCCCAGCCAGCTGGGGCCAGGGGAGGTGACCAAGTATTCCTGACCCCGCCGTCGGATCATCTGCCCGCCAGTCCGCTGCCAGATGTGGGGTGCGGCCCGGGGGTCTCAGGACACCACACCCTCAGGTGCCCTGTCCACAGGCTGAGATAAACAGAGTGGCCTGGTTTCAGTAAGATACGAAGAAACAATGAGCGAAGGTCATTTTGAAACAGCCCAGTATACGCAGAAAGTTAAATCGGGCCCCGGCTCCCACCAGCGGGGTGATGGCCCACACGCCATTATTAATTCTCCTCCAATGTCCCCGTGGGCCTGAGTGGCCACTCCCACAGGAAGACACAATCCCATTGACAAGCGAAGACCAAAATAGCTGCAATGGCTGCTAATCTGAATAGAGCCAGCTGCCCAGGAAGACAAGTGACTCCTTCCAGGGCCAGTTCACGTACGAAGCGCGCGTGGAACGGGGGAGACGGGTTTGGGGCACAGACCCCCGCGTGTCCTGGAAGCACTTCCCGCACGGGCCCGTGAGGGAACCCGAGCTGCGCTCCCCGCTCCGGGCAGGGCCCGAAATCCCCGTAACCGTGCTAAATGGCTCCGGCACTACCTGAGCATCTGAATGATCTCGTCAAATAAAACGCTCGTCCAAGTTAAATCTGCTGTATATTTATGCATTTAATATCGCAGCTCACTGCCAAGTGCACAAATCATTTTAACAGAGTGTAAATTTCACTACCGTGAAGGCGTTTTAGACTCTGCTTAACTCCTGAAGGGGCCCATCTTTGGGGGACAGATAAATCACCGCTCCCGTGCAACTCCGCCCACGGAACGGCCGTCAAGGCACTAGCTCGCCAGGCGCCTGGGCTCAAACAGCCCTCAGCGACAGGCCACGCCGCGGCCGGCCGGCCGGCCTCAGCAAGGCGGTGCGGCAGCCCAGGCCTGGGCAGGGCGGGGACGTCGGTGCCGTCCTGCTTGTCGCCATTAGGAATGCGATCTCCCCGGACCTTCTCTGAACGACACTGCCCCCGTGGCAGAGAGGTCTCCAGACGCACACAGGCGCGTTTCAAGATGGCAGAAAGAAGACACCCGGGCCCGCAGCAGCTGGCAGCGTGAATTATTTATCGCGCAGAGGGGACCTGAGCTGCGGCCCATCTGGAAGGGCCAGACTTTGGTCTCAAACTGGGCCCAAAGGTCGGCACCGGGGAGGCCTGGTGGCTGGGAGGGGCCTGGGGCCTCGGCCCCTGAGCCGACGGGCCCAGGAGCAGCTCACGAGCGCCCCAATACTGCCGCGCCCCCAGCCCATGTGCAGACACCGACAAGAGGCAGGGTGTGGGAGAGACTGAGCCAGAAAGTAGGGAACCCTGAAGGGTGGGCACGGTCAGGGGTCTTTCTGGGGCTGATTGTGTCGAGAGAAGCGTCTCGGTACGGGGAGGGCGTGAGCGAGGTGTGCGGAAGCAGCCACGGAGTCAGAAACCACCACCCGGCAGCCCCCAAAGTTGCTGACTCAGCGGAGACCAGTCCGCGGATGCTGGGGGGTCGGGCCGGGGCGCCTGAGACGTCCTCGGGATCGGCACTTGCATTTCTGAGGCAAAGACGGGTTTTGTAGACACGCTGTTGTCTGACAGATGGGAGGAGCAACAAGCCGCATCCCGCGCCCCTGCCCCGAGGGCCCGGCCAGCTGGGCTCTGCCCGCAGAAGACGCTAGAACCCGGGGACACTGCCCTGTGGAACGAGGGGGCCCGGGGGCTGCGTCGGCCTTCACTTGGGGGCCGAGGGCACGTGGCTTCCAGAATTTCCCTGGGTCCGAAGCTATTTCGGGACAGCTGGCAGAAGCGATGTGAACTCTGAAGCCCACGCAGCGCCAAGGCTCAGCTGCCGACTCGCAGGCGCGCGTGGGGGCCACGCTGGCACTCGAGACACTCCTGCCCGGGTCCAGTGCCTGTTCCGTGTCTGCAGCAGTTCTTCAGAGGAAGAGACACAGAGCCTGTGTGTCTGTGTGAGAAGAGCTAAGTGGTAGTGACAAAACATCACCCCGGGGTGCAGGAGAAGGATGGAGAGGTCCCTGCAGCTTCAGTGATCTTTAGGAGAAGGCCCTCCCCGGGCGCAGCCATGCAGGCTGGTGCGAGTTCGACCCCCGCCAGCCCCGGGGGTGACCCCCAGGGCGCGGCAGACCTCTCCTGCCCCCCGCTGCTCCCCTCAGCAGTGCGCTTCATCTACCTGCCTGTTCTGCTCCCCGCTCTGTCTCTGGTGAACCTCTCATTGCCCCTGCACCCCTGGCCTGTGCCCAGTTCCATGTGCAGAAATAAACAAACCTTTAAACATTTTTTAAAAATGAAGAAAAATGAAAAGGAAACAAGGACCACAGCGGCTGCCTTGAGGTTTGAGGCTCGAGCCCGGGTTGCACCCCCCAACCCCATGGCCTCAGACGCTGCCAGGGCTTTATTTGATTATTGTCAAAGAGAAACCCCCCAAACGAAGACTTGGAGCACCCCAGGGACCCTAAGCAAAAGCCAGGGGCGGCCACTCCCAGGGCAATGGCCCCTGCCCCACTCTGAACCCCAGTTTTGGCGATGAGCTGAGGCGAAGGCAAGAGAGGCTTCTCGCGACGGCCATCCCAGCCTGGGGTTCAGGGTCTCCAAGGAACCAGGGGCTCTCAGGAGCCCCACGGAGAGCAAGCAGCCTCCTGTCTCGCCAGGGCCGAGCTGGGGGCCGCCTCCAGGGACGGGCCACCGACGCCCACCGCCAGAAGCAGCCTGACGGCAGGCGGGCGCCCCAGCTGGCCGTGGGGGTCCCTCTGGGCCCTCCAGGTGCGAGGAGGGCACTGCCCCCGGGCCAGTCCCAAGTCCTGCCAACACACCCTTCCCCACCGACACGCAGCCAGTGGCTGCTCTCTGGAGGAGCAAAAAGCTGTCAGTAGCTTCTACAACGAACTTCTGCTGAACCCAACCCCGACTTTCCATCCTGCCAGGGACCCTGAGAAACTTTAGCATACCTCTTGCCTCAGGCTGTATTTTCAGCTCGTTCGCTCCCCTGGGGCCGGGCAGCGGTGCTGGCTCAAACGGCCATCGGGCCCCTTCCGGCCGCGTGCACACGGCCAGCCCAGCTGAAGCCCGTGCTCCCGTCTTGTTTCGCTGCTAGAAAATTCGGCTCAGAAGCTGCTTCCCCAGAAGGGGCTTCCCGAGCCCAGACCTAAGCAAAGCCCCCTGCCGGGCCTCTCGCGGCGCCTGCTCACAGCCAGGAGGGACGTCTCTGCGTGGCCAGCCTCGCCCGCTGGGCCTGGCCGAGGCCAGCCAGCGCTGCTGTGAATGAAGCTGACCAACCTCATCTTCCTGCCGGCTCCCACCCATCGCCAGAGCGTGGACATGTGAGACACTGGCCAGCCTTGTGCCCAGCCTCCTCCTCTAGCTGGAAGTGACTCAGGAAACACCCTCCTGCCCCTGCCTGGCCGGAGGAGAGGGAGAGCGGCGTGGCGGCTCCAGAAGCCTGGGGTCCTGCGTCAGGGCGGCCCACGGTGCTGCTGGTGCCAGCGGCGGGGACACGGGGCCGGCTGCCCGCACAGGCTCGGGCTGAAGAGCGGAGGGCAGACCACATCCGGCGGCCGCCGCTGGGACAGGGGGGGCAGGCTCCAGGGTCTGCGTCCGCCTGCGGGGGCTGGGGCTGCACGTGACCACGGCCTGGTGCGAGGACAAGGCCGGTCCTGGTGCTTGCTTTCCAGCCTCCGTGCCAGAGGGGCACCCGAAGCCGCCCCTCGGTCTTGGGGGCCTTAATGGCGGGAGGGGTGGCCTCCCAAGAAGTGCCTATCCTGCCCACTACCTCCTCTCCCTGGACCTTGCTGGCCACTAGGCCTCGCGCCCCGAAAGCTCTTCCCCTGCGCTGCCCCGCCTGCCCCAGGGGCACAGACTGCTCCACCTGTCCGTGCCAGGCCGTGCGCACGTGGGCCCGGGGGACCTGCAGGGCCACGTCAGCACAGCCTGGCCGAGCGCTCTCGCCCCGAACATTCCCAGCCCGTGCAAACAAAGCCGGCTCTTAGCAACCCGCCTGGAGTGGCTCCAGCAGCCTCTGGGGCAGGATCGCCAGCCCCAGGCGAAGCCCCGCCCCGCCCCGCCCCGCCCCGCCCAAGCTGCCACCCCTGGGGCTCATGGCCCGTCTGGCTGGACAGCGGGGGAGGCTCTGACACCCCGAGGGCGGCCCTCCCCACGGCCAGTCTCAGGGGCTCCAGGGGCACAACCCCCCCCACGCCCCGGGCAGGGGGCGTCAGGAGCAGCGCCCAGGGTGCCGCCCTCCACCGGAAGCCAGGCAGCCCACCGCGGGCACCCATGTGCCGGGTCAACTCTCACTGGCATGAGGGCGTCTGGCGTCCAGCCACATGGCCTCACTTCTCCTGCTTTTGCCTCTTCCAGCCCCTTCTTTTGGCCGCCGGTCAAGGCGCAGCCCCAGAGGGAGCCACGTTCACGTGGAGCCACCGAATGTGCCTCACTCGGGGAGGACCCGGCGCCGGGGCTGGAGGCCGTCGTGTCGCCTCCGAGACGTTGCCACGGGCCCGGGAAGAGCCACAGGCGCCCCAGTGCCCGAGGAGGGGCTCGGGCGCTTGCTCCTGCCGGCCAGAGTGCGGGCACTTTCCACAGCAGCACTGCACGGGCCTCCCGGGGGCCAGCGGGTCAGGGCGCAGCCTGCGGCCAGCCGCAGCCTCAATGCGAGTTCGGCCCCCGCCCCGGAGCTGACCCCAGGGCGCGGCAGACCCCTCCTGCCTCCCCGCTGCTCCCCTGGACTTCATCAGTCGGCCTGCTCTGCCCCCCGCTCTGTCTCTGGGGAAGCCTCTCACCGCCCTGCACCTCTGGCCTGCACCCCAGTCCTGTGTGCATGAATAAATAAGTTTAGAAAAATCAAAGAAAAGAGTACTCAGAGAGAAACGCACACCCACGGGTCTGCGTCCTGACCTAGCAGGATCTCAGCACAAATTTCAAATGCAGGGAACCACGGTGCCCGCTACCGTCAGTGGGCGAGAGCGGATGTGAGGGCAGGTCACGAGCGCCGCCGGCCGCCCGCCCCACGGGCCACGGAGCCCAGCAGGGACGCCGGCCGCCGGACGGCCCCGTGAGGGGAACCGGACACACACAGGCAGGACTGAGGCATCCGCGCAGCCGCAGCCCACGGGCCCAGGGCCTTGGCCGACACACAGTGGGGGTGGGGCGTCACCGTGGCGACCTCTGCCGAGGCCCCGGGGTCTCTGCTCCGGCCGCCCCACCCGCACCCCTCCCGTGGGCTGCGCCCTCTCGTGCTGGGAAGATGGGTCTGCCCTGTGTCCATGCGCTGAAGGACACGGGTGCGGGCACAGGGCCGGCCCACAGGGGGCGCCCGCCCCTGGAGTAGGCGGGGCCGCCGCAGCCAGGCCCATTTTAGGCGGATTTTCGCGTTAGAAAGCAAGTCAGGGGCGGCGAGCCGGCACACTCCGGCACACTGCACACGGAGGCTGCTAGCTCAAAGCCAAAACCGGCGGACGGCCGTAACGTTCACAGGTCTACGGCCCCTGCCCGGAGCCCCCGTCTCAGGCCGGGCTGGCCAGGCACTTGCTGACCTAATACCAGTGGACAGATCATTCCTTGCCCCCACAAAAGACGGGTGAGGCCCGTGGCCTCTGCCTTCTCCAACCTGTTTCAAAGAGGCCCGGGGGGCCCTGCCAGGTGGGGGGGGGCAGCCAGAACGGCCCCTGCCGGCGGGGGAGATGCTCAAGTCCACGACAGCCTGGTCGGGAGTCACCAGTGGCACTGGAAAGACCCGGGCGCCCGACACACCTAAATCATCTCAAAGGCTGCACTGCAGAAAATAATTGAATTAAAGAGTCGCCATAAGTCATTCAAGTGCGAGAGCATCCGCCGAGCGGGAGGGGCGGCGGAGTGGCCGGGCTGCGCAGCCCTCAGCCAGCCAGGAGGAGAGCAATAGAACGCGGTTCAAAGGACAGATGGGACTTGCCTAATTGTCCCCAGATCCCTAGCAGCAGGGGTGGTAACTCAATGGTTTCAATTAAAAGTTAAAGAAACAGGGAAAAGCAGGCGTAAGTTATGCCTGGTGCAGATAAGCCGCTTCGGTTCCGGCAGGCGGCCCAGGGTCAGCGACACGCGAGCAGGGACGTGTCGCTCGACAAGGTGACATAAATCTGTGTCAGAGGCGCCTCAGCCCCCGCCGGGCGGCCTGGAGGGCGCAGGCGACCCGGGCCTGTCCCAGCGGCGCGGAGCCGGCCCAGTCGGGCACTTCCGGGCTGTGCGGGGCCCGGTGACCAGAGCTGCTCGTGCGGCTCCAGCTGGGGCCAGTGGGGCACCCGTCAGGGCCACCGGGCACCAGGTGACACCGCCCCCCTGCGAGGGGGGTCCACTGGCACCCGCGGGGCACAGGCCTGGGAGCGTCTGGGGCAGCCCAGACAGATGTCGCTTGCTCAAGTCCCAAAGAAGCTAAGGAACCGCGGCCGGGGATGGCAAGCGAATCTTCATCAATGGCGTCATGGACACAAGAGCTCTGGGACAGGCGGAGCAGGGACCAAGTGCAGGCACAGACCTGGCCAGGGAGGCCATCTGGGAGGTGGGCACAGCGGTGGCGACCCCGTGCCCCGCCCACAGCCAGCAGAGGGAGCAGGACACCCGCAGCAGGGAGCGGGGCCCCGCCTGGGGCCCCCGGGGTCTCTCAACATATTGTGTCGCTGGCCAGAGCAGAGGCGGCGCACCCCACGGAGAGCCCAGAAAAACGCCCCGCCCTTCACGGGAGGAGTTTTCCTAGCTGACAGCACCTTTTAAGAGCATTCTGGGTCCCTGAAAACCTATAACCAACCACCCAGTCTCAGGGTGCCAAACCGCACCAGGGTCCAGCCCAGCAGCCTGTGCCGTGGGGCAGAGATCGGGTGGGGAGGGGGTGTCGCCGCCCCCCCAAGAGCAGGCCGCGCCGGCTCCACCCTCACCTGGCCTGCGGGCCCGGCCCCAGCGGACAGAGCAGGCCCCTCATCACGGTCGCCACCGAGCACACGTACGGGATGTGGCCCCCACATTCCGACTGCTGCAGGGTGGGGGGCCTCACTGAGGACTCCGGGAGCGACCTGCTTCTCCCCCAGGAGCCCCCCTGCACTGCTGCACCGGCTCCGCAGAGAAGAGCTGTCGGGGATCACCCACCTGGGGTGACAGGCTCCCCGGAGCGAAACCTCGCTGTCCATCGAGGCGGGACTGCGAAGCCTCAGGGCGTCCACTCCTTCCAGAGCCCCGCACGTGGGGACCCGGCCCCTTCCCGCCTCCCCGCCATGCGTGGCCCCGGCAGGCCTGGGCCTCCTCCCCGTGCAGGCCGCGTGGCCCAGGCTCGGCCTTCAGGCATCAGCAGACGGGACAGGCCGCAGGAGACGCTCCTGCTGTTCCCGGGAGCGAGCGGTGAGCCGGGCTGAGGGTGCAGTGGGCGGCCCCACGGCAAACACGGCCACACCTGGGCCTGGCCGCTAAGTGGGCGAGTCGGGGACCAGGCTCACGTCCTTTGGAAGCTCACGACCACCTTGTGGGTCTTCTGCTCCGGCGCTAACACAGCCCTTCCGGGACAGCCCTTAACTGGGGTACGGCGCACCCAGAGGCTTGCTGGGAGTGGGGTGTGCAAGGGCGGTGACCTCTGCTTGTCCTCTCCCTTCTCACCTCCATTTTAAAATGGTTGGTCTGTCTATGGTTAGTCTGTCTCTGTGACGGTTAGTCTGTCTCTGTGACGGTTAGTCTGCCTCTCTGATGGTTAGTCTGCCTCTCTGATGGTTGGTCTGTCTCTCTGATGCCTGGTCTGTC
>NW_004567112.1:2483360-2484737 GCF_000260355.1 Condylura cristata | reverse complement strand
GATGGTTGGTCTGTCTATGGTTAGTCTGTCTCTCTGATGGTTGGTCCGTCTCTCTGTCTCTCTGAAAAGAACCTACCATGCATGTTTGCATGCTGACATAGTGGGAAGTCGGGGAATCAGTAAGGAAATGTGCTCACTGCTCCATTACTTGCGTCGCGCAGGTGAAAGGAGAAAGGGCTTTCTGCCCCCCAGCATGGAGTCTGCCTCCAGCACGGCCCAGAATGATGAACAGCACACAAGGAAACAAAAATGCAAAATAATATGGAGATGGTGAGCTTCCTGCATGACCGGGGAGGGAAGCTTGGGGAAGCAAACATGAGCTGATAGCACTGTGTATTTCCTGGCTCGAAATCGGACAAAACCTAGACACCAGCAAGTCCAGGGCCAGCTAATCCCAGGAAGACCTGTCCCCCGCCCGTCACCAAGACACAGACCAGGGCGCGGCAGTGTGTGACCCTAGGGCGGGACTCAGGCGGGCTAATCCCCCCCCACCCCCCGCGCCATCGCATCTACAAGACCACATCCATCAAGGCCAAAAAAAAAAAAAGAAATCATACTGAAAATTAATTGCTATGATCAAAAAAAAAAAAAAAAGAGCAGCTAACTCAGGTAAGAAATACAGAAGTCTGCGTGGCATGAAGTATCTCCAAGAGACTGGCTTAGTGAAATTAACCAGCGGCTTAATAGTGGGGAAGCCTGACACACAAGGTGCCCGATTTCTTCAGAGAAATTAACATTTCAATCCTGTTTTTATCTAGAAGTCATTAAACTGTGCAACATGAATTATTGGAACTGTAGCAGCGAATTAACTCTATTCATCAACTAAGTCCAAACACTTTAGAGTGCATCTGTAATGAAAAAATAGCTCTACATTTCTATCTCTTCTCATTAAAGTAAACCAGTTTTCTCTCTCTCAGTATATAAAACTGTCTTCTCTTCACATAATTTATATTACCATAAGCCGGCTCACATTCTAAACTATTACACGCCTCCAATTAATTTTTGCAGCTTTTGCCTGAAAATTTAATGAGATAGTAGAGTATGAACCTGCTGACTCCAGATTACGCGAGTGTCCCAGCACCCACGCTGGCACCATCACACAACCGGACCCACCCCGGGGCCTCCTCCCGCCGCGCTGCGCCTCGCAGGGCCGCCTGCGGGCCTCCTCCCGCACACCGCCGCGACTGACCACTGACCGGCCTCAGATGTCTGCAGCAGACCAGCAGCGGGAGCCGGCCACCGGTCACATCTCTACAAGTATCTCAGCACCAGAGATGGGAGGGCAGCTCAGCTGCCCCTGGGGCCCACGCCCCGCCCGGGCGGGAAGGAGCCCACACGCCCGCTGCCGGGCAGCCCAGGAGACCAAGCACCAGGAGC
>NW_004567112.1:2480543-2483180 GCF_000260355.1 Condylura cristata | reverse complement strand
CGGGAGCCAGGCCAGCCCCTCGGGGTTGAGCACCCCCCCAGGGCTGGCCCAGCTTGGGCCTGGCCCCCCACACCTCAACACTGCTAGCTGCCCGGCACTGCGGGAACAAAACACCAGACCCCACAGGAAACACGCGGGGGGCTCAGCCGCCCAGACATCTCTCAGGTGGGTGTCTGCTCCTTTATAAACCAACCCGGCGGTCTGCGGGGCGGGGCACGGGCACCCCAGAGCTGATCAGCCACACACATCGCGACAGCAGTTGGGGGACAGTGATGTGCAGGGAGGAGGAACCCAGACACGGTTCAAGTCCCACCTCTGCCCCCGCCGGTACCAAGACAAGTCAGGTAACCTCCATCGTGCACGAAAATGTGAGCAAGGGCCCCGCCCCGCCCCGCCCCGACAGGCCGCCCCCACACCCACACACGCTGGGAGGAGGCTGGACAGACCCAGCTGCTCCAGCATCCGGCCACGGTCTCCCCTTGACGTGCTCGCGAGTCCAGCCCTGGTCACAGAGGGGCCCAACCCGGCTGCACCCCACCGGGGCAGGTAGGGCCAGCACACAGCCAGCTCCTTCCGGGCCATCCCACCACACTCTGGCTGAGGGCACCCCCAAACGGGATTCTGCACGGTTTGGGGCTGAGTCCCCACGCCCCAGGACGTCTCGGCGGGGTCACACAGACCACAGAAACCACCTCTGACGTGGGCGAGCGGAAGCCGCTGGCTGTGCTGCTGGGGAGCACAGATGTCGTCTATATCTAAAAACCCCCAAACAGAACAATTAGCATCTTATAAAGAATTTACTTCCATTTCCCCTGACAGATCATGAAAGCCAGACACAGCGCTCAGTTTGAAGCCGACGGCGGCTAGAGGGTGCGTTATTAGACAGGTCAGCAGCCTCGGAGCACGGCGTTTGTGGCGACGAGCCGCCTAACTGACGCTGAGAGTAGAATGTCAGAAGCTGTAAACCCATTTCTTTGGTAACTGAAGCCCGACACCCGCCGTCACTTCTGCGCCGGGCAGGTTCGCACGGCCAGGGGGCTGCCCGTGTCCAGGAGGGCGTCTGGGGCGGCCGGGCGGACGCGCCCCAGCCACACACAGCAGCAGCAAGAATCTAAGACGAATACGCTCGCCGGCCGTGGGAACCCGGCCGGGTCTGCAGCGATGAGCGCCACTGGACGGGGAGATGAGTCTCCACTGCGAAGAACCCTCGCTGCCTCCGTGGTTCACTCTGGTGGTGGTGGTGGGGGCGGGGGGGACAGGACGGAGGCGTCTGGCCGGCGTCGCCTGAGGCACCTCCGGCTTGCAGGTGTAGAGCCGGGAGAGCAGGACCCAAGCCGCCCCGACGATGCGCCCCGTGCTCCTCACTCTTCCCGGGGACGGAGGTGCCGATGTGTAGGCCCGACCGCGCATTTCAAATTCACCGAATACCCTGCAGATCTGCACTGCTTGTCGTCACTACTGCTTCTGAAGTCTCCTGTCCTGGGGCCTGTGCTGCCGTCTCGGCCGGGGCTGCCACTCAAGGCGGCGTGTTCATCACGCACCCACCGAGTCTCGGCTCAGCGGGCCCCGGCTCTGGTAGTTCCAGCCGCTCTTCAGTGGGAAGCTCAGTCTGAATTCATACGTCGGAGGCTACCACCTGCCTGTTTAGACTCTGCAGAAATCGCAGGCCTCCAGCGGCCGAGCGCGCGGCCTTCGTGTGAGGTGGCCAGGCTGGCTGGCCCCGCAACTGGGCGGAAGCTGTGTGTCCCGCCCTCCTCTCCGTGATGACCAGGTCGTGCCCACACCTCGTGCTCAGGCCAACTGCAGGGCCCTCGAGCCACCAGCCACGCGCGGGGCCACCGTGCCCAGGGAGGACACCGGTCAGGAGCTGGGTGCAGGACACTGGGCAGCACCGTGCCTCTGCCAGGGTCCCGCCCGCTCACCCTGACGGGAATTCAAGTTCGCCAGTGACCTGGGGACCCCCCATCCCCACCCCGGCACTATCACTTGGTGAAGACGCATCAAACCCCGCTCGAAGGGAAGGGGAAGGAGCACAGCCGCCGTCCTCACGTCCCAGGGAACACGGCGGGGTGTCCCGGGCCAGAGCAGTCGCCTCTCATCTTTCCCCCGGTGACTGCGCCCACAGACTCCAGGCGCCTCCCCTGAGGGCCTCGCGCTGGCCTCTTCTCCACGGAGGGCCGCCTGGACCCTGGTGCCCAGCTCTCACTGCTGACCGCCAGCACCCCGCTAGGCGAGGCCGTTGCAGAGCACCGGGTCACAGCAGCGCCCCCAGAGGGGCAGCCAAGGCTCCAGGTCAGTGGGGCTGTCGCTCCTGCCCCCACCTCCGGCATTTCCCGGGCACCCAGGCCTGGGCAAGTCTTTGTACGCCCGGCCACGGGGCTGCTGGGGCGCAATTCCAGCCTGCAGAGCTGGGCCTGGCCGGCCAGGCCTACGGCCGTCAGTCTTTAAACACACAGCGGCAGCCCGTGGGGGAGCCCAGCGCCAGGGACACGCACCCTCCTTCCTGGAGAAGATGTGGCCCGCGTGGCTGGGGGGCGTCTCCTGCCGCCAGTAGGGCTCCCATCAGGTCAGGAGCAGCCAGGAGGCCTGCAGCCGTCTGGGGAGTGACGGCTTTCAGGAACACGAGGAGCAAACGCG
>NW_004567112.1:2478283-2479318 GCF_000260355.1 Condylura cristata | reverse complement strand
GCGTACGTTCGGGAAGAAATGGAAGTGAAGCCCCAGAATCAGATGCTCGGAGCTGCGATTCACGTGGGGTCTGTGTTTTCATCCCTGCACAAGAACATTTTTTCCTTAATGTTCTATCTTTTTGCCATATGTAATTAATTTTAACAGCTTCTGCGACTTACACCGCAGGTTGTTGCTGTTTCTTTTAAATAGTGTACTGCTGAGAAATTGATTTGTTTGCTCCCCACGCCTGAAGAAACCACATCGTGAAATATGTATAAATGTCACTGTTCAGGATGAGCCGGGACGGCGCTCCCTCGCGCTCCCGCTCGAGCCTGCCTGCGGCGGGCCACCCGCGTGCCCACACGGAGACGGGGCGTCGCGCGGGGGCCCCTTCAAGCCTCCTCCGCACCCCGCGAGGTCACAAGGCTGCAGAGTCCTAATTGCTTCGTGGAAAGAACAAATCGCTGATGCATCCAGCTAACCAGGGAAATTTCACTTTCAACAGCGGAGGCCGGGTGGGGGCTGCCAGGTTTGCCAAAAATAAACCTCGGATCAACCCACAGCGCCACAGCGTTCGGCAGGGCCGTGACGGAGGCCGCGGAGGCGGAAGCTCAGGCCCTCGGCCCGTCCTGAGGCCGCTCGCGAGACAACGCACCACACCGATGGGAGGCTGGACGGCGAGAACTTTGCAGAGCTCGCAGGGGCTGGTCCAGCCTCACAGCGCCGGCTCGGGCAGCCCTTCCTAGGCTGTACAGCACCTCGCTGCCCGCGGACGCCGACGGAGCGCCTGGTCACTGTGGTCACTTGAGCGGGCAGGGGCACTGCTTGTCGTCACTACTGCTTCTGAAGTCTCCTGTCCTGGGGCCTGTGCTGCCGTCTCGGCCGGGGCTGTCACTCAAGGCGGCGTGTTCATCACGCACCCACCGAGTCTCGGCTCAGCGGGCCCCCGCTGGGAGGCTTCCAGCCGCTCTTCAGTGGGAAGCTCAGTCTGAATTCATACGTCGGAGGCTACCACCTGCCTGTTTAGACTCTGCAGAAATCGCAGGCCTCCAG
>NW_004567112.1:2474224-2478183 GCF_000260355.1 Condylura cristata | reverse complement strand
ACTCACTCCCCCACCCCACCCCACCCCACCCCACAGCGAGCGCATCCCGCACCTGAAACTTGACGGGGACCACCAGCTATCCCGCAGGGCAGCCCTTCCCTGGCAGGCTGCCACCGCACCCGGCTGCCCCCCAAGCCCCAGACTCAGGCCTGGGCTGCCGGGGAGACATGGGCCCGGGCAGGACGCCCACACAGCCGGGGCCTCCAGGCCCGACCTCCGCTGGCCTTCTGGGGGCAGAGGACGGCTCGTGTGGCTCGCGGGAGCCCTGCACGCGGCCTTGCCCTCTGGCCGGTGACAGGGCCAGAGCCCACCCTACACCGGCCAGCCCCGCGCTTCCAGGGCACCGGGATCCGGCTACACACCAGCGACGGGGTCATTCTCCAGCAGTGGGGCGCAGGGAACCTGGGTCTGGCTTCGCACTGAGCCCCGGAAGCCACAGGAGGGCAGCTGCAAGCTCAGCCACGAAATGGGCTCTCACCAGGTCGGGGACTTGGGCCCCCGCACCTAGCACGACCCCTGGACCGTGCCCCTACGGGCACAATGCGCCTGCCCCGCCGGGGGGGAGGGCAGCACCCCGCCCTCAGCAGGCCCGCGCACAGTTGTGTAGACAGCCACCCTGGCCGGGACCCCAGGAGGAGAGGCAGGCAGCCCGCTGCTCCCAGACATGGATGACAGAGTGAAAATTAAGACCCTCTGCTTCATTCTATTCACCCTGGCTGGTAAATCGACTTGATTAGAACCAGCAGTCAAGAGAGGCAGGAGGTGGGGACAGGCACGTCACCGCGCAGGGGGGCCCCGGGGAGGAGTGGGGGCCGGGCTGGCCCAGGCTCCTGAGCACAAGCCAGCCCCAGCCCAGCCGGCGAGGCCGCTTGAACTACCTCCCTGGCCCAGCGGGGAGGGCCAGGATTTGGAGATTCTCAGGAGGAAAGGATGAATCGGCACCTCGGGGAGCAGCGCCCCTCCCCCACGCACTTGGCTGGGAGCTGAGACTTGGGAACAAAATGCAAGCAAGAGCCAAGAACCTGGAGCCCCAGCTGGGCCCTCGCGGCCTCAGAGAGGCTGAAGCTCAGCCAGCATCTTTCCTGCCGCCCCCAACTCTGCCTCCCGCTCAGCCCCCTGCAGATGAAGGCCGGGGCCTCTCCCTCCAGCTCGGCTGGCAGTCACCCACCGCTGGGAAGCTGCAGTGGGACTGCACAGGCGCGGCGCAAGCCGGGAGCCGAGGAGGGCGCCGGGGAGCCGGGACCTCCAGTGCCAAGGCCTGGGGACGGCAGCCCCCGCCCTACCGACCTGCACCCCTGGCCCCTCAACCCGGGGCCCGGAGGCGAGGGCACCCCATTCCGGGGTACGGCAGTATCTTTTTTTATTTTTTTAAAGATTTATTTACTTGTACATACAGAACTGGGGTACAGGCCAGAGGCGCAGGGGCGGCGAGAGGCTTCACCAGAGACAGAGTGGGGAGCAGGACAGGTAGAGTGACGAAGTCCACTGCTGAGGGGAGCAGCGGGCGGGTCAGGAGAGGTCTGCCGCGCCCTGTGGTCACCTCCGGGGCAGGCGGGGATCGAACTCATGCGGAAGCGGCTTTAGCTTCTCAGTGCTGCGCTCTTACCCGCTGCGCCCCCAGGGAGGCCCCTACAGCAGTATCTTTCAGGAACGAAACCTACTGGCTCTGCCCAACCACCTGGCCTGCTGGCCACACTTAAGATGCTGGCACAGCCCGGGCCCCATGGGCACAGGGCAAGACCACCCCCTCCTCATATCCTCTCCCCGGGGCCTCGTCCCCCTTCTGCCTTGTCTGTGAGCTGGGGTGCCAGCCGGGGCCGGGCTGCCCTGTCTGTGCCAAACCACAGCCACGACACGTCCGGCGCCACAGGAGCAAAGCCCAGGGCTCAACGTGCATTTCCCAAGGGACGTTCAGTACGTGCCGAGGTCCCGCTTGCCCTGGACCGAGCGTGTAGCGCAAGCGGACGCCGAGCGAGCACCACGGCCTGGCCCAGGGACTCGCTCCGGCAGCCCGGCCCGCCAGCGGAGCCCGGTGGGCAGACACGGGACGGACACGAAGCGCAGCACACGCGAAGGTCTAAATTTAGCCTGTCGTTACTCATCAGGAAGGACAAAGGGAGCCTCTCTGGGGGGAGGAAGCTGAAATGTTCCGATGGAGTTATTAAAAGAAAATAAGTCAAAAATCAAAGAATCAAGTCTAGCAAAACAGGGACTGAGGCTTTTGGGTGGGCGCTGACTCAGACAGGCCAGCAGCACCCGGCGGCGCGGACATGCGCCCAGCCCTGACGGTGATTTCGGGGTTTCCCATCTGCTTCCTCCTCCTCTGACCATGGCCTAAAAGTCTGACTACGCCAGAGGCCTCAACAGGTGAGAAGAACACGTGGCCCTGCGGGCGGGGGAGGCGCCCAAACCCCTCTTCGGGCTGCTGGGTGCGGCTACCGGCGGGCTGAAGAGCCGGTGCCAGCGCGGAAGGCCCTGGGCGTCGCCCTGCGAGACACAGGAGGGTGGGCAGGGCCAAGGCCGAGCCTGGTGGGGGTGAGGGGTGGGGTGCGCGGTGCTGGGCCGGCCAGGCCACGGCCTGGGCAAGCGGGGTGTGGACACCGAGAGGGGCCCCAGCCCAGCGCTCACACCCTCCGCGTGCCATCACCCTCCACCCCCGCGCCACGGAGGCGGGCGCACAGGGCGGGCAGCTCTGCTGCTGGACATGCTGAAGTTCCACCGGCCAGCAGAGCCAGGCACGCTGGGCCGACGGCCTTCTGAGGCCGAGGCCGTGGCCACGCGGGACCCGCCACAGTGCCGCGATCAGGCCGAGTCAAACCAGAGTTCTGTGTCCCGGCCCTTCCCGACATGTCAAAGCCACTTCACGGAGACTCGCGTGTCCACACTGCTCCCCGAGGGCCACCGCATCTGTACAACGTCAGAGGTCACCCCCAGTTTGGTAGCCGGATGAGGGAGGACACGTATCCCCCACCCCGGCAGGGGAGCAGCCAGGACACAGACCTGGACACCCAGGGCCTGAGTCTCCATCACCACCCTAACAACCCAGCCCCGACCCAGGGTCCGCAGAGACGGCACAGGCGGCCCCTGGGAATCCTTGGCTGATGTCAGCCCACAACCTGAAACAAAACGGAACAAAACCCAGTTTCTTTTAGGAGGAGGGTGGGTGCGAGCAGGACAGAAAGCCCTGGCCCTGAGTCCAGCAGAGTCCTCACAGCTGAGTGGCCTTTCTGGCCTTTCGGCACACCTGTTCCCGCTAAAGGAGGTTCAATGCCATCTCTAGCCTCTCGTCCTCCCCGGAGCTGGGCTTTGACGAGTGCCATGACCGGAGGCCCCGCGGTGGCCGGGAGGCTCCATCCGGGATGGCTGCTGGACGTTGGCACTGAATCGTTAAAGGTGGGGCGGGGCCTCGTGGACCGGCTCCCTCCAACTGCCCGGTTCACGCACAGGCCCGAGGCCAAAACAGGTGACCTGGCAGTGGACACAGCCACGAGCCGGCCCAGCAGGCCCGGGTGCCAGTGACCGTCCTGGGGAAAGGGAAGGAGACGCTCGGTGCGGCCCCGGCCCTGGGGCTGGCTGGTTCAGACTGCGAGTCGGCTCACCCCAGGCGCCCCCAGCCTAAGGCCGCAGCTGCCGGGCCCAAGGCCGCGGCGGCGAGGGTGACCTTACTCGCACCAGAGGCTCTGTCCACACTTGAGGGAACAAGCCGGGCAGCTGACAGGAAGGACACGGAGAAAATTTGCTCACGCACTCTTTTTTTCTTGCTTTAAATGATGTCGCCAGCTCAAGGAGAAAACGTTTTTCCAAGCAGGATAAAAATCAATCACTTCCGAGAAGTCGCCACTCTGAGATGCCGAGAAAGGCCCAGCGGTGTGAGGGATGGCAGAGGCGTGTCGGAACCACACACGGGCCGAGCTGGCTCCTGGCGGGGCGCAGCCACACGCCCGACCCTGCACCCAGAG
>NW_004567112.1:2437573-2473424 GCF_000260355.1 Condylura cristata | reverse complement strand
GGGGGGGCACAGGCAGGCCAGCTCCCTGACCTTCGCTGAGAAGCCCCCACGCTCCCCCACCCCGACGGGGCTCCAGGCAGGGCTGTTCCGCTGACTTATCTCTAAACAGCGGCAGCAGCGAGCGACCATCACTTAACCGAGCTGTACTGCTACGGAGTTAATTACATGTATTTTGCTTTTGATAAATGAAAATACCAGATGCAATTAATTGAAAGACAATCAATACGATCCTTGCTGTTAGCTATCCCGAGGAAACATCCAGAACTGCCACAACCACGGTCACTAGCGCGTTGAAAACTCCCCCGAAGGGGGCTTAAGAAAACGGACTTTTACCTGAGATCCGTGTCCCGACGCCGATTCCGCAATTTAAGTCTGTCCGCCAACTACAGGCCCCGCGCGGGGCTGTCCGTCGCCTGGAGGGAGTCCAGCCTCATCCGTCCAGAGCCGCTGGAGGCGACGACACCCTGGAAGCAAGACGAAGTGGGTCAGTGGTGCTGGGGCAGTGATCTTGCTCTCGGCTTGCATCTGGCCATCCCCTTAATTGCATTCCTCCAATGCCTTCGATTCCAAGCTACCAGAGGTTATTAAACGGTTTCATTAAAAATACTATTTGTCTTGCTTTAGTCACACACCAGATCAAATTAAACAGCAGAGCACCACAACAAATGAGCCCTTTCCATCTACTCTGACACGAAGCCGAGTGTGTAAAAACAGAAGGTGATTTTGTGTCACCACCGTGAAAATGTCATTTAGCTTTCTTTACCTCTCCCAGTCACAAGCCAGGGGACAAAACAATCAATATCCTCGAGCAAAAAGGATGACCAACTGCTTGAGAAATATGGAATTATGAAGTGCGATTCATAAGCTCCTGGTTTATAAGTGCCATTAGCATAAATGCTGACAACTGTTAATCCACTGAAACTCTGATTAACGGGTGCAGTTGTCCATTAATAGAAGGCATTTTAACTTACTACCGAAATTGATTACTCAGTTAAGAATTCAATCCTAATGTTCAATAAAACTGCACTTTCTTGGCAAATGCAATATGAAATGAGGCTTTGCATTCAAGAGCACTCACATCTGTTTGACTCTGCAAGGGGTGAAGAGGAAGCGCGTGGTGCCACCCCCTTCCTGCGCACACAGCCGTTTTCCCTCGGCAGCCGACCGGAGGCAGACACCTGGGCAGCACGTCTGTCCAGGTGTCCTGGCTGCGGCTCTTCCCGCGAGCCCACGGCACCGCCACAGTGGCGTGGTGGCCACGCCGCCGAGGGAGTCCCAGGCCGTCGTCCTCCTCCAGTTCCACGAGAAAGGAGAGGCCTGGGGAGCGGACCTGCGGCCACCTGACCACCGCTGACCCCACCCTCCCACCGACCCGGACTCCATCCAGAGGGTGGCTCGCATCCGGGCAGCCCTGAATGACGGCCTCCGGCTCCCGGCGGCCCTGTCAGACCAGCCAGGACTGCGGAAGCAGGTTTCTCCCTCCACGGGGACGAGAGGACCCAACCCGAGCAGTCCTGAGCGAGGGGAGAGGCGACCGCTGCTCCCCCATCCCTCTCCAGCTGGGACATTCAGGTGCTCCCCGCCCCGGCAGCTGCATCTGGGGGCTGGACTTTGGGGTGCTGGCCAAGTCCACGGCAGGAGGGCGCGCCGGAGGATGCCATCACACAAGGCAAGGCGCAGCTGCACCGGTCAGTGCAGCCACACCCCCAAGCTCTCCCAGCCGAGGCAGCGGCAGGAGGGGCGCAGCTGGCTCTTGTCCCCCACAACACAGCTCCGTTTCACGTTCACGGAGCACCTACTCGGCCAGGGACCGTCCTCCCGGGGCCGTGAGGCCTTGTCTGGCGCCTACGCCCGGAATTCGTGGGAGAAATGCTGCCGAGATGGGAGCAAACTCCTACGCACCCTTCAAAACCCGCCTCCGACCTGCCAGGACACCTGCCCGCTCTGACGGCTGGTCTGCCCGCCCTAGCTGCAGACACCCGCGCGGGTTTTATTCCCAGGTCTCCGCGCCTGACATGAACGATCTGCCCGACTCCACCCCCGCTACTTCCAAAGGCTTTCACGCCGGTGCTTAGGACCCACAGGTGAGCAGAACCCAAGGCGTCAGGTGATACATGATCTCTGTAGGAGAAGCTGTCCCTTTGGAAAGCAGGAAGGTGGGGAAAATGAATTCGGGAAGTGAAACAGTCGTGCTGTAGCGTCACTTCTGGTTTTTAAACAAAGGGCTGCAGACAGATCCAACACGGTGTCGCCGGCCGACTCCCACTGCTGGGTGCAGACTGTTGGCAGAGACACCCACAGTGTTGTGAATTAAACCAGGAGCAGAAAGTCGGGCTCCCAGGGCAGTTTACAGAACTTCGGGAGGCCTTTGGACGGTCCCGGGACCGCTTATCTGGGGGCTCAAGAACAGGAGCCCCTGGGGAGACGGTCAGAATGAACGCCCAGGGCCGCTGTCACTTGAAGGTCAAGATTGGTGCTTCAAAGCTTCAAAGGACAGGGGCTGGGGGGCAGCTGTGTGTGGGGGCTGGGGGCAGCTGTGTGCGGGGAGGTGGTCGGCAGGACGGGGCGAGCCCTGAGGACCGGCCGTTTCCTTGGCAGGATTTCTCTAAGAACTTCCAGAAGACGAGGCGCAGAAACCAGCTGGCTGACTAACGTCGCTGCCCGCTGGCCACCCACGACACCTAAGTGGGCTGTGCCGAGGGCCTCGGCCAGCGAGAGCCAGTCGGCAGGGGGTTCCCACCGGTCCCTCAAGGCGGGTGAATCTGATTAGACACTGCTGGGCACGTGGGCCCCAGCCCCGCTGGCAGTGGGGCGCAGGCACACCCCCAGATCAGTGCGTGGCCCGAGCACCCAGCGCCTGGCGCAGGGGCCTGTGTGCCGGGGAGTCAGTGGACGCTGGCGGCCCCGCCCAGAGGCTCAGGAGCCCTGACCCCGTCAGGGCAGGGGCGCCTGGGACGTGGTGACGTCTCAACGTGTGATGCGCAGCCTGAGGGCCTGAGGGAATGGCAGGGCCTGGGCTCCCCAGGCTCCCCCCCCAGGACACTGGCGCTGCTCAGGCTCCCCGCCCTGGCCGTGGGGTGCACACAGGTAGCCCGAGGCAGCTGGGGGCCGGGCTCGCGGCCTCCCTCGGGTGACAGTGCGCACCGCCTGCACTTATGAATTATTCCTAGTGCTGCTTCTGGCGCTAAGGCTCCCGCGCCAGCTCCTGTTACCGCTGGGGCCTGCCCGCCCCGCCTGCACCCGGCCTTTGACACGCCTATCTGTTCTGCCTCCCTACCAGGCCCAGCACATACCCCCACCCCCTCTCGGGGGCGGGGCAGAGGGAAGCCCGCTCAGCCTGGCCTCATCAGGGCAAAGTGGCGAACAAGGGCCAAGGAGCAGCAGGGGCCATGATCTTTCTGGAACCTGCTCACACTGAGGCTGTCTGCAAACAGGAAACTGGAGAGAAGGCGACAAGGCTGTGCCTCAGAGAGGGCCTGGAGCCGGTGGGGTCCCAAGCTGCAAGGTGGAGACCACCCCAGGCCTCATCCTGCCGGACGGAGGCTGCCAGCACCTGCACCACAGGTGCACCTTCCGCGTCCCCCTGCCTCTCCGAAGGAGGCAAAGCCGGGAAGTTGGCCCGGGGCTGCATACGGCCAGTACTCAGAACAGCCATCTAGGAGCGGAGCGGCCCCCAGAGCCAGCCTGCAGCCAGCGGGGCCTCCCCGGAACCGAGCCATCTCTCCACACCTCGAGAGCCACGACGGTCCAGTACGTGCAGCTGGTCACTGCAGACGGAAACAGGGTCCCCAGGCCCCTACTGCGGGGAGCGCTGTGTGAGTGGTCAGGGAAGGAGCAAGGGTGAAGACCCATCCATCCGGGCCCTCCTCTCAAGTAAACGTTCTTGTGGCGGGGATGCTGCCCACTGCCATCAAATTTACAAGGGAGCCGGCTACCAGGGCACAGACGCAACGGCACAGCCCAGCCTCCTGCAGCCGCCCCACCCCAGCCTTCGGGAACCCTTGGGGCCCACAGGAGGTGCACTTGAGCCCCACCCAACTCCACCCGCCAGGGTCTGGCCAGGGCCCCGGGGAAGCTCTGTGCAAGGTCCTGCTTCAGGCCCCAAGCAGCGCCCGCCCCACCCAGTGGCCCTGGGTGCAGCCCACAAGACTGGTATGGGGTCAGTCACGGCAAGCGAGCCGGTGCCGGGGCTTTCCTGAGCTCCAGAGCAGGTCCAACAATCTCAAGTTCAAGGGCAGCAGGCAGGAACAGCCTCAGGTAGACAAGGAACCCGGAAGTCAGCAAAGAAACCCAAAGAGTTCCTGCCACCCCGCCCCCACAACCCTGTCTGTGCAGGTGGCCACAGGTCCGCGTGCCAGGCGGAACGCACTTCACCGGTGGGGTGCTCAGCCTGGGTCGCCCAGCAGCCCGTGCCCAGGCACCACAGTCTGCCTCGCCTCTGCCCTCACCCTTCAGGGTGAAAGAGCCCCCCAACAGAAGTGGGGTGGCAGCAGGGGGGCCGTGGGGGGCACTGGCGGGCTGGGGTGGCAGCAGGGGGGCCGTGGGGAGCACCGGCGGGCTGGCAGGGAGGACTCTGGCATGGGGCCGCTTGGGGCCGCCCACTACCCGCGGCCAGTGCCGGGGCCGTGGGATCCTGGCCGGGTGCCCCCACCCTCCCCATGGGGCCCCTAGAAATCATTAACTCGCCCCTAGAAAGGCCTGGAATTCTGGCCTGGCCGTCCCATGGGAAGACAGAAGGGACCTCTGCAGGCCAGACACCGCGGATTGGCAGGGTGTGACCTGAGAGGCCTGCACCTCGGCCCTGCCCTGCCGGGATCCCATTCCACTATAATAAACAAACCACATTAATTGGCTCTGAAACAATAACCCCTCGCTCAGCAGAGTCTGCGCCCTCAAGCCCCCCGTGGCGTGCCCCTTGGCACCGAGATACCAGCAGGCGAATCCCTGCGTGGCGGCCCCAGGCCGAGAGCCTGTGCTCAGTGTCCCTGAGAAAACGTCACGTGCGGCCTCTGTCAAGAGGATACATGGAAACCCAGTAATGTTGCATCTATCCAGCTGTTTTAAGCTTGAAGAATGTGGAAAGGCCCAAGATGGCAGCCGTCTTGTCTTCACATCCAAGGGCAGTGGGAGTCTTGGAACCCGCCCAGAGCTACCGCACCCGCCTGCCTGGGCACGGGGCCCCACGTCCTGCCAGCAGCCAGAGCCGGCCGGCAGCTCCCCTCCCCCCGGAGCCCAGCAGGCCCGGGATCCAGCTGGGGGGCGCCGTGGCGGCAAGGGAGCCATTGTGCGGCTGAGCGCCCGGAGAGTGAGAAGGAAAAACCAGCTGCAAACCCCCACCCCGCGACGTCACTCTGGGACGTCATCCCGTGAACTCAAGCTGCGTTCCCACACCCCACGGCCCACGGGCCGGCCACAGAGGCAGCTGGGCTAGCTCTGACCCTCGGCTCCCAGGAGGGAGCCAGGAAGCCGCGTGTTCACTCTCAAAGTCCAGGGGCGCGGGGAGAGCCTCTCTGGGCACCAGGGCCCCCCTCCCTCACCCGGCCCTGAGGGAAGCCGGGCCGCAGAGGACGCAGCCAGCGGCCAGGAGCTGTAAGCCCACACCACAAATCACGGCCACTGGCAGGTCTCAGGGCCCGGCTGGCTCCAAGCGGTAACCGAGAAGAGCCACGGGCCAGGCCCCACACGGCTGTAGGTGGTGACCGGGACCTTCCAGAAGGAATTGAGTGGGACTCCCCAGAACAGACATCCCAGCTGGTGGCAAGTGCTCACAGCGGGGGCCCCTGCAGAGGACGCCCGGCCGGAGTGCGCCCCGGCAGTGGGCGCTGCCCAGGAGGGCAGGTGCCGTCTCAGCTCTTCCTTCTACGCACTCACCCCGCTGACACCGCCTGACGTGGAGCGGTTGGCGTGAGGGGGCCCTGGGGCGACACGCCGACGGCCTTTATAATAAAGCCCAGTGAGAGAGAGAACACCTCCACGCCACCCTGCTGGGGTAAGGCCGCCCCAGCCCCCCTGAGGGGGCGTCAGCAGAGGAAACCAAATTCACAGAAAAACAAGAAGCCATCAGACGCCGTACAAGGGAGGTCAGCTGGGCGCCCTCCCGACGCCGAGACAGCAGTCAGGCCTGAGCGTCAGGCACGTCCGCTGCACGCACGGTCACTGCAAAAATTAGCCCCTGGCGCTGCAGGGGTTACGTCTCAGCACGGTGAAGCTAGGAGCTGCATCCCGGCCAGGGGGGTGGCAGACCCCTCCTGTCTCCCCGCTGCTCCCCTCAGCAGAGCATTTCAGTAGATCCGCCTGTTCTGCCCCCCGCTCTGCCTCTGGTGAATCCTCTCACCCGCCACACTGCACCCCATCTCTTGGATGCATAAATAAATCTTAAAAAAAAAGTTTAACCTACAAAACACAGATGAAATGGTCAGACAAATATAAAACCTTCAAATGCTAACGCGTGAACCTTGGCTTTAACGCTGACGTACGTGCCTGGGAGGAAAATTACATGGAAGGAGCCACCGCGTGGTGGTGGGTGAGGGGGCCCTGGTGGCGGGCATGGTGACCGCCTCCGGAGAGGGGTGCCCTGTGCTCCGGAAGCACACAGCGCTGCAAACCCACGTTCCTCAGCAACATACAGACACATGACCTCTGACATGCCACGGACAGCGTTTCCCCAGGCCAGGACTAAGGACTTTCAAAGCACCTTTCAGATCATAAATAAGAACCCTAATCGGCACAGGCTTCTCACGCGGTCCTACATTTCCGATTGTCTGCGAAGAGCAGAAGGAAATGTTCAGGGGTGCATGACCCTGGCTTCCCGGCCATGCCGGGTTCTGCAGACAGGTAAGATGTCGCCCTCTTCCGCGCATAGGTTCGGTCTAGGAAGAGGCAGTCGTCTGGGGGCCCCAAGTTTCCGTTCCTGTGGTCAATCGCCCTGGAGGGCCTTGGAGGAGGCGGGCAACAGGAGCGGGCCGGGGAACAGACTCTCCAACGCACCAGCCTGCTTCCCGTCGATGAGATGCAGGATCGCGTGGGGCCACCCCCAAGCGGGGCGAGACTCACGGCACCACGAAACGGCCAGAAAATGGCCGGCTTTGGCCTCCACCAGGGCTGCTCGGCTCTTGGTGCTGGGAACAGCAAAGCCTGGGATCTACGTGGCCGGCGCAGGCCCAGACCCTGGCCCCAGAGTCCTGCCGGCCAAGCCCCGCCCTGCGAGGGCTGTCTGTGACTCGGGCTTCGGCGTCCGGCGGCTGCTCTCCGCAGGAGGGACAGAGCCACTCCTGCCTCACAGCACCCAGAAGCCACCTGACCGCTGAGAGCGATGGGCAGAGGCGGCAGCCGCCCCACAGGCACGCCGGGCCCTGCCGGGACGGTGCCTCGGCGGGGTGGAGGCCGGGACGGCCCTGTGCCCGGTGCACAGCCAACCCCAACAGCCCTCCGAGTCACACGCGCCGCTCAGCTGGCTGGGGGAAGCCAGGATTTCCAGAAGGCCGCAAGAGTGGGGCCAAAGGGAATGAGGTCCTGGGCGAAACCGGAGTTCCCGGGGAGCCTTGGAAACCGCCGATGGAGGCTGGGTGGGTGCGGGAAACGCGCAGCGAGGGACAGCCGGACCCGGCGGGCACAGAGAGGCCCCCGATTTAACGGAAGTGTGCACCTGGGCCCGGACGCCCTTCCTCCAGACACAAAAATTGTATCATGAGAAAAAAAAAAAAGGCCAGGTGAGTACAGACCATGTCACTTCGGAGCGCGGAAACTGAGGCCCAGCTCCCCCGCCCACCAGGCTGGACGCCGCCTCTGCCCCACACGCGGCCGGCAACATCTCACAAGGCACAGAGCGCCCCCCCCCCAAGTCGCAGACCTGGATAGGCCAGGCCCGACGGCCGACAGGGGCACAGCCAGCCTGTCCCCAGCAAGCGGGGAGTCCATCGCCCGCTCCCCTCGCGGGTCCCAGAAAAGCAGCAGCAGCAGCAGCAGCGACCCCCGCAGAAGGCTGGGCCACCCGCACCATCCTGACGGAGCAAGTGAGCACAAGGAGCCGCGCCCTGAGCCTCGGCGGGGAGCAGGGGGCTACAGGGGCCGCCCCTCCTGCCTCCTCACCCGCTTGGGGCTCACTGCCGTTGAAAGCCCGGCCGCCCGCCACTGCTCGGGGTGATGGGACGGCTGTCCTCGGGGTGATGGGACGGCTGTCCTCGGGGTGATGGGACGGCTGTCCTCACCTGTGTGCGGCAGACGCCCGCACGAGGCTTGCAAACGCCCGCAAACGCGCTTTCCCAGCAGCGAGGCTCAAAGTTCCACTTCGAAATTGGATCCTCAGGCGTGCGGCCTCGGCCCGAGCTCCCGGAGACACAGGCTGGGCTGCCTCGCGCCTGGGGCCGGCCAGACACCGTCGCACACACGGCTGATGAACAGGACCTCGGCCAACCCCCGCCACCGGGCCTGGCTACCCCGGCTCTGCCAGCTGTGTGGCGCCAAGACACGGGCGGACAAAACGCACAGGTGGAGGCCACCGGGGCCGGCCAGGCCACACGCCCAGCTGCTCCAGCCACCCCAGCGCCCGGTTCCTCTGGACACCGAGCGTGGAGGGGTCCTCCTGCAGCCCAGCCCACCCTGGGTCTGCCGGCCCGGGCAAGAAAATGGATCCGCGGCATGGATGCTCACGGGAGCCGCCGAGGGGGCCGTCTGGACTGGAACACACCTGAGGGAGGAGCTGAGTCCCCAAAGTCCACTTAGGCTAACAGATCCTATGGGACGGGGCTCCGGGGCCGGGGGAGGAGCAGGACACCCCACGTCGGGAACGTTCTCTGGGCGGCTGGACTCGGAGCCGGCCAGCGCCACGGACCAGCAGGTGAGAGCTGCCACGGTCCCGCCTGGGCGGCCACAGCCGGGCCCGGGGGCCTCCCACTGGGAGGTGGAGGTGGGGAGGCGCGGCGTGACCCTGGGCCCTGGGCAGTGGCTGCGGCTGCACTCGCTTCTGGGTCTCCTTGTTAGTGTTTTTGCAAGACGACACACGGCGTGAGCGGGAGACACCGGCCGAACGCACTGATTCTAGAGTCGCTTCCAGTGACCAGTCTGATTGTTGGATCAAGCAGCTCTGCCCTCTGTGGGGACCGGGCAGTCTAGCGTGGTCCACGCTGGTCAGCAATTCCCTTCTCTGGCTGCTGGAGCCGGTGCTAGGCTGGGCGCCAGGACACGGCGGGGATGGGCGTGCCCGGCGGGAGCCGGAGGGGGCGCCCCGCCTCCGAGCCAGAGCCGAGGCTCTGAACCCTGACCTTCTCCGCCTGGGCTGGCAGGCATGCTTGCCGGGCAAGTTCTTGCCCGGGATGGGCACGGTGGGGTGGCTTCTCTCCAGCGGCTGCCATCCACCCAGGGCTCCCGGGCCACACGGGACAGAGGGCGCAGTCCCTGGCAGGGGCGCCCCAGAAGGGGTCGAAGAGGAAACCAGCTCCTGTGCCCCTGTGGCCGCCGCCAGGCCTCCCGGCCCGGCCCGGCTGAACCGAAACTGCAGCAGCAGGCCGGAACAGGCCGCCGCGGACGCCGCTTGGCCGCCTTCCAACACCCAGCTCTGCTCAGAGAAAGTTCTGGAGCCGGAGCGTCCGGCAGAGCGGCGGGGTCAGGGGAGCCGCCCGCGGCCCCCTCTCCGCCCCCCGCAGCCCGGCCGGCGGGCGCCCTCCCGCGCCACGTCGCCTTTGGCTGCCCACGTCAGCTCTGTGTGAGCGCTCGGGTCTTTTGTGGCGTCCGCCTCGGCCGCCGGTCCCCCGCCGCCTCCCTTTTAAGGAGAGCTGGCACAGGGACTACTCCAGCACTCCGGGCGACTCCCTGCTGGTTCAAAGAACCCAAAAGAAGAAAATTACAGGAGCATCTTCGCAGCTTCCGCCTTTATTGTCTTCAGATTACACTTTTTTCAATCCATTCGGCGGGAGTTTAGCCCCGACGCCGCTCAGCGACAGAAAGGAAGAACCTCCCGCTCCCCAAAACGTGCCGTTAGGTACACGTGGACAGATGGAAAATGTTTCAGTCACACCATTTTTTCTGATCCTATAAATTCTTAAATAGACATTTACTCCACAAGCTGAGCAGCTTTTAATTCACCAACGTCGCCGGCTTCAAAGCTGCTGGGGAAAGAACCAGCAACTCTGCCGCGAGAATGAAAATCACGTTCTACATAAATTAAATATATAATTTGATTAAACATGTTTATGTCTTTGTGATGACATTTAAAATAGAAGTAATCATTTTCTTTCTTAAAAGAAAAACTCTTTCAAATATAATTTGAAGCTGTCAAACCTATCTCCCACTACAGATCCTTTTTAAATGTCACATACCTTCCAAGGGATGGCAGTTTCCTTTTAAATATGCAACTCCAAACAGGGCGTTCTGAATCAAGCATGCATTAAAAGACACCCCTGGCATTTATCCTGATGCAGCACAGGCCTCTCGCCTTCCTCCAGGAGGTGTGCTCAGCTCTCCCGCACAGCCCAACAGGCCAATGTCTGCAGGGCACGCGACCAAGCCACACCCCTAACGCCTCAAGGGGGCAAAGGTAGGAGCCCGGGTCCCCCAGACAGCTCGCAGAGTCTGCGTTGGCCAGGCTGGCCTGGGATCAACAGCCCGACTGTAAGACAGCGTTAATCAGATGCAAAGAAAACTCTGAACGCATTCTCCCAGTCAATGACCTACATATTCAATTGCTTATTCTCCAACTCAGTAGCAAACACCGTGCTATATTTAAACACAGAGCACAGATCTGGCTTTCTTCTGCAATGCTCAGACACAGATAAGCCTTATACTCCAGCCCTCGTCTTCTCAACCTAAGGAACACAAACCCTGTCCGCATCAACTGTTTGGGGAACCCTGAGAGGACGCAGGTCGCTCTCTCCGTTATCTCACCCAGAAGGGACTGAGGGCGTCTTCGTAAGCGGCGGGTGTGAGCGGCCTCCAGAACTTGACCAAAGAGCGAAGCCTGGGTCGTCCGGGGCCCCCAGTGTGGGTAAGTCACAGCGAGGGCTCGGGGAACAGCGAACGACGTCAAGCCAGTTAGCCACGGTGACGAGCGTGTCACACGTGACGTGTCCTCCATGGGTGCCGGTGCCCCCGGCGGAGCCTGGGTGGGGGGCCGGGCGCAGGGGTGGGGGCGCAGGAGGGCAAAGGGAGCAGGCGCCGAGCAGGCTTACAGCTCTCCCCCAGGTCTGATGACGGGAGCAAGCCAGCCCCCACCCCCAACCTCGGCTGACCCTAAGGACAGCGGAAGCAGCACGGGCCAGGAACATGCCCGCAGAACTCGGGGCGCTCGCGGACAGCAGTGCCACGAACGGCTCGGGTGAGGCCAGGGAGGGTGGGGTACACGCCACCCCAGCCTAGATCTGGGCTGGGTTCAGAGACCTCGGCTGCAGACCCCGCTCCTGCCTGGCCTCACTGTGACACCTCACCGCGGAAGCCCCCTCCTGGGGGCCGGCAGGAAGCCACCCTGACACCCTGGCTAACCAGGCAGGAGAGCTCCGCCCCGCCTGCGGTCAGGTCACCAGGGCCCCAGCGCCTGGGCGCTACTGAAAGCTCTGCTGTAGTTCAGCGAGATCCCCTTGCTTGGGGACACACCGCTCGGCGTGGCTGGGAAGGCCCGGGGACCCCGCCGAGGCCTCCCCAACACCGTGCGCCAGAGGGTGCACAGCCACGGAGAGCGTGGCACAGCCAGGCGGGCGCCGGACAGCTCCTGCCCTCTGGCCTCCTCCAAGGTGGGGAGCTCCCGGGCAAGCCTGCGGGTCAGCTCCCCGCAGCGGGCTCTCCTGGGCGCCCGCGGCAGGGTTCTGTTGGCTTACACCACCCCCACCCCAGGTCCAGACACTGCACGCTCCCACACACGCACACCGGGAGAGCTCTGCGGCCCGAGGGTCCGTCCCCGGCCCTCTACCTTCCAGCTCTGCACTGCCCCGCGCTCCTGTCCCTCCGGGCTCGGTCCTGACAGGACAGGGACTATTGGGAGGGCGTCTAGAGATGAAGGAAACGAGCTAGCCCGCGAGGAGTTTCGCCGGGAAGCCAGACGGGGGCCGGCGCTACAGAAGCTCCCCGGGGCACGCATGGCCCTCGCTTCCGAGGACCCCGCCGCTCCCCATCCCAACCACTGCCCGCCGCCAGCACTCTCCAGGCCCAGCTACCCCAATGCCACCCTAGGCCGGGCCGCCGGGGCTGGAGCTCCCGGGCATAAGCAGCAGGGGGAACCCAGGCAAGACAGGGTCCCAGGCCTCCGTGGCCTGCGGCACGTGGCTCCGGAGCTGTGGCCGGCGCGAGGACACGCGTGCCCAGTCTGTTCACAGGACTGTCCAGACACCTGCGGTGACTCTATTTGCATTTTTAAACCAACTCTGCCTCTCCCCAGTCTCAGCCCTTCTTACAGAATCCTGTCTCTGGAGTCCTCCGCGGACTGAGCAGAGGCAAGATATAAATAAGCAAAATGGAATCTCCTCAAGGACACACGAGCAGCCCCGTAAGCCGTCTCTGAGAGGGCTGCCCTGGAGGGGCGGGGAGCTGGCGGCAGACTCCCCGAAGCCGAGGCGGCCCTGCCCACCGGGCAGCCGCCCCCTCCCCAGGGTCCTCGCACCAATGTCTGTCATCACAACTACAAAAAGGTAGGCACAGATACTGAGAAGGATCTGGGCACACCAGGAACTCCATGCTTCACTGAGAGCAGGAGGGGTGGCGAGGCACCGCCCAGGAGAAGGTCTATGACCCCTCTAAGGGCCAGGGACAGCCCAAGGGAGCAGGCCCCCTGAATGAAAGAGGGCGGGGCCCGCAGCCCCCCGAGCACAGATGGCAGAATCCGCATCTTCCTTGCTCGTGGAGCCCCAAGGAGGGGGCCCCCCAGCCCTCAAGCAGGAAGTCCACATGCTGCTACAGTTGAGAAACCAGCTGCATCCCCCCGATGCAGCGGTGCCAAACGTGAGAGACGGCTGCCTCGTCAAGGGGCGTCCGCTCTGCGCCCTCGCCAGGCCCGAGGCTCCCGGGAGCTGGACACAGCCCAGAGCCCCGCAGGGAAGCTCAGCGGTGGGCTCCCACGAGGAGAAACGGCAGACAGGGGAACAGCCCGTGACCCCAAACCTTGCGCCGAGGGACGGGCTTCGCTGCAAGGGGTGCCGCGTGCTGACGCGGGCCGGCGGTGCACCGCGAACGTGTGCCAAGCCCGTGCTGTGTCTGCCAGGCGCGCCAAGCCCGTGCTGTGTGTCCGCCTGACGTGCATCACGCAGCGTCGTGAATCACCAGGTGAGGACGGGGAGGCTGGGCTCGAGCGGCACGCGGGTCCGGGCTCCCGGTCACGAGGGTCCCAGATGTGACGGGCACCCGAGGCCAGACCTGACGCTGCTGCGTACACCCGGCAGCCGCTACAAGAGCAGACTGAGGGGGGATGGCCGTGACTATCTGAGGTGCTGGATGCTGACGACACTTATTGGGGTGCCACTGTGCAGTATTACATAAGCCAGGTCACTCGGCTGCACGCTGGATGCAGTTACACGCCGACCACAGCTCAACAAAACCGGGGGCAAGTTCTAGAACAAGGACAATGAGCAACTCTGGGAGACAGAAAGAGGCTGCCCCAGGCAGGTGTGGGCCGCCTGCCTGCCGGGAAGGCCCCGAGCAAACTTTCTGGAGACATGGTACGTTCTGTCTCGATGGAGCCTGTACATTTGCCCAAATGATCTCCGCTTCCTCCCACCCCAGCCTCACCTCAAAACAGAAAAGGAACCCACAATCTACCTGGGCTTGACTGAAGGGCTCAAAGTCTGATGTGCGAGGGAGAGACACTGGTGGAGAGCGAGCGGGGTGCTTCCCACAGCATCTGGGGGTCCACACAGCCACCCTCTGACTCCTGTGAGAGGCTGAAAGCCACCGTCACCCACGCCGCCCACACAAGCAGAAGGCGGGGCTCTGGACTGAGGCCCGGGGGTAAACTCCAGGGCACGTGCATGTGTGCCTGCTTCCAGGAACAGATTTCGGGGTTCTAGGTGTCCCAGGGCTGGCTCAGGACTGTCAGTGTAAATGCAAGCAAGGAGCGGGAGGAGCCCTGTGGATTCACCCCGCCCCTTTCCCCAGGGCATCGCACCTGCAGCAGGTGGGTCCCAGTGACTCGGGTGCGATAACTCCAAGTCTTCAGAGCAGCCTGCGGGACTCCCAGTCCCCCTACACTCCTCCAAGTCTCCTCAGGGCTGTACCCCCTCTTGCCACAGACAGCTCCCAAGGAGCAGAATGACTGCCAGGGCCCACCGGTCGCCCGGCGACACGCCCGTGGAAGCCAGCTCTCTGTCAGGTCCTGCCCCCAGCCCCAGGCCCGGTAAAGCAGCAAGTCCAGAGAACGCACACATCTTCCCAGCTAAAGTAGAGCGTGGCAGCGTCCACTCCGCGTTGGTCCTGACTGAGGCGTCACTCGTGGTGGTGGGGCAACGGGAAAGCACCGTGGGGAGCCCCCCCCCCCCCCCCCCCCAACCAAAGCCCAGAAAACAGAACCGCAGTGCTGGCGCGAGCTGGATGCCTCTCTGACGGGGGGTCCTGGAGCCCCAGCACAGGTCTCACCCTTGAGGTGGGGCCCCAAACTGGAGGAATTCCTGGGCGCCATCCCACCAGCCCACTTCACTTCGAATTCACTGTTAGCTAGGGTCCTCCGAGCCAAAGCAAGCTGAAGAGACTTAGGGGACACGAAAAAGGGGCGGGGGTAGGACTGGTCTGACCGCGGCTCAGGAGATGGGGGAGGCAGGTGGCCAGGAGCGCCCCTGAGCCAAGCAGCTCTCGGGAGCCCGAGGTGGCACAGCAACAGTCCGGCTGCCTGGCCTGGATCAGCACCCCGGAGGGCACTTGGGCTGCGGAGCCGGAGCAGGACTCCAGGTCCAGTGGCGGCGATGACGCTCCCGGAAGCGGGAGACCAGAAAGCGCAGGTGACCCCTCGCCGGGTGATTTTACGGCCAAGACTTGCTTCTAAATCCATCCAGAGGGGCACCGACTTTCAGGAACACCGGGCTGTGCCTAAACCTGCAGGTGGAGGTCCTGTTGCGGAGAGGTAGGGAAGCCCACCCTCCCGGAGCTCACCAGGAGCCAAGGCCCCGCGCAGGCGAAGACTCGGAATCTCCAGGACTCGCAGGGTCTGGTGACGCGAGGGTCTGGGCTCAAGTCTAGCCAAGGCTGCCTCCCGGGCACACCACGGCCCCGACCAGCTCTGCAGGCACGTGTCCGGTTTCCCAGACAGACCCCAAATCAGACACCAGCGGGAAACCATTCGGTTGCCTTCTGTATTCCAGACAGCGTGGTCCCGGCAGGGGCTGCTGCAGGCGCCCCGGGCAGCGCTGCCCACACCCAGCTGACAGTCAAGGGGAGAAAACTGGGTTAGACACACTGGTCTCTTAGCTGCCGCTGGGAAGGACATGACGGCCAGCACACGGGCGGGAGCCACCGGGGCGGTGCTGGGCAGCAGGCCAACGGAAGGCCGTCCCCCGAAGTGACGGGGTCCAGGCGGGCTGCCACCCCAGTCGCCCTCCAAGTTGCTCTCGGGACAGGCTGGCTCTGGAAGCAGGTGCAGCCGGGATCTTTCGGAGCCCGCAACTCCAAGGGACCTGACCGCAGACCCAGAGGCACGCGGGAAGCCCGGGGGGTGCTTCCTCTTCCTGCCCCGCAGCCACCAGCGGAGACGCGACCTGTGCACTCCTGGACATTCGCTGCTCAACAAGATGAGCAAGTGCCCACGTACCGGGCACGCTGACAAATGCTGCCCCCCAAGCCTGAGAGGCCGTCCCACGGCCTTCTTCAGAAAACCGACAGTCATTTAAGCCCCAGCGGGCGCTGAACTGCGCTGACCCAACGTCCAGAGATGCTGAAGTGCTGAAAACCAGAGGACGTGCTGCTTTCACTGATGTCTCCCGACAAGTGCGCGAGGCGCCCTGCTCTGGGCCTGGTGAGCTGCTGGAGGTCCCCAGCCGGGGAGGGGGCTCCGGGCGGCTTGACTCAGCACCTGGCTCTGCGCCAAGACCCCAGCCATCCAGATACCCCCCACGCCCGACGGCACCCCACCCCCTGGCTCTGCTGTGGATCGTGCCGCCTTGATATTATATTCTTATAAACTCATTTGAATTAAAAAAAACTAAAATGAGTTTTCATCTGCATAACACTTTACCAACAAATTCCACGACATTCAAGTGAGAACAGATGATGTACTAAAATATCAAAAACAAGAATCCGATTTGGTAAACAGTTGAGCGCTATTTTCACATCATCCTAATGAATTTAGTTTCAATAAACACAAATCAGCAAACACTCTGAAAATCGTAATGGTGTGGTGCGCGAGAGGATGCCGGGAACGGCAGGCAGCCCCAGAAAAACTCTTGCTGCAAGGGACAGCACAAGGGGAGGCCAACGGGGTGACTGGGCTGGGCGGTGCCCGTCCAGGAGGGATGGCCATGAACTTGACCCGGGGAGTGAGCGAAGCAGCCGGAGAGCCCTGGCCCAGATCCCGCCCAAACCGCCAGGCACATTCTGGTACTGGGTCCCGGGCTGGAAACATGCACGTTAGTCGGGCTGGCCCCAGAGACAAGGCCGTCGGGGCCCCGAACTGGCCGCACAGGCATCCTCTCCACCCCGGGCGGCTCCCAGCACCACCTGGGAGGTCCCTGGCCACGCAGGACGTGGGCCATCGGGGCCCTGCCCCCCCAGCTGGGCCTCCTCGGAAGGGGTACCTAAGTGAAGGCAGGATGTTTGCTCCTGCCCCGGCCCCTGGGGCAAGCTGGGGGTCAGGGCTGTGTCCTCGCCCCACCTGCAGGAATCCTGCATTTTTCTCCGTGGGAAAACAGGGGCTGTGTGGGGACTGTAATTAGACACATCTGAAGATGCTACAAGTATAAATCACCGAGACGGTCTTCTGAAGGTCATTTTGGCCTTGACAACAATAAACCAACATGAGTGAATTCAGTTGTTTTCTGGAAGCGCCCCTAAGAGTGCACCCATCTCTCCTCCAGAGGGCAGCGAGCAACCCCCAGACCCACACTCATCCTCCTACCTGAGAGGACAGGTGGGCATCAACGCCATGAACTGAATCCTGAGAGTCCAGAGCACTTGTCAGCCCGCCCGAGACTGGGGAGCTTTATTTCTTGCAGTCAGCGAAGTTTGATCCCCAAAAGAAAGATACACCGATGTACGTAAGCCCCGACTGACAGGATAGCGGCGAGGGGCAAGCACCTTCCCAGCCCACACCATGAGCTCACGAGCCCCCTCGCTCTGCGCCCTGAGGACCAGACCCAGCAGCTGGGGCTCCTGCACCCTCGCCTGTGGCCTCCAAGACTGTGACCAGTGAGTAACCGCTGTGGGTCCTCACCATGGTGGAGAGACGGAGGCTCTGAACCCCAAATCCAGAGCGGGAAAAGCAGGTTCAAGCTGAGCCCAGCTCCCACACACAGCAGAAGCTAGCTCCCAGGGCCGGGCCGGCGCCATCGGGACAGGGCGCCCACTGAGCAGAAAGCAGGGCCCCACCCAGGCTGGCTCTCCTCCGGCCAGGTGGGAGCGGCCAGCCCCTGAGCCCCAGCCCCTTCCCCCTCGTAAGCAGCAGGGTGGCGGCTGCCTCGCGGGCCAGCGGGAGAAGCCTCTCCTTGGCCAGGGCATCACCGTGGCGGCCAGCTCACCTTCTGCGACCTGCCCTCCCCCAGGGGACACTGAGCCCAGGGTCCTCTCTGCTCCCCTCCCCGGGGCCTTCCATGAAATCCCAAGGGCCAGTGAGCCAGACATTCCCCCAGAGATGGCCGCACCCAAGGCCCCTTTCTCCCTGGTCACACCTCTATGCCCCACCGAGCAAGCCAGGATCCCACCTGGGCCCCAGACCCCTTCACACTGTTGAAATCCAGACTCTTTCCCCATAAAAACACACACGTGGGCCTCCACTACTCCGGCCCTTTCTGGGGCTCAGCCCCCACTCAGGCTTGGAGCCCCAGAGGTCCCTGCCAGCCTGAGCCAAGCCTCAGGTGTGGTTTCCTAGCAACAGCTGCTCTCCCGCAGCGCACTGACCACCAGGCACGGAGGATTCTGTGCATCACCCGCCTCCCTCCTGCACAGGCAGGAGGGCCCTGAGGGCGGCCCCCGCCAGCTCCCCCATCCGCCTGTCTCCCTGGGGCACAGGGGCACCTCCTCCTGCAAAGCAAATTGCACGTGGAGAGCCTCGCTGAGGAGGGCAGCCCCACCAGGACCTCACCTGTCTGCCCGCTGGTGAGAAGCAGCCCAGCACATGGGGTTCCTCCTGAGAGGTCCACAGAGCACGCTCTCGGGGTCACTCCTCGGGGTCCCTGGCGCCTGGCCCTGCACATGGTGGGTGGGCCTGCCTGTCTGAGTGATGGGGCCCCCAGGAAGCCTCTCACCCCGTTTTGGGGTGCAGAGAAGTTCAGACTCAAAGGCTCCCTGGCTGTGCCTTCCCGCCCACGGGCCAAGTGGAAGAGGGGCCTCAGCTGAGGGCCCCTGCCTGCCCAGGCGCCTTTTGCCCATTAGAATCACCTGGGGCAGGCCCCACCCCAGACCCGGACCCTGTGCAGTGGAGCAGGGGCTGGAGGCTGCCCCTCCCCCAGAGCCCATCCCACGGAGAGGCCTTCTCTGACCTCCGCTCTAGGGGGCGTCCTGGCCCCTCTTCTGTCCAGGCCCCTCCTCCGGCTGGCTGGCCTGCTGCCCTCTGGCCAGCGGGCAGGTCTCGTGCGGTCACACTCACCACCCCAGGGCTGGCCCAGCCCTGTCTGCCGCCCCCCACTGCCATGTGACAGGGCTGGCACCCTGCTGCGCCCACCTCCGGGCCCGGGCGCCATGGAGTGGGCCAGACAGGGAGCAGGCGCGGCCCAGCCTGCGGACCCATGCCCTCGGCACCGCCCAAGCCGCCCACTTAGGTTCAATTAACTCCTGAAACAAGCCCCAAGGGGACGGATTCTCTGGACCCACCATGGTGTGCACCGACCACTTACACCCGGGGCTCCCCAAACACTGACTGTGAATAGGAACCCCCAATAGCTTCACCAGGCCGCAGGGACACAAATCACCGTCCCAGGTGGCAACAGCAGAGGGCGGGGCCTGTGTCTCCCGAGCCGGGAGGGCCCGCAGTCCAGGTGGACAATGGCCCAGCTCCCCGCGCCTGAATCTTCAACGCTGACATCACCGCCAGGAAACGAGATGTTTCTTTATTGAGAGGTCTCCTGCAGCTGCTTATCCTTTACCTAAAGATCTAAATGCTCTGTCTGGGTCTTCACACACTAATATCCCAAAGGACCAAGACACTGAAATTGCCAACATTCAGGGGAAGCTTAAAAGAAGACAGGCCAGGAAAGGGGGAGAATCCAGGTTCAGGATCGAGGACAAGTTCATCGCGAGATCAGAGTGGGGTTCTGTTTGCTACAAGGGCTGCAAGCCAGGATCCCCTTCTGAGGGCTGAGACCCCCCCCACACCACCACACACTTCTCTCCACGGGCAGGAAGGGCCGTGAGTCCCTGCTGAGAGTGGCAGACAGCTGGCCCCTGGCCCTGCCATCCCGACCCCCAGGCCGTGCCAGGGTGCGGGCAGGAGCCCACAGAGGGTCGGGTCTTATCTTCGAGACACACAATGCATGGGCCAAAAATAAAACAAAAACCTTTCCAAGATGCAAATTCCAGAAACACACTGGGCTGGAAAATCGGAGCCCTGCTTCCTCTTGATCTAACCTTACGTTGGCGAGGTTTAAAATAAAATAACTTATTTATTTTCTCACCTTGCTTGGAAAGACAATAAATTGGAAAGGCTCCGTGAATCGCACAGGGAATTCCGTTAAACAAGGACCGTCAGCAAAAATCCATAAATAACCTTCTGCCAGTCTCGAGCAATCACCTCCACCATACTTTTTCCTTCCTGCTTTTGTACTAATCTTCTAGCAAACAAATCCAATCAAACAGCCGCCACCCCCCCCCCCGCCAAATATTCTTATCGAGGTAAAGGCTCAGAAAACATCCGAGAAGCCTCACATGCAGAAAAGGCTGCATGTGTGCAGGGTGTCTCTGCACCCCCAAACAAGCCCCTCTCGCCGGTTTACAAAATCCAGGTTGGCGGCGGGTTTCGCAGCCCGGACTCCATCTGGGCCAGGCGGCAAAGCCCCGGCACTTCCTCCTACCTGGCTCGGCCGCTGGCGCAAAGCCTGTTGGCCTCGCTCCTTCATCGTCGGGGGTCAAGGGGCCTTCTGGACCCAGGCAGCGACTGGTCAAGTCCGTCACCCGAGGGAGGCTGGGGCCCACCTGGCGCCGTGCGGCCCGCCGCGGCCCTGACCCTGCGCGTGTTCACAGGACCTCAGGCCCCGTCGGATGGGGCTGATTATAACGACCTTCGGCAGTTCAGAAACGCAGAAGATGGACAGTCTCACACCGAGGTTTCAAGGACTGTGCTAAAAATAAGTTTAAATAAGAGGCAGAAGGAGGCTGGTGGATAATCAAATGTGCAAGACTTGAAAGAGCTGCTGTAATCAATTTACATATCAGGACAGGACGAATTACCATAACCAACGGGGAAATTTCCACAAGCCAAAAGGTGAAGACAAAAACCAAACACCTAGACCAGCTAACCACTACCCAAATAAAAATAAAACCTGTGTTCAGAAAGGTTCCAACTCTTGACACGCCCCTAGCTGCTTCAGCATTCTTGAAACTTCACCCCAGAACTTCTTGGGTGTGAGATGACGGGACTGAGAAATCCCGGAGAGCTCCGCACGGCCAGGACTCACAGGCCGGTGAAGGGTGTGCAGGAAACGGGCTCCGGAGTCCTGTCCCGCGGGGGCCCTGCAGCGGCACCCCAGAGCTGGGTCCCCAAAAATTCTGAGCTGCCTCCCGCAGGGGAAAGGCCGGTGCCAGAGGCTGCTGGTTGGATGCACCAGGCGCGTCACGGTTCTCTTGGGCCCCCCTGGCACACCAGGCACTCCGTGCCCTCTGAATCCCCCTCCTATGCGTTTCTAAAGATTCGCAAATCAAGTCAAAGGTCTCCCGAGCTGGGGCCCTTTCAAGGGCCCAGGAAGAGCCTGGCTCACACCGCTGGGGGGCTGTCTGCTCACTCCCCTCCTGGGCTGTGGGAACTTGAGGATCCCAGGTTACCCATGTAACCGTGTGGGGAGCCCTAGGCATGGGGGTCCTGAGAAGGTGCCGCAGCACAGGGGACCTCAAAGTCCTGGGGCGGCCCGCGTGCTGCGCTCGCGCCCCGGGCGCCCACAGCCTTCCTGAGGGGCAAAGCACCTTCCTTAGGCCTGAGGAAGGAGCAGCTCCCCTGAAGGTCCAATTCCGGGGCCCGCAGACGCCGGGGTGGGGTGGGGGGGCAGGCATGGGGCTTCCTGCAGCTGCGGCAGGTGCTGCCCCCTCAAAGTCCACTGGTGGACACACAGGTCAGCTTCTGCTCATGGTGGAGGACCCCGATTCCAACAGCCCTTCTCCCACTGTCTTCTGAAGCCTTCGTGACACTGGGGCGCCCGCCTTAGTTAGGCTCCAGCACCCCCTTCCCGCACTGGTCACACTGCCAGACAGCCACCCCAGGCCGGGGAGGCGCCGTGAATGCCAGGTGGCAGCCAGTTACAGGCAGTGTGAGAGCGTCCAGGCCTGGGCGCTGGCCGTCTGGGAGCTGTGGAGGGGCAGGTAAGGGCAGCAAAGACATTTCCAACCACCACCAGGAAATCAGCAAACGCAGAGAGCCCCAGATAACAATTTTTAAATGTCCAGACCCATTTCAGAGCACCCTCCCCCACACTTAATAGAAATAAGAGAACATGCAAACCCAGGCAGGTGTGACCTGCCACCACCAGGGCGACCCCCTGCTCACCAGCCAGCTCCTCCCAGGCAGAGGCAGGGCGAGCCCACGTGACCCGCGAACCAGGAGGGCCGGGGGAGCCCAGGATGCTGGCTGACAGCCCCTCCAGGCTTCCTACAGACCATTGCCAGGAACGGCAGGGGTCCGGCCTGGCACCCAACTTCAGGAAAACAAGCGGGACCCGCCGGCCAGCCGGTGCCGAGTCTCGGGACCGCGAAGCAGCCACGGCACAGCGAGGACACGCCTGCGGGCTCCACAGCCGCCTCCCTGGGAGCTGGGGTCAGCCGCTGGCCCGGCGCTTGCCCCCAGCCCCTCTGCACCTGCAGCAGGGCGGCTGTGGGGCACCTGTCTCAGGACGGCGCCCAGAGAGACGCAACTGAGCACAGGTGGGGGGGGTGGGGTGTGCGCGGGGGGCTCAGGAGGCTTAATGGGGCAGACAACCCGGCAGCGGTGCTCCCCAGAACGCCAGCTCCCTGCTGTGATGGGTGCCCTGGCCACGCAGAACTGTGGACCGTACAGAGGAGCAGAAGCGCCTGGCACCTCACATCTGCCCGGCGCCCCAGCGCCAGGGCTGACCTTGCTACCACTGAGAGCCGAGACCTCGATCAGGGAGCGCGGGCCGGGACGCCTGGTGCTGAGAGGCCGCTCACCCGGCCCCATCGGCCAGCACGCTGAAGGGGTGAACTGTCCACATGCAAACCACATGTACATAAAACCTTTAAAGTTGACCCCCTCCCCAAAAGACCAGCGCAAATAATAGAAGCACAGGCCGTCCAAAGTGGCCCGCTGCAGCCAGGGGCCTGCGCACCTGGGTGAGTGGGGCGCGCGCCCCAGGAAAGGGGCGCAGCACGGCCGAGATGGGTCCTGCAAGCAGGCCTGGCACAGCCCCCTCAGCAATGCTGTAGCAGTTCAGAAGCGTTTACCTGCAAAAGCCTGACCGCTCGTGGGCTGGAGGCCAGGAAGTGAGAAGCACGGTGCCCTCGAGGGCAGAGTCCAGCTCCAGGGCCACAGACCACCGGCAAGTGAGTCCCTCCTGGGGCCGGCCACCCTGGCTAGGACTCCAGGGTTCGGAACCCCTTTGGGCGCCCTCCCAGGGGCCACACCTGGCCAAATACCCCCTCCCCTGCTGGCCTGGAGACCCCAAGGTCCCCTGCACTGAAGGGGAAACAGACCCCAGGTGGGAGTTCACCCAGGGTCACAGGACACGCGAAGAAGGGGTGCCAGGAGAAGACCCTGTGCTTTGCAGGACCAGTCCCTTGGGCTAAAGAGACTGAGCCCGGCCATGCGCAAGGCCCTCAGCTGCTGGGGTGCAGCCACAGCAGAGCCCTGAGCCTCACGGGGTCTCCGCCTGGCTCCCCGTGTCTGGGACGCACACAGCACATTCCTGCTGCTTTGCTGAACTTCAGGGCAAACCGTCTGGGCCCTTGCTAGCACCCCAGGAATCCTCCCCTCGACCCGCCCGCCCGCCTCACCACGGCTAGAGCAGATGTCCCTCAACAGGCGCCACTCAGAGGAAGCTCAACTGGACGGCACTGCACGCACTTCCACACGGCAGCCCACACGCAGGCGCCTTGCCGCCGAGCGCAACGCCCAATACCTCGTACTCATAGTGTACATCTACTTTGACTTGATCTACTAAATTATAAAGCTTTCCTGAGTCTCTTAAAGGTAGTTTTTCCAGTCACGCAGAACTGTTTAATTGGGAGGTGCACGGAACATAATCACCCCACCTAGCACTGCCATACCGCTGACGGGAATCCCTCCGTTCGCGCATTCTGCTGTACTTCGTATTTCTCTCTACTAAGATGTCTGTATGGAAACAGACAGGCACGCTAGTCTTCATAAACACCATAAATCATAAAGTCGTTCCTTGGCTTAGCCAAGCCCAAAAGCAGTCCCCAAAGAAACTGCGAGGCTTCTACTTCCCAGGCTGGGAAGGCCCTGGGGCTGCCATTTCTTTCTCAGGCGACTCCAGCTGCCCCCGAAGCAGGTCCCCAAGCCAGAGAGGGCAAGTCCTCCCTGCCCAAGGCTGCAGGGAGCGGTGGCGGCTCCTTTAGCCCATCTGCAGACACCTCCAGGGGCCCGGCCCGGCCAGCTCACCTACACCGCCTCCCCGCAGCCACGGCCGGACTCTGCACAGCGGGTGGACTTCTCCCTCTGCCCGAGGACTGAGTCTGCGGACACGCCGCCCGCCTCCAGACAGCGGGCCTGGCCGGCCGCCTCGGCTGCTCCGCCCCGTTGACCGTGAGCCCGCCCCCTCGGCCTGTGAGCTGCGTGGGACTTCTCGGAGTAACCCCACGGCCCAGTCTCCCCCAGGGCCGTCATTAAAGTCAAGTTAAGCACGAGCAGGGCAAAGCGTTTCTGCAAAAGCCAAGTGTCATCGAGAGGGAGACCATCGGCCTGGCTGCGGCCTGTCCATCAGTTCGCCACACAAGAGGAAAAGGGTTTACCTAGCACACCGCATTTCCGAACGTGCCAGGTGGCACCCATGGGCGGCCTGCGTCACGATGAACTGAGACGGGGGTTCCACGAGCCCCACGTGCTGGCCACGCCAGGCTGTGCAGGCCTCCCGGTCGCGAGGGCCAGGGCCAGCACCGCGGCACCCGCCTGGGGCTGTGGGTGAGACCTGGGAGTCCGCGCGTGGCACATCTCTTCCCCAAACGTAGTTTGTGAAAACAGTGTCTCTGCTCACCAGCAGGCTGGGGCGCTGCGCCCAGCCCGCTCCGAGCACTGATGACCAGTCAAGAGAAAGTGAAATGTCAAGTGCATCTGAAGGCGCCAGCAACAATCCGAAGAGGCTCCGGGCTGCCCGGGGCTAGGCTCGCCTCTGGGGCGGAGGGGTGGGCCGCCAGGACCCCCACTCCTCTTCCGAATCTGTTCATTCCGACAGGGGGGGAGTTTTCAAGTTACATAAAATCCCCTTTCAATCATTTGTTGTGCCAAATGTTCAATAACTTGCTCGAGTGTGTGGGTGTGTTGGGGGAGTGGTTTGTTTTTAAAGAAAGACCGTCTGTGAGCTGCTGGCAGCTTCTGGGCTGGCTGCATCGGAACCACCCGGAGGAGTGTGCTAAAAATACAGATGCTGACCCCACCTGGAGCGTCTCCAGCGGTGGGGCGGGCGGAGCCCCAGGAGGCTGGTTTGCGGTTAGGGGGGCCCTGGGGATCCCCCCGCTGCTCCAGAGGCCACCCTCTCAAATCACCCGGCACCAAGCCTTCCCTGGGGACCAGAGTTCAGTCACGTGGAAACCGCCGCGCCCACAGCCAGCCTGATGCTGAGGGCGGTGAGAGCCGCTGAGGGCATTGAGAGCCGAGGCCCCCTGGCCAGGAGGGCAAGCGGAGCCAGCACCTACCACTGCCCCACCCCCGCCAGAGCAGGGCAGAGCTGCCCCCACGTTCTGAGAAGCCCCTAGTGCCGACGTCCTATGCCAGAGGGATGCGGCCAAACACCCCCGTGGCAGTGGAGCAGTGGGGGAGGTGGGGCGGGTACCACGCTGTCAAGCCACGGCCACGCCGGGGCGGCCACGTGCGTGTATGTGCACCTGGCGTTCCCTGGAATTGGCAATTGTGAAAAGTCTGTGTTCTGACCCCTGACCCTCCCTGCCTCCAAAGCGCATTTGCCACCACCCTATCCCAGGGCCCTAAAAAAGACAGGGTCCTGAAATGACTAGCCCACCCGAGGGGGCCATCCCACCACAGGCCCTGGGAGGGCAGCGGCCCCAACAGATGCAGCCCCCTCACCACCTCACCCCCAGGAGCAGGAGCTGTTGCCCTGTGGGCTGTGTGGGGGCACCAGTCAGTCCCCAGGGGGAAGCCATGCAGGGATGAGACAGAGGATTAAGTGCCACCCCACTTCCAGGGCCGGGGGGCAGGAACACACACAAACACCCACAGCCCACGGCTTCCGGCTGGCCCCAGGCCAGATATGCCGGGCCACGGCCCAAGTGCCCACCACAGCCTGGAAGGCAAGTCGGACAGGCCCTTCCGCAAGGTGCCCGGCAGGCCAGGCGGCCCACCTTCACGGGCAAGGGGGCGCTGAGCTGGCAGTGGGGTGCCGGGCCCTCCCCACAGGCCCCCCAGGGAGTGGAAACCAGCTGGCTGTCCTCGCACGCGGGCAGCACCAACCACTCACTCTTTCTCCCTTCTGTGGGAAGGAAAGTAGGTCTTAAATAGAAAGTAAATATTTTCCTGGGCATTTGTCGGAGTGACCTAACACAGGGTAACATTCCACAGCCCAGAACAGCCTCCTGGATGGTTTTCCATTCTCCAGGCCCCAGAAATCAAAGCCCAGCCTGGGGCTGGTCACGAGTCCCAGGGACGGGCTCTGCGCTCAGGCTGCGGCACAGCTCGGCCTCGCGGGGGCCTCCCTGGCTCCAGACCGTGCACCAGCCTCCGGTGCTGAGGGGAAGGCGCCCTCGGCGAGGTCCACCCGCCCCCCACCGCCCACTGCCTCTCCTGAATGTTCTCAAAGCAACGTCTGCAACCCCCGTTGCCACCCTCTAGAACAGCCTGAGTCCGCAGACACGGCCAGCTGTGAGCGCACCTCACTGGCTCTCCGACGCTGTGTGAGGGCAGGGCCTTCTGCTGGGAAGCCAGGCCCTGTCACAGGATGGCCCTGTTGCCACGCGTGCGGCCGCAGCTGGCAGCCTGGCCCCAGCCATCACTGGCTGCAGAACTCCCGGCAGAGGCATGGCCCAAAGCGGCCCCCTCCGAAAGCCAGGCCCTGCACCCCAGCCTGTGCCCCCCAAGACCTCGGCTTGCCTACAGATGCTGTGATGAAAGGAATTGGGAAGACCCCCTTTTACCCTCCCGAGCAGAAGCCTCTTCGAGAGCAGCGGGCGCACCGTTTCCAGGTGGTGCTGCTGAGCTCTGGAGCTCCCACGCATCAGCCTGGCTGAGCCAGTCACACAGAAAGGCCCTAAGCCGACCGGGGGTCCCACCCCTCCCTCGCCCCTCCCCGTATGCCCAGGGCTGAGGGGCTGACTAAACTTGCAATTATCAGAAGGGGGAAAAAACCCGAAATAACTTTGAACTACTTCCTCTGCCCACGGTGGGGGCACATCTGGCCAGTGTGGGAGAAGGACCCAGCCTTCAAAGCCCTCCTTAAACAGTCAGGAAGACCTCATTACAGATAGAATTCCAACTTTAATTCTGAAATCTCCTGGCTTTTGTCAATCGAAGCCCCGGTCTTAATCCCAGGCTTAGTTGAGAAATGAGAAGAAAGGATTGTGTGTGGAAAAAAATCCTTAGCCCCAAGTGCAAAGAGGCCAACAGGCTGGAGGCGCCATGGCCAGGCGGAAAAGCCCAGGTCTCGGGAACCCTCACACGGTGCTGCTGGGCACGGGGGATGGGGTGGGGGGGACGCGCCTCTCACCCCTGGGGCCCAGAAACCAGGGTCCAGGTCCAGGGCTTTCTGCACAGCAGGCCCGTGAAGCCCAGGGGAGGCGAGGGAAGCGCAGTCTGGAGCCACGGGCCCAGAACACCGCCAACCGCAGCTCCTGGTTGGGGACCTGAGCCATGGGCTGCCCGGGTGGACAGAACAAGGATAGCTGGACATTGCTGGGCTGAGTGCCCTGTCCACTCTCCAGGCGTGCGGCCCCCGGAAGCTGCTCCTCCTCCCACCCTAGAGAGGCCTGTGAGCTGCCTCCCTACAGCCCACCCTGACACCACCTGCTTCCTGACCTGGAGAGGAAAAGGAGATGGGTTTGGAATGGGCAGAGGCGTAACTGCCACTCAAGCTGGAGCCCCCCTGCTCTCCCGGCCAGCCCAAGGAGCCCAAGGCTGAGCCCTGAGCAGAGGTCCCCGAGGGCCGGCAGCAGCAGACCCAGGGATTGCCCAAGCACATGGGGTGTGCAAGCACCTGCCTGCCCGCCAGAGAGAGGCGGGCAGGTCATCTGGTAATTAAAGGAAAGCCTGTTTTTCAGGAAAATCTCCACCTCCTGAGGACTTTACCCTCTACATACAGGAAGCCAAGGTCAGCGGGAGAGCTCAGGCATCACCTGCCTGGGTGCCTTTCAGGTGAGTTAATCACCCAGGCAGGGCTGGTCTCCGGATTTCAGGCCACACCCGACTTCTGCCATTCCCTTTCAATTCCCTGATGGCCTCTCAGAAAGGAAGGCTGCACCTTTTGTGCAGGGCAATGAATTCGAATTCCTTCGCGATACCAACACAAACTCCAGCAGCCACCCAAGGGAGGCTTCCCCAGCAGAGTCAAGTTGCTGGCGGTCTGTAGGAGTGGCGCAGACCGTCCCAAATAGGATTATTCCCATCCCACCGGTCTAGTCCCCCCTCTCCCCCAGCTCCCTGGGGTGCACACAGGAACCAACTCCTGAAAGATGTGCCCCAATTCCAGAGGGCAAGCGTGAGGCAGCTCCTCCCAAGTGAGGGCACCCCAGCAAGGAGGGGGCTCTTGAGCACAATGATGCCACACCAGGCACCTGAGCCCGAGTCTTACCTACTGATAAAATACTGGACCATGAAATGCAGTTTTATCACAAAATCTTGTAAGGACCATAGATACTAGTCACATAACCCCAGTGTGTGTGTGCAAGGGGGGGGGGTCTTAAGGAGTGGTGTAGATCAGAGACACCCAGATGGAGATGAAGAACATGGGAAGATTGAGATTGGGGGCCCAGGGGAGGCTAGATCTGGGCAACACCACCCCTAGTGCAGCTGGGTCCCAGGCAAACGGCCTGGGCCCCAGAGCCTGAGCCCAGGGCCTGAGAAGGCCCTCGGGCCCCCCCTTGTCATCGCTACAGCAGTGAGCATCACCCCACCCAGGGACCAGCAAGGCTCAAAGGGAAGTGGCTGGAGCCACTGCACTGAGCTGGCCCTCCAGGTCTTTCCAGGCCCAGTCTGGGGCTCACAGGGAGGGCTCCCCCACACACTCAGCCTGCCCGGCTAGGGCCGCCCTGCAGACCAGGATCAGGAGTCTTGCTTGTTCACACACCAAGAGGTAGAGAGAACTGAAACAGGCAAAGACCAGGAAACTCTCTAGAAAGCTCTCCCTGGCATCCGATCACGTCGCTCTAACAAAAGATCACCCGGCAAAGGAAAGGAGGAAACGAAAACGTGCGGCTGCTCAGTACTCCAGTACTCCGTGTGGCCCGGGAGGCTGGAGGCAGGGCTCTGGCCGCCAGAGAGCGTGCACCATTTTGGAGAAGCCCGTTTACATCCCAGAGAGGTGCCAGATTCCAGGCAGGGCTGAAAAGTTCATCTCCCTTGTGGGCAGGGAGCCAGGAGAGGCTGCCCTGGCAGGGAGCCCAGCCTGCCCTCACTTCCAAGTGGTTCAAACCCCTGCTACACTGGGAGGACAGGCTCCCGGCTCGGGGGCAGCCACCCCGCTTGGTTCGAAAGATCAGGTGCAACGCCAGTGACAAAGACACTAACGAAATAATCGAGGCTTAGCTGTTGGGCTAACTGTTGGCGAACTTAGATTTTGAGAATCCAATTAGGTTTGCAAGGACAGTAAGCGTCAAACACGACACTTCTTCCAACAAGGTGGGGGCCTCCCTCTGGCTCTCCCACTTCCTGGCCCACACCCCTGGGTCAAGGGAGCTTTGTCAAAGGGCGGAGAGAAGCCGAGTAAGGTCCGGTCCTCCGTGCAGTTTCCGGCAGCAACTACATCCCGCACTGCGATCTGGGGTACAGGTCAACACCCACCTTCGCAGTTGCTGGCGGAAGGGCCTCTGACACCACCAGAGACGAGCTCCCAGGCTCACAAAGTTATAGGAAAGCAGCTGGTTGCCGCTGTGGGACCTCGACTACCACCGTTCAGTCAATCAATGAACCTCTCGGTCCACCAAGCTTGGGGTCCCTTGGGCGCACCATCACAAGGTGGGTTGGTTCAGGTGTGGTGAGCCAGGTACCAGGTTCTGTTCTGGGCCTTGGCCGCCAGGGGCCGACCTTGACGCATTGCCTCATCAGGCGGCTCTGCGGGCGACCCCCCCAGATAGGGGCACCCCCAACTCAGCTCACTCCCAGCACAATGGCCAGCGGGGGAGGAGGAAGCTGGCACTGCGGGGGCAGCATAGCTTTGGGATGGGCAGGAAGTGGCCCTCCATTTACAAATGAAAAGGGGCAGTGCGGGGGAGGGGCGCTTCCGGCTGGGTCAGACAGGCTTGGGTGGGAGGTAACAGGCCAGAAGGGTGTGGGGGTAAGTGGAGATGCCAGGTGGGCCGGAGGAGGGGCGGGCTGCCTGGTCTGGGGGCCCCAGGTTTGTGGGGGAGGGCTCACCCCCTCACCTGGAGACTTAGTTTGGGTCAAGCCCCCAGACTATGGAGCCGCAAGTGGGGACATGCAGCCAGACCCGCTGCCCTCCCCGGTAGAGCAGCGCAGGTGAGCCAGGTGCCCTTGTGCAGACCCAGCTGTGTCCCTCCCACCTGAAGAGGCCCCTGATGACCTGGGAGGGTGGAATTCAGCATTTCTTTTTCTAATAGGGACTGCTCTCTTTACCTGGCCCACAGGAGGGTCGTGAAGATTAATGACCATGAAATGCTTTTAACAGCATAAACATCCTGGGCTGCTGGGACGGACTGAGACCGCGCGGGGCCGTGCTCCCACGACTGCCCTCCCACTCAGGCTGTCGCCATCCTGGCCCCACTGGCTCCTGGGGTGGGTAGAGAATGGCATCTCCAGCCACTGCCCCCCATGCTGGGCCTGCTTCTGGTCCCCAAAGGGCAGATGGAACCAGCAGCCATAGAGCAGACCCCAGGTCCAGGTCTGGACAGGAGGAGAAAACTTTAAAAACAGCCGCGGCCCCCTGGGAAGAAAACAGCCTCTCCCCAACATCCAGTTCTGCTGGTAGGTGCCCGCAGACCTGTGGGCCGCCCTCAGGCCTCTGGTGTTTGGACAGCTTGGCCCACACCAGCGGCCAGCCAAGCTCCCCGTCAGCCCATCTGGCCTGGCAGCTCCAAGCACAGTCTCAGGGTCACCCCTGCACTGCACTCCGACCCTCCCTGCAGAGCAGAGCCTCAGGCCGGCTCACCACGGGGCACCGTCAGCTCCCTCACCCACTTCTGAGACTGGCTTTCCAGGGCCCTCCCAACCCCCCCGCTGGCTCTGGATGCTCTGCAGCGGGCAGGCCCAGAGCTCACAGCTGCACCTCCAAGGCTCTCGTCTGGATGGACACAGCCCCCGCCCACTCCAAGGGCAGGCCTGGTCGGTCCTCATGGAGCAGAAGATGAACTGATTTTGTTTGCCCTTCCAGGGACTGCACTGACAGCACCATCAGCAAAGGAATAGAGTTCTAGGCCGCGCATCTAAAAGGAGATGCACAAGCCTTTTCCCAGTTTCTCCTCAACCCCCCAGCAAAGGAACCTCACCTGCTGTTCCTCCTGCCACAGCCACAGCCACCCCCACCCCCCACCCCCACCTGGGGCAGGTACAATACTTCCGGGCAGGGATCTGGCCACTCGCACCGAGCATGCTCTTCCTTGCCAGCCTCCCCTTTAGGCTGGCTTTTGAAACTGCCATCTGGAAAACAATCCCATTAGGCCAGAGGAGGTGACCTCGGTCATCGTGGTCCTGTCCCTTCCAAAGGAACCTCCTGGAGTCTGTGGCTCCAGAATCAAGGTTTTGTTTGTCCAGGCTCCCACAGACTGCTGCAGGCCATATTGGGGCTCAGCTGGCGTGGCTGCAAGCTGACCACCCCCAGGCTGACGGCGCAGCTGCGGGAAGCCCGGCTCACACAGGGATGCGGTGGGCCGAGGCCCTTCCAAGCGGGCACAACCACCCAGCCTGGACTGGCCAGCAAGGCCTAGCTCTTCAGGCCAGTCTTCAAGCCAGTTAGCAGCTTCTTTCAAGTTATAATTAAGTGCGTTTCAGCTGAGCAGAAGACTGCTTTGAAGGGAGTAAAAGGCAACAAGGGGAAGTGTATTTCTTTCCATTTTGCAGAGAAGGAAACTTAGAGCCACAGTGGGTGAAAGAGCCCTTCCCACCAACGGCAGGACTCGCCCACCAGCTCGGCTACCCCGGCTCTTCCGGACCCTGCAAATACCACCAGCCTTGGGGAGAATCGAAGACGCTGCTATTGCCCAGGGTGGCAGTTAAGTTCTCCATTAAGCTGAAAGCACGCGGGACCCCGGGACTGGGAACCCAACGTTTCATCACCATTTTTGTGAATGCCAAGGCAACTCTGGGCAACCACCTGCGAAATTTAGTTACAGAAACCGTTAAAGCCGATCATTTCTAAAACATTTACTCAGGGAGGGAGGAGGCCAGATCTTGACAGGTGAGCTGGCACCCGAGATCTAACCAAGTGAACCTGGCTAAAAGCAGACAGACGTTAGCCCCCAGGCTGCCAGTGCTGGGGATTCCACTTGGGGAGGAGGGTGGGAGGCATCACAGCCTGGACACCGCCCCCCCACCCCCTCCTCGCAGGAGGGGCACTTGCCCAGACACTACAGCAGATTCCAAGGCCTTCTAGAGTGAGGAGAGCAATCCAGACCACAGCCCCCCCCCCCCACCAGAGAAGCCTCGTGGAGCGGCTGTGGAGCCCGGTTTCTTGACAGTGCCTTTGAAGAACCTACTAGACACTTTCGGAACCTTTCCTCAAAAAGGCAGAGCGGCCACGCTCCAGGGGAGATCACCTTCCAAGCAAGTTTGGGGAGGTGGGGGCCACCCGCCACCAAGACACCCCGGAGACTCTGTTTCCCATTCTGCCTGCAGCTCCCAGAAGCTGCTAGAAGAATGAAGGCCTCGCTGCCCCTTGGCGCCCATTGTCAACATTCCACAAAACAATGGCCTGGCTGCTCACTACTGCACAGTTGGTATTCACCTGTGAACCCTCTTCTTCTGCACAGCGGTCAGAGCCCTGTGCTCCTCTGCTGAAGTCCGGAAGGCCCAAGAGCAGCTCTAATTCAGGTTTTAAACATGAATAATGACAGTTAAAAGCAAAACTCCAGATTATGCCCAAACATTAATTTGTGGATATCATTAGTCACATTGACGGCTTTTGGATACTGGCCATTAAATCATGATCAAAAGGAAAACTGAACACCTTCAAAATGGTTCTGAAGTTTCAGCAATTATTAAACATAATTTTCCAAAACCAGAGATAGGTTTTTAAAAAATAAATAAATAAAAGCCCTTTCATAAGTCTTTGATACATGTCCCATCAAACACAGAATTAACTTCAAAAGCCGAGGGGGGCAAGCCTGGCAGTTTTCCTTCTTTCCCAGGGAACTGTAACTTTAACTGGAGCAGAGTCAATTAGGACATGCTCACCAGCTGGAAGGGCGAAAGCTGATCCGTGCCCAGGCAGTCCCGCCTGGAGAACAAGCCCCTTCCGGCATGGTCGAGAGCCCGCTCCAAGTTCTCAGGAGAGGCCACACCAGCTTCCTTAGCTCGAGACTACAGGCACCTTGGGGGGGAGAACAAAGCCCCCGGGCATCTCCCTGTGTCAGCGTGGCTTCTACGCAGTACCAGGACTTCTCTGCAAAGGGTCAGGCGAGCTGCGCGCCCACACTTTAAACATACCAAGGCGACCTTACCAGTCTCGGACCCGCGGCCAGACCCCGCCCGACAGAGGAAGTCCGCCCCCACACGCCCTGTGTGGGTTTGCCCGTGTGGCGGCCTGGGTCAGGGGCTTGGGACAGGCGCTGCGCCTTCAGGCCTTCACTGACGGAGGGGCACAGGGACCCAGGCCGCGTCACGGGCGTCCTGATGCCAGCCCGGCCACTTCCAAGGACAGCGGTGCAAAAGGACAACCGTGCGCCCTCTGCATGTGTCCATCTCGGGGAGGCTCTCGTGCAAAGGGCGTGACTGCCTTCCCCAGCCACCCCCGAACGGCAGAAGCGTCCTGGCCAGGGCTGTGCCCATCAGCCAGCTCCCGTCTTGCCTTTAACTGGCAGGTCTCACGGGACACCTAGGGGCGCCTCCTTCGCTGCCAGCCCTCCTGCCTCCTGCCTGGTCCCTCCGGCCGTGCTGGCTCAGTAGCCGTTTCAGGGGTTCATCTCAGATCCTGTGGTGTTGCTTGTTGTTGCAGCTGCTGTTGTCATTTCCTCTCTCCCTAGAACAATTTTCAGGCTCATGAATAGGATTTCTGTTTGGAGTTTTAAAAGTCAAGAGTAAAGTTATCGATTATTCCCTGAAAGGGTAACCGATGGCTGGCTAATGATTACCCACACGGCAGTCTTCCTGCTCCGTCTTGTGTACACAGCCCGGTTAACAATGCCGGCCACAGCCGACTGGACTCCCCTGGCCAGGAACAGGTGTGCCCTTAGTCTTAAGAGGCCAAAATATCTCACAAAGTATGTCACTGGTGTATTTTTACAATGCTGCTAGTTATTTGCTTTTAAGCAGCCAAACTTTCTGACTTAACTCACAAGAGAAGCGCTTTGCAAATAGTTCTCCACTGAGTAGCAGAACCAAGTCCCAGGCAGAGTTGCAGTTCATGCTTAGCAAAGAAATACACTTTAGGAACAAAGAGGTTTTCTAAAAACCAGTAAAGAATTAAGGTAAAGCGCCCCGCCCCTCCCCTCCCCCCAGCAGAACACCCCTTTGAGGGCCAGTTTCAAAGATCCCAAGTGAAGTCGTAAATAACTCTGGCCGTTGAGCTTGGTCTGCAGAGCCCCACCACCCTCTGCTCAGCCTTATTAAGGGACAACTAGAAAGGCGGGGGACACAGTCCCCCCCACAGCCTTATCTTTCCAAACAGGAAAAAGAATGAAGCCCAAGAGCGCCTTTCTCGTCTTGTTCCAAACAAGCTGCAAACCCCAAATTTTAAAATGCCCTCTAATAACTGCATTCTGCAGGGACCAACTGGGGTTCCCTTCCCCTGGGGGCACAGAAAGCCAAGCAATGCCATAAATTCCCTTTGCCTTCAATCCTCACTCCTGTGTCCTGGGGGGAGGGGGTGACCGACAGACACACTTACACTAAACCCCCAAAGCCCCACAGAAATATGCTGGCGTATTTCCTTTGTCTGGTCCTGTTCCACTTGATCAAGGGAGAACGATCAAACTGGCTTCATTACAGGCTAGTGCGTTCAGGGCTAACACCCAACTTCAGCTGCGACTGTGAGCCTATTTTGCAAGGAGGGCCTGCTCTTTTTTGCTTGACATCTACCGTCTCATTAACTTTTCTTTTGGGGGCAATAAAAAGGGCGCTGGGGGGTTTGCGGGAGTGTGGAAGGCTTCAGAGATCTGAGGCCAGACAAAAGGATATTTAGTGTTTCAACTCTAGGATACAGTCAGTGACTTAGGAAAAAAGGAAAGAAATCCTGTTTCTCTGTAAAAGCTCCTGACAGTGTTGATTAGCTTTTTAATATCACTTTGTAATTGCTGTAAGAAGGGCTCTTTGAAATCAAACGATAAAAACAAGGGCCTTTAAAGTCCCATTACTTCCCAGTGCAAAAACCCGTTAAAAAAAAAAATTTCAAAACAGTGGAATTCTCCCAAGTACATGAAACTAAAGACTTCTACTTGGAGACCCTCAAGGCAGAACGCCTGTCTCAGGCTCTGAACACGAGGGCCTTTTTCAACTGCTGGGAACCCCAGCACCTGGCAGAGAAGCTGATCTTCTGTGAAAAGAGTGGTCCCGGAGTCTGGCGTTTTCGCCAAAGTCAGGAGGCACAAGCGCTTTGTAAACTCACCAAAATATACGTCCCCTCCACACTGCCCATGCCAGGTAAAAATACACAGTCTCTAGAATACCCAACAGAATTGCAAATGAGGCGCTTAGCATTTTAAGTTCCCGATGCATATTTATAGCTAGAATTCTCCAGTCTACCCTTAGCCACTCACATCTGACTCTCCAAGAAGTTAACCCGGCCGCCGGTCTTCCCGGGAAAGGGGAAAATGCATAAAGATCTGTTGACCCGGATAGGGCAAGAGAGCCCGGCATGACGACGTAGGCCACGGCCAGCGGCCGCCGCCGCCAGGACGCGGAGCCAGCGGGGCTTTCTGCGAAAAATTCCTTTCCCCGAGTAGGCTGCTAACCGCGGGGACCCCTGGAACCAACTGCTGCAGGGGCCGCCTCCGGAAAGAGTAGCGAGGGGTGTGGGCGAGGGGGGTCAACCCCCCGCCCCCAACACACACGCACATTCAAGTGTCCATGACCACC
>NW_004567112.1:2424923-2434544 GCF_000260355.1 Condylura cristata | reverse complement strand
GCGCCGCGCCGAGGCGGAGGTTGCGCGGACCTCAGCCAGGGGGTGGCGGCCGGGCGCCCAGCGCAGCCGGGCTAAATTCCAGGCCGGTGACCAGCCGCGCCGCAGCCCGGTTTGCAGCAGGGAGCCAGCCGCTGCGGATGAAAGGGCGCCTCTCTCCACGCCCCAGCCCCCCAAACTCTGCTCTCATTGCCCCGAAGTCCTCCCGGTGCGGGCTGATGAGCCCCGAGTCTCGATCTGTTTTAAAACCGTGCCGAGAGGTTGGGGACTGGATTGAGATGTCGAGCGGAGAGGCGTGGGGAGGGGTGCTGGGTCCGGCCTCGGACGCTTTCAAGGCTGCGGGGACGCCATTCCTTCAGCCGGCGCTCGCTTGGCCTCCTCCAGACCCCCAGCGCACCACACCCAGCGGCCGCGGCCGCTTGGAGAAACCTCAGGCCTGGGGGCCAGAGGAAAGGCCTCGGAGCCTCAGAGCAAGAGCTCCCCAAGAGCGAGCGCTGCTCTAGGCCCCTGGGCTTGGGCCTCTAAGTAACCTGCTCCCGCGGGAGTGGGTGTCCCCGGCGCCTTTACTAGCCCGCACGTGCGCAATTTGCGGGGCTGTGTCCTGACAATGGGGCTAAAAACTCAAAGGCGACCTCTTAAAAAGTGGTGGCTGCCGGGGACCTGCATCTGTCACCTGCAGCTCACCTATGGCAGTTACTAAAATGTGTGAAGTTGGCCTCTTACCTGGCCCTGCAGCCCCTGGAGGTAGCTTGGTGGCCCTCCACGTGCTGGACACTAGGACCCCTCCACACGCTCTCCCTCGTTGGCTGCGCCTGCCCGTATTCCATTCCTTCAATGTGGTGACTGTCCTCAGCAGTTTTGCCTCAAGGCAGGGCGCCCAAGTTAGGGCAAGGTTACAGGCTGACTCCGCCCGCCCAGGCTGCTGGGCTGAAGTCTGCTTGGCTGTTTCTTTGGTATGACCGGCCATAACCATAATGACTTTCTGCTTCTTTATTTCACCGAGGATCTTATGTTTGGAGTGGACTTCTGTTGTCCCCCAGAACTGGCAAAAAGTCAGCTGGTTTTTCTTGTAACCTGTTCACCTTCTGTGATAGGTTCTTTGTGCTTTGAGAATGTTAAAAAGAAGGCATCCTCGGGCCCTCCCTGCTGGCGCAACAGGTTGGGGCGCGGCCCTGAGTCGTCTCTGGCCAGGGCGGTGGCCCACAGGGCGCGGCAGACGGCTCCTGACCCGCCCTGCTCCCCTCAGCAGTGGACTTCCTCGATCTGCCTGTTCTGTTCCCCGCTCTGTCTCTGGGGAATCCTCTCACCGCCCCTGCCCCTCTGGCCTGTACCCTGGTTTTGTATGCATGAATAACTAAATCTTTAAATAAAGATGGCATTCTCAAAGCCCAAATTGTCACCCTCTTCTACTGGACACCCTGCATTTCAAACTTTATGCCCATTTGCCCCCAACACGTGAATTATTGGAAAATTTGAAAAAACTCCAATTGTTTTCTAAAACCTTCCAAACAAAACAGTCTAATTTTGTAATAGGGCCAAAGATCTGAATGGACATTTCTCAAAGGGAGAGAAACATGACCAATAAGCACGTGATAAGATGCTCGTAGGGCCACTGCATCTCGCATCACCATCATTCACCTCAGTACAAATCTAAACCAGTGTGACATGACTTCATGTCCCATCAAATGACTGTTTTTGAAAAAATTACAGCCCAGAAAAAAAAGTGTTGGGAAGGTGGTGGAGAAATCACCAAGCACATACGCGGCGGGTGGGCATCCGGTGCAGCTGTGAAGTCTGGTAGCGCCTGAAGAAGCAGATGGTCCAGTGCTGGATGGAAAGCTGGGTCTCATATTTTTACAGACTATCTTCATAGCATTATTCACAATGACCAAAGGAATGGAAACCGCCAGAATGTCCAAAGAATGAATGGGTGAACAACACATGGTCTGTCCATGTGGTGGAGTATTACTCAGCCTTCAAAAAGGAAGGAACCACGTCGCCCTGCTCCTACCTGAGGATGGTCTGCTAAGTGAAATAAACCAGCTACAAAAGAGCGATTACTGTGTGATTCCGCTGGTGTGAGGTACCTAGAAAGGCAAGTTAATAGAGACAGAAGTGCAATAGAGGTTAGTTGCCAAGCCTGGGGGGAGAGGAGGGAGAATTAGTGTTTAACCGGTGCTGAATTTCTGTCGGGTGGGGATGAAGCAGTTCTGGAAACGGCTAACGATGAAGGCTGCACGACTCTGACTACGCTTCATGCTGCAGAGCTGCCCGCTTAGAGGTGAATGAAATGGTCAGCCTTAGGCTGTGATTATGTCGCCCCAATCCAAAGAGACAACACAATCGCTATTGCAGACCCCTTAGTAGTTTATGACTATGGCTAAAGGCATTCTTCCATAAGAAAAAAGAAATCAGCATACACCTGTCCACGTATGAACCTCTATCCCTAAAACATCCACCTTGTCGGGGTCCACATGACCTCAAAAAACTATCCAGGTGACTTCTGTTAAGCCAAGTTAAGCCAAACTGTAAAGAGATATGCAAAATGTAAAAAAAAAGATTTTGTCTGAAACTACATTTCAATTTTGCCATTTCTGATCTGTGTGTTGCTGCTGTGGGCCTCAGGACTGAAACGCTCATTCGTGGTGTTCTTGGGGCTCTCCCCCCCCCCGTTTCGTGTGATTACGCGCCCCCATTCCGTGGCGTTGGTGGCCCAGCGCAGATCACGGCAGAAACCGTGTTTATCCATGACGCCCTAGGACGCCTGGTGCCAAGGAAGGCCACGACGAGCGTCTTTCTTGAAGACTCACGCCAGCCTCTCGTGACATAGGGTGACCCCCGTTTTACGAATGGGAGGAACTGAGGGTGACGTCCACAGGTCACTTTGCCAGTGAGAGAGGGGCTGGGGCGGACCCCTGTCTGCCTGAGTCCCCGGGCAGTCTCTTCATGCACGACTCTTCACAGCACTGCGCATTCCGGAAAGCCAAGTCAGTACTTTCAAAACATCTTTTTAGCAACTTCTCATTGGACGGTTTTTTCCTTTGTTGGATTAACAAAAAGCCTTCGATTCTTCTGGAAAAGGGAAAAGTTAGGGGATCCCAAGAATTAAGTGTGCTGTCAGGCGTGGGTTGACAAGGAGTCAGAGACGGCAAGTGGAGGGCGAGGCCCTGCGCCCCTCCACGGAGCCCAGAGGCTGGGCGGTGGCCATCCGCCCAGGGGCTGAGGGGCTCCCACACGGCACCTTCACACTGAGAAGGGAGAAATGAGCGTTCCAAAGGGTGGCGTCTGGTTCTCTTTTCTTGTAAAGATTCTTAGACGCTTTTTCCTCATTGTCTTAGTTAAACAGACAGACCCAGGGCCCGGGAATACCACCTCCATGCGGGCAGTGTCCTTCATAAAACCCCCAAAGCGCCAGGAGTTTGAATGGTGCAACCACACAGGGGTGTAGGGAAGAGGCTTCCCCGTTATTCTGGGGAGCTCGGCTTTCTTGCCCCCACTCTGGGCACCGGATGCTGCCAGTGACGGGCAGTTGGGTATCTTCCGGCCCAATCCGGGTCACTGGCTCTCCCTGGACCAAAATGCTGAACTTACGGCTTCCTCCTCCTGTAAGGGATCTCCTCCTGGGCTTGGAATTTGGGGTTCTAGTCCTGAAGCTCTGCAGGAGCGCCCCAGTTGGGGGGGGTCTGGTCCAGGGGAGTCTCTGGACTGCCGTCCAGTGCTCCTGTGGGCTCAGCCTCCCCTGCTGCGCAGACCAGGGACACCCAGCCCTCTGAGACACGGCCTTTCTGCCAACCCTTCCCTAAGGGCTTAAGGGTCACACACACACACACACACACACACACATACACACACACACACACACAGCAGTGCACACGCAGCAACCTTCTGTGCTTTCCCGGTGCTACAGGAAGCCATGATTCTGTTCGGCCACAGTGGGGGGAGGAAACCCCGGTCACAGCCCAAACGTCCAGCCGCCCGTGGGCCACCCTTCCCTGTCCATGCCAGAGCAGCATCTCCCTCCACCCAGGGGCGTGTCTGCGCTGCCCTTCCTCAAAAGAACACAAGCCCTCTCGAAGAGCTAATTCAGACCATGTGAACCACCGTGACTCCCATGGCCTTGGCTCGCAGAAGCGCCCAGTGCGGCGCTGAGCCGCCAGCTAGCCTCTAGCTGTGTCCAGCTAGCCTCTAGCTGTGTCCTCCTCCGTGGGACGTGACGCTGAACTCGCCTGGGAGCGAGTGTTTGTGTCGTCGAGGGGACCGTCTTTCGTTCACCATTATCTTTGGAAAATAAAACACCAATGGTTCTGATAATACAAATGAACGAGCTGATGGGGGGTGGGGGGTGTACAGACGGATGGGGGGGTCACTGAACATTCCAAAAGACGGGGCCTGCGCCAGTCTTACATGCAAACTGACAGAAAAGTCGTTTTCAATGGAATATTTTAGCATAGGAGAGCAGGACTTCTGTAGACCTCACAACTTACCTGTGAATTTAAAAATTGTTTCAAAATCAAAAGGTTCGGGAAAAGCAGCAAAATAAAATCCACAGCCCTGGCATGGAGCCCCGAGCGCGCCGAGCACCATCTCCCCGGTGCCCGACGGCGCCATCCTGCACGGGCAGGAACGTGGCAGCCCGGCCCCTGGCAGGAAAGGCCCGGCCCAGGCAGTGGCGCCGTGCTGGTGGCTGTGTGTGCAGGCAGACGGGCTGGTGGCTGCACCTGTGGGTGACGAGGCATTGGGGGGGCGAGGGACCCCAGTCCCTGCTTCTCGGGGTCCGCTCACTTCAGAACCAGTCACCCCGAGAGCCCAGCTGCTGTCCTGGGGTGGGGTGGGGGTGCCACCCTCTTTTGTAGCACAGCGGGCGAGCGGTGGCTATTCGTGACCTCTCCGATTCATAATTAATTCCAGTCAGTTTGTTCGAGTCGGTTTTAAGTCTGTGGCTTTAGTTTTTTAATAAACACACACTGCCGAAATCCTCGAAAAACAGCAACTCCCATTCTAGGAAAACAAAGACGAGCATGTAGACCCCAGAAGGGAGTTAGCTTGGGGAGTCACACATGGGGGCAATAAACAAACGCCCCAGCCACGCTCCTGAGTGGAGGACGCGGGGTGGGGGCGGGGATGCCGCTCTGGCTGGGCTGCGCCCTGAGCCCAAGGATGGAGCTGAGCTGGTTGCACCTCCCAGAAGACGGGAGCACAGAGAAGGGCCTGCCCAAGGCCCACGGCCCCATGTGACCCCACTGTGATGCAAGGGGTGTGGCCACAGGCTCAGCAAGGCTCCTGGGGGCTGGGGGCCCCCGCCGGCAGCCACCCCAGCGTCTGTCAGTGGGACCCGGACTTGGTTCGTTGCTTCGCTGGCTCCACCTTGACATTCTTGATGGTCTGGTACGAGGCCAGCTTCATTTTGCACTGGGCCCCCCAAGCCGCACAGCAGCCTGCCTGGGCCCCAGCAAACCGCCGCCCCAGCGTGCAGGGCTCCAGGGCCTTGGAGCTGAGTGGAGCAGCAGGCGGCAGGGAGAGCCGAGGCGCTGTGGGTGGTGCAAGCCAGCGCGAGTCTCCCGAGTGCCCCGCGCTCTGTGGGGCCACCGCTCTCCTGGGCACGCAGCCCAGGAGCCCCACCAGGGCAGGCCTTCAGCTGTGCTGGCCGTGGTGACTGGCGCCTGGGTCACCCAGGCCCTGGGTGCGGTCAGTGCTCAGCTGGAGAAGGCCAGGGGCGCAAAGCCAGTGTCCTGGGATCGCTGCCCCCAGGGGGCCGGGGCTCCATTGTCAAAGGGGTCACTGTGCAGGAGACCGGAGCTGTTTCTGGGGTCTAGAGTGCTTTGCTGCTCCCGCAAGAAGCCAGGGGTGGAGCTCGCTGCAAGGGAGTTTGGGAACTTTGTTTAAAATGGGAAGAAAGAGTCATTTTATTTGTCCTGAAAATCTGCAGAAAAGGCCAGTTGGCCAGGGGTGCCTGGGCTTACCCGCTCGCCCCAGGACAGCATCCCCGCACCCTGAGAGCCAGGCCCGGGCACTTCAGCGAGGCTGCTCTGGCGGTGGCCTGGGCGCTGGGCGCTGGGCGAGTGTCCGGCCCCCCAGCAGACCCGGCGTGGGGTCTGACTTGACACGGTGGGGCTGGGGCCTCCCGGCCGGCCACTCCACTGCACAGCCTGTCAGGACACCGCACCCAGGCACCTCTGGAGACCTGCGCTCACATTCAATTTGTCCAGGAAGAAATGTGCCAGGCTCTGCCCATTTTCCTCCTCTGCTCCAACTTGGCATTTCAAGATTGTTCAGTGCTATAGAAAAGTGGGTTTCCAAGTACAGCGAATTCCCAGGGGTCCGTCACTCCTGCAAACACGGTCATATGTGCTTTAGCTTTTTAAAAACTTTCTATGCACAGAGACTTTTTTTTAACCATTCACCCCAAAATATTTTTATTTAATTTATTTTTTATTATAGTAGTTTATTTTTCCATCATTTTGTGCCTTTTCCATCTCGGTTGCAATCCCCATGGGCTTCCCATCACCAAATTACCTGTGTGCCATCACCGTAGTCCTGTGCACTTCCCCCACACCCCCATATTTGATCCCATTCCCCACTCTACCCCCATAAAATGTCTCTGGTATATAGCTGTTCATTATTATTATTCCCCCCCAGTTCTTTATGCTCCTGTTATGAGTGAAGCCATCCGGTATTTTCTTTTTCTTTCTTCGCCCCAAAATATTTTAACATGCAGTCCCCAAGGAGCCCTAGTGTCTTGCCACGCCTCTGAGCAGGAGCATTTCCTCCTCACACCTGGACCGTCAGTTCAGAGCTCTGCGTGGACCAGACTCACCTGCGGGCCGCTTGTCTCAGGCGCCCACCTGCCGGAGATCAAAGTTGAGAGGAAGCTTTTCTCTAATTTTGTAGCAATTTTCCAGCTCCATACTAGCTCTATTAAATCTAATTTTAAAAATCTGGGCTTACGTAGTGCATATTTTTCAAGGAATTCACTTTCATTATATTTTCATAAGCATTGATCTCAGATATACCGAAGAGCTAACCCAAAAACTGGTCTTTTCTTTCACCAGAGTTTGATGAAACTCTATGTCTAACTTCCAGACCATTTGCAAAGACCCCCAAGTGTCTATTTTTTTAAAGATTTATTTATTTGTATATAGAGAGCTGGAGTACAGGCCAGAGGTGCAGGGGGGTGAGAGGATTCCCCAGAGACAGAGTGGGGAGCAGAACAGGCAACCGAGGAAGTCCACTGCTGAGGGGAGCAGCGGGGGGTGGGCAGAGGTCTGCTGCGCCCTGTGGGTCACCTCCAGGGTGGGGATCGAACTCGCTCTGAAGCGGCTGTGGCCAGCTTGCAGTGCTGCGTCCTAATCTGTTGCGCCCCCAGGGAGGATCTCCAAATGTTTTATTTAAAATATTTTATTTATTTATGTGTACAAGAACTGGGGTGTAGGCCAAAGGTGCAGGGGATGAGAGGATTCACCAGAGACAGTGGGGAGAACAGGCAGGTTGACTGAAATACAGTGCTGAGGGGGGCAGTGGGCAGGACACTGCTGTGCCCTGGGGGTCACCTCCTACGGGGGATCGAGCTCTCCGCGGGCGCTGCAGCTGCTGTGGGCATCTTCATGCTGCTGCACCCAGACCTTGCACCACCAGGGGGCCCCCTTCTTGGTCGCATATTTAAACAAGGCGCCTGCTTTTTCATTTCGCCTTGGCCCCTGAGAATTATGTACCTCCCCCCCCCACACCTGTCCTTGAACCACCCCTAGTTCCAGCAGCAGATGAGGCCCCATGGAGTGCCCGGCCCTCCCCCACAGCCGGCCCAGCATTCCAGACCTGCCGGAGTCCTACCCAGCCGCGGGGTGGGGTTCACGCACGTGGGCACAGGCTGGACATTCAGGGAGATAAGGGTGGGAGGGACAGTTCTCACAAGCACCATCACTGGGTAGAGCTGGTGGGTAAATCCTTTGGGCTCCCGCGCTTTGGACAGATTGTTCTGGAATGTTGTGTGCACTTCTACAGTCCTGAGGCCCACCCCCTCCCAGCGCCCTCACCCCTGCTCCCTGGGACCACCCCTTAAATGAACCCCCTGAGAGACCTTGTCTGGGGGGGCTGCTGGTGGAACCCGTGCTGAGAGGGTCTCGGCGGGGGGTGTTCCCAGAGGGGTGTGGGGAGGAGCCCGTGAGCACTTGGCTCCGCTGGGCTGGCAGGAGTCCAGGGGCTGCGTCACGGAAGGTCTGCTCAGGGAGGTGCCAGAAAGTGGGAGCTGTCGTTGGTGTTAGTGCCACGCCCTGTGTCCCCTGTTCGGCGTCCCCCTTCCGCTAAGGTTGCCCGAAAGTGCAAGAGCAAGTATGACTGGACCACGGGCCGGCGCAAACACGGGAGCGACCCCCTGTGTTTCTGGAGGCCAGAGGTCAGAAATGGGGGTGCCGCGGAAGTCAGACCTCTGCAGGCTGCAATCCCTGGGGCCCCTTGGCTCACATCACCCCATTCCCACCTCTGCGCCTGTCTTGCTTGCTCCAGTATGGCCTCCGGTCATGGGAGCAGGGCCGGGCCCCGGGGCCTCACCTAAACGTGACTATCCTCGAAGACTTTCCAGATGCTGTCACCTCTGTCGGCGCCAGAGGCCACGGGCACCCGCCCGAGAGTGGGATGCATTGACGACGCGCCACGACCCAGGGCCTGCAGCTCGGTCCTCCTTGCCAAAAAGGCAGACTGAGCAGCTCACAGCACCTCGGCGGCAGCTCACGCGCACGGCGAGTGGCTGGCGGCATCGAGTTGTCCCGAGGAAGGTGACCTCGGTGCTGTCAGCCACGCTCTGCCACGGCCTTTGGGGAGAGGACCGAGCATTGAGCTTCTGATAAGGTCAAAATCCCAGCTGGGCTTTCCCACACAGTTTATAAATAGCTTCAGATGTTAATAATTAATACATGTAAAATATTTACTAGGCACTTAATTTATGCCAGGTCCCCGTGCCAGGCACCAGAGACACAGAGATCTGGGACAGGCCCTGCGCTCGGGACCCTGCTGTGCCTCTGCGCTGGGGACCCCTGCCTGCCCCAGAGCTCGGCCGGGACCTGAGGCCCTGATGGGCGGGTGTTCCCGGGCGCTGCCTAGGCTCACCGTGGCGTCCTGGCGGTGTGGCTTGGGCTGATTCCGCCTCTTGCTGAACCTGGGAAATGAGTAAATGAAATGGGGGTGGCGCGGGCCTTGTCTACTCTCGTCCTCCCTGCAGCCCACCAGCTGCTTGCTGAGCAGGTGCTCGGTGCGGGAGGGCCGGAGTCACGCCAGTGCACCCGCGCGTGCGGACTTCAGTGGCCTCGCCCGCAGATTAGCCCTGAGCCCTGTGGGGGCTCCACGTCATAGCTGCTGAACCCCGAGGCTGAGACCAAGGAGGGTTATAGGTGGTGCCCCCTGGACGGGGTGCTGGTGAGGATGGGGCGCCCCAGGGAACATGCCAGCAAACACAGGTGGGGGAGACCGGTGAGAAATACAAGGGACCACAGAAGCAGCCCTCCTCCAGTGTTCCGATTCAGCGTTTTCGGACCTTCAGGGATCTTCCGGGGTCAGTGATTTCGGCCCCTGCCACACTGACCTTCCAGAAGGCTGTTGCGGGCCTCTGAAGGACACAGAGCGGCTTCCAGCAGC
>NW_004567112.1:2406869-2422278 GCF_000260355.1 Condylura cristata | reverse complement strand
CCTCAGCAGTGGGTTTCAGTGGCTGTGCCTGTTCTGCTCCCGACTCTCTCTGGGGGGGGTCCTCTCATCCCCTGCACCTCTGGCCTGTACCCCAGCTCTGGTGTGCGTAGATGAATGAAACAATCGTTCAAAAATACATGGTGGTACGCCTTGTTTTCTGTTGGGACCCAGAGGGCACGCAACGCCCTGGTACCGGCAGCTTCCATACTTTTCCATGATAGTTGGGACAAAGAAATAGAAGAAACAAAGTCGAAGAAATCTCTGCACCCCTATGCTCAGGTGGGGCTCCACAATGGCCAGGCGTGTGCCTGGGCCACATGCACCCGTCGGTGGGTCACGACGATGTGGTGTAGGCACAACAGGATGCTACTCAGCTGCAAAAGAGGAAAAAAAGGGAAAGCCGGGATTTTGCTCATGCGTGGAACATAGGAAAAAAAGAAAACAGACAAAACCAAACCAAAACAAACCCGGCAATCTGACTGAGCGCCAGAGGGGAGGGTGCAGGTGGGGAGGGGAGCGGAGCAGGGGGGCGCCGTTGGCTGGCCGCCAACATCCATCTGAAGAGGGGTGGCCTGCGCCCCTGAATCATGTTGTCAGCTAACATCACCCCAATAAAAGAAACAAGACAACTGTCAACGCGAGAAGGACGCGACCACTCTGCGGAGGCCGCGACCCTGGGCGCTGCCTGGCAGCTCTCGCCTGGCGCCAAGTCCTCGAATGGCGTCAGGAACCCGGGGGACCTGGGCCCTCCAACCCTCTGCTCCTGCAAATGCCCCCCACAGGGGCCGCAGCTGGGGGCGCTGCTCGCTTGGCTGCGGGACCAGGGCGGGACTCTGGCGATGGCCACACTGAAGAGCCGTCGGAACTTTCAAGTTCACATGAAGACACACTTGGGAAATGTGCAAAAGCCTAATTTGGAAGAGAGGGCTTCTCGGGAGGACCGCTCCCAGCCCACAGAGAGCCATTTTCTGGCTTTCATGTGTCACCACTGGTGGCTGGGAACAGACTGCCCGGCTTCTGCCTACTTGGGAGGAATCTCAAAAGAGTTCCCAATAAATTTCATTTATTAACAAGGAACTGCTCTATTTAAAAAAAAGAAGAAGAAGAATACCATTTGCAAATAACCTCCCATTACTCCAGGCTTTGATTTTTACTGTATTATGGAAGAGTTGGCAGGAGACCTGGATAAGACAATGGGCCCCATAGTGGAGGCCCAAGAATAACAAGGCGAGATTTTCTTCAGCTTGTCACTCAAACCCAGGGCTTCTTTCTGGGGCAATCTTTGAAGTGAATGCTCAAAATGCCCCCAATCCAACGGCCATTTAAATCTCAATGATAAAACTCAGGAGCAGTGCGACTACTTGGACTATTTAGAACGGGAACTGGGCGCTGAAAGCCTCACAAAGCCGACTGGGTCCCAGCGTTGCTTGTGGAGAAGAAAATCGAGGTCAGCCTGGCCCAGCCCAAGGACATTTTATTTTCAAAGGTAGCGCCCGGTCGCTCCTAACACAAGTTAGACGAGTGGAAATGGCGAACGTAATGTTTCAGTATTTGGGGGAAACTTTGAAACTGCCAGGGCGTGCATGTTGGCTTCAGGTAAGAATTGCCTCACGTTGCTGGTGGAGTTTCAACTGGCCCAACATTTCCTAAGAAAGACTTGGCAGGAAAAAAATACAGCCAACACGCTGATAAAGAATGAACGTCAGGAAGCACCAGAACAAGCCAGTTACAGCCACGATGATGCGTCGCCTCACCCCTGCTAAGATGGCGGCTGTTGAAAGGACAGGAGCGAGCGTGGGTGAGCATGTGGAGAACTTGCTCCTTGGTGCACGGTAAGACGGGATGGCCGTGAGCTGGATGGAGTTTCCTGCAGGAAATTACCCAGCAATTCTGCTTCTGTTCAGATGCACCAAAGAATCAACAGCAATATCCTGAAGAGCTGTTTGCACACCCGAGTTCATTGTAACATTATTCACAATAGGCAAGAGGAGGTGATAATGCCAACGTCCACTGATGAGTGAATGGATAACAAAGTGTGGTCTCTACACACAGTGGAATGTTACGACACCTGCTGCAACATGGATGGTCCTTGAGGACATCACGCTAAAGTGAAATCAGTCAGTCACAAAAGGACTGGCCTGGGCTGCAGTTGGACTGGGCTGGCTGGCTTGGGCTAGCGCGGCGAGGTCGGGCTAGGCTAGAGTGTGGGGTAGGCTGGGTTGGGTAGACTGGGTTAGCTCAGGCCCCGGGAGCGGAGGGCCACCATGCTTTGTGGCAACTCTTAGCAAGCCAGAAGTATCTGCAAATCGTGGTTTTCTCTTACATATGGACCCAAAGAAGGCTTCTCGTGGCCCTTTCTATTTCATTCTGTTTGATGGGAACAGAACAGACGCAGCTGAGAAGAACGCTGTGCGGCTCTTCTGCAGCCAGCCCGGGGCCAGGGGCCACGCTGGGGACTCCCGCTGTCGCTGCCACACTCTCACTCCCGTCCCGCCGGGTCTGGCCTTCCCCGGTCAGTGGCGTCCGTCAGACCTGGTTCTAGAGCCGCACTGGCCCGGACAGCGCGTCCTCTCCGAGCAACTTGAAGAGGGAGGCCAGGTTGGATGCACTGGCCCCTGAGGGTCGCTGATGAGCACCTGATATCCAGCTGCCTCCTGGCTCAGTGGCGAAGCAGAAGGCTTTGGAATTCTCCCCTCCAGCCTGGACGCGGGAGGGAGAGTCGGTCTTTCCCACCTCTGGCTCCGGAGCACCAGGTCGAGGGCCTGGCATCTCAAAGGGCTGAGCGCCCTTGCTTGGCGGCTGGCAGAACGCCAGAGTATGTGGCACATTAGCAGGCTGGCCTCACGCTGCTCTTGAGCCCACCCCGGGCCACCAAAGCTTCCCCAGCGCCCTGAGCTGCGAGAGAAACTGGCCTACAGCTTGCCCTGTGGTCACTTGCCTGGTCCTGCTGAGGGCTGGCCCCTGGGGCCTCACGGCGGCAGCAGCAGACAATGGAGCGGCATTCTGCGAGACCGTCCCGAGAAAGTCTAATAAATGACGCAAACCTCTTCACCAGAGCACAGAATATTCGTGTCTGCAAAGGGGGTTCGCCTTCCAGAACTAACATGCAGCAGCCAGCACGAAGCGTCCGGCTGTGGAGAACGGCTCTCGTGGCGGCCTCTCCCTCAGGCCAGGCTACTGGGAGCCGTCAGGAGCTGCTGTGTAGACACGCGTGCGTTTCGTGCACGCATCTGCACGGGGGTGTCCTGACTAGCCCCGTCGTCATCTGGGAATGCTGTCGTTGAAACGGCTCACAGCGCCCGACCATGGGCTCGGAGCTCAGCCATGCTCTGCACGCCCAGCTGGGCCCCAGGCGGGCAGTCATCTCACCAAAGCCTCCTTTAGCATGAAGCGTGCTGGAGGTGAAGCAGACCCGCAGCGGCGCTGTTCCTTCCCCGGCTCGTGTGGCGGGCCGGGCGCTGCGGCAGGAAGCATCACCGGGCATCACGGAGCCGCGCATCTCTGGCCCGGGGAGACCGACATCCACACCCTGAGCGCAGTTCCCCTGAGTGTGCTTCACGTCCGTGCCCCTGGAAAGTGCGGAAGTGTCCGTGGGAGCCCTGATCTTACAGGTGTACTGCGAGGGCAGGTGCGAACTCCTCCTTGCACGTGTGCGGGGCGCAGCCACGGGGCGTGGCTTTGGGTGTGTACCTGGCCTAGAGCTGCGTCTCCACGATGCCGGCACACGCCTGAGCACGTGCAGGTGTGCACCTCGTGCAGGTGCGGTGCATGCACAGGTGGGCACCTCAGGCTGAGCGGGCAGCGTGAGACGGTTCGACATGAGGCGGCGGGTGAGTCCGTGGGATGGAAAGTGCACGGGAGTGAGCTCGGCCACGAGGTGAGGGGAGACCCGGCGCCCGCGTGGACTCTGCAGGCAGGGCTGGCACAGCAGCTCGGGGTGGGGGGCTGGTTTAAGCTGCTCCCACCAGCCTGCCCAGCACCCTGCTCTCTGACATGAGCTTCTCCGCTGAGACCCGGCAAGCACCAGCCCCGGCAGGTGCATCTCTGCAGGTGCGGATGTCACCGCAATGCCATGACCCGTCCTCCGATCCCTCTGACGTTGACCCAGGCCAAGAACTGGAAAGCAGCAACGAGGGGCGTTTGCCCGTAACTCTGGGCTCCTGCTCTGGCCGCTGCTCCCGCAGGTCCCTGCTCGGTCCCCGGGGGGCTCGCTGTGTGGCCGCGCTGTTCCAGCACAGCCTCTTCGCTGGTCACCCTGTGCTGGAAAAGGACGGCCCCCCACATCTGGGCCTCGGCACTGTGGATCACACTGGGGAACCCACCGCAGGGCTCTTACAGGAAAATTAGGGCCTGATTTTGAACAAACCCTTCTTGTGGGAATAGTTTTTATGTTCCCAAGTATTTGTGGGTTCAATTTTACACACAATTAATTGTACTTACAGATGCCTCCTTCAGGGCACAATTAGTCACTGGCAGCCCCTTCTAAAGGTGCCACAGGCTAATTGTGCCCCCGAGTGAGACATTTCAGGTGCAATTCGTTATTCTTTATTTATTACATTTCTTGCCTTGCTTGGGTGCACAGGCCCCGCTCAGGCGAGTTGCTGGCCCAGGATGGCCTCAGCAGAGGGCTGGGCACCTCCTTTGAGACCCCCGCCAGGGCACGGGTGAAAAGCGACTTCTGGCTGCTTGGCTCAGCGTGGGAAAGTCCGCAAGCGCCGGTAAAGAGAGGACCAGCCCGGAGTCGTGGCCCTGGGCCCTGGGTCAGGCCGAGGCCAGGGTGGGGGCTCAAGGCGGCCACGCCTGCCCCTTTGACAGGGTGACTTGGGCGGACCCCGCCCCTCCCTGGGCCTGCTTGGAGGGGCCACAGAGTCCCCAGCCCCCCCGCTGTGTCAATGGGGGGGCTCAGGCCACACTCAGGGGGGCCTCAGCCCTGTCAGTTCCATCAGCAGCGCCGTGGGGTGCCCCAAACTGCTCCCCAGAGCCCTCCAGTATATAAGCCATGGTGCCAACCTCAGCCACGTGTCCTTATACTGCTTGATCTCCCCGGGCCTTCGCCCACTTGGTGTGACAGGTTCTCCGAGTGCTTCCTGCCCAGCGGAGCCCACCTTTGCAGCCAAGGCGGGAGGCGTCTCATTCAAATATGCTAAGTGGTTATTTTTGATTGAGTTACGGGACTAGGGTCATTTTCGCGGACTTTGGGGTACTTTTTATATTTCTGAGCTTTCCTTGGTTTTTATTTTTAAAGTGAGCAGCGGGACCACAGCGACACGGCAGAGATGCGTGTGCTTCCAAGCAGTCGCGGGGCCCTGTGACTCACCCGCGCGGCCAGACCCCCCTGGACCAGGCCGTGCCCCCAGGAGCCGCGTCTGAGTGTCCCTGCCATGGCCACGTGCCATGCCCAGGTGCTCAGCTCTTCCCACTTTCCCCGCACCCTTGGGAGACCCACATGCTCGCGGCCTCCTGGTTTGACCTGGCCCGACTGTCTCTTTGCCCTGAACTGCTGGTGGCTGCAGCCCCCCTCTGTGTTCCAGCAAACCGTCCCCCGTCACCCCCACCCAGGGGCCCAGCCATGTTCTCAGCCACACACTCCTGCTCCCCAAACTGGCAGGGCTGTCATCTAATTTTATGTTTTCTCAGGACAAACTTTCAGAGAAGCGCCTCCCTGCACCTCTCTTCCCAGCGACTCCCCAGAAGTAGCCAACACAAAGTTGGCTGTTCTTCCCATTCCATTCAGTAATTTTGCCACATATGTATACCTCTGTCCGCACTTTATCGTGTTTTGGAAATTGGTAGCATCGGCCCTCCCTGGTGGCACATCGGCTTGGAGCGCTGCACTGGAAGCTGAGCCACCCTGTGGCCGCCTCAGTGCGAGTTTGATCCCCGCCCTGGAGGTGACCCGGGGCGCGGCAGACCTCTCCTGTCTCGCCCGCTGCTCCCCTCAGCAGGGTACTGCATCCATCTGCCTGTTCTGCTCCCCGTTCTGTCTCTGAATCCTCTCACCCCCTGCACCTCTGGCCAGCACCCCAGTTCTGTATGCATAATAAATAAAAATCTTAAAAAACAAAAACAGAAACCTTTTGAAACATGACTCCTGAGCCCGGTCTATGACGATGCAGACAGACCCAGGTCGAGGGCCTGGGGCCTGGGCCCTGCTGCCTGAGACAGCAGTGGAGAGCCCTGGGGACAGACACCGTGGCAGCAACAGGTCAGCGCTAGGACTCGGGGGCAGGGACGTCACGACAGTCTTGTCAGGAGGTCACCGGAATGAGGAGCCTCTGGCTGATACTTTGGTGCTTCTGTGGTTTCACTCGAGATTCAAAGTCACTTAGGGGAAACTATTCACGTTGGCTTACACAGAGACGGGCTATATGGCTCACGTGACTAAAAAGCCCAGTGTTCTGGTGTAGTGCTAGCTTCAGGTATGGTGTGATCCAGGGCTCAGTGACATCACCAGGACCCCGCCTCTCCCATCTCGCCCTGGGGCTCCCTCATGGCTCTAAGCTGTCCCCCCCGTGTTGGCACGGCAGCTCCTGCAGCCCCAGCTTCCGTGCCCTCCACTTTCACCCCTGGGAAGACAAGACCCACTCTTCTCCCCAGGAACAGCCTCGCTGCTCTGCGCTGGCTCTGACAGGTCGCGGTCCAGTTCTGAACCAGTCACAGTGGCCAGAGGACTGGTCGTCTCCTGGCTGGCCCTGCTCACATGCTGTCCCCAGGAAGCCCCTCCTGAGGCTCAGAGCAGAGAGCTTCTCAAAGGGAAACTGGCAGCTGTGCCCAGGTGGCAGGGCCGGAAGCCTCTGGCGAAACAAACACGCGGAGCCCGCCAGATGCCCCTCGGCAAGCTCGGTGCATACACGGGAGAAGGGCGGCGGCTGAAACCAAGACCCTCTCGGCCACGGGGACGCGCCTGAGCCCCGTGGGAAGCGTGGCAGTGATCCGGGCAATGGGCCGATGCGTGGCCGCTGCCTGAGGCTCACCCGCTGCCCAGGGCCAGGAGGCCAGGCTGGGAGACGAGGCGCTGCCTCCTCCATCTTCCTTCCCTCCGATTACTGTCAGATGATGAACTTCAACTACTTCGTTTTCCTGGGACTGGCCCCGCCGATGAGTTATATGAATAATAAAGTTTCAATATTTTTCATTCTGTAATTAATCTTGGTGAGCACGAAACTTCATATAAAGTGCCGGTCCTGTGGCCGGGCCCCATTAATCAGGGTGCTGGAGAAGCCAGCCGGCACAGGACCAGCCCGGGTGGGGAAATACGGGCGTTTCTCGAGAGTGGGGGAGGGCGCCCTCCGGGACCCGCCGCCCACGGCAGCACAGCCGTCCCCAGACGGTGGCGTCGGGCTGGCCTCTGGGCCCGCGCGGGCTTGGCACTCACGCTGCGTGCTCGCGGGAGGAAAGGGACGTGCAGAATCGTTCATAAACCCAAAACTGGTCATTATTGTAAGGGCAAAACACAGTGCTTATGCACAGAATAGTTTACGTTAAATTAAAAACCATAACTTATCTCGGAGACACTCCATTTAGTACATCTGAGGTTAAATATGGTTCATAGCAGCTCTTTCAATTAGATTGTTCTTCCTTCGCTCTGGTAAAGTATATTAAACATAATTTCCTGAAAAGTAACAGAGATCATTACTCTGTTTGCAAATTGATACCATGTTATTAAAAATAGGAGATATTTGCAGGGGTATTTCAGATTGCTGTATTTTTATAGGGAGCCTAATATTGGCAGTGAGAATGCCTTTGAAACCCAGATTTCTGGCTGCCTGGTGGGTGGGGGAGGGGAGGAGGCCTCAGAACAAGGGGCTGGGTAGGACCTGGTCTCCCAGGCTAGTCCTGGAACTCAGGGAAGGCATTTGCTAGGCTCCTGTGTCTCTCCATTCTGCACCCGACATCCTCAGGGGCCAGAAGCTTCGGCCTGTTAAGCTTCGAGTTGATCCCAAATTGTTTATTTGGGTTTGACTTTTGGGGTTTCATTCCACTCACTTAAGTGGACGTTGGGACCTAAGCTGGCTGCCTGTTGGAAAGACCTGGAACATTATGTAGACTCTGTCTCCCCAAGGCACAGTCACAGCTCTATCTCAGGCCCCTAAATGGTCTCCTCGAGGTCTGGTGCCTCGCAGGCGGTGTGCGTGGTGTTCAGGCTCTGGCCTGGGTCCCAGGCTGCTCCGCCATCCGCCACCAAGTTGGCAAGGGGGCATCGGGAAGCCCCAGGGACCGAGCCTGGTGGCGATGCCCAGCTGAAGCCTGTGCCCTTTGGGCCTAAATCCTCCGGAAGGGGGCAGGGTCTCTGGGCGCCAGGCGGGGCACTAAGTCGGGGCCATCTGTCCCTGGCGCGGGGTGGGGTGGGCTGTCCGGGACATGCCCCAGCGGAGAGGGGACTGCCGATCTGGAGGGGCGGGGGGCAGACAGTGTGCTACTGGCTACTCCAACAGAGGAAATACGACCTATACCAAGAATTTATAATCCCATCACATAAAGAAAGGCTTCCATTTAATGATCAGATCTGTTGCCTGAACAACAAATCTGCAGAGTGACCAGCGAGTGTGCGGGTTCCCAGACCCCTCTAGCCCACCCCAAACAATGCTCCTCTCGCCCCTGCTGTCACGACCCCCGGGGTGGGGGGGACAAGGAGCTGCGGCCCAGAGGCTTCAGGATAGGAGTCAGGGGAGAGGACAGGCTGGCATCTGTGGCCAGGATCGTGGGTGCCCGCGTCCCGGCGCCCAGCCTGGCGCGCGAATCCTGCCTGCTCAGTGCCCGCCCCTGGCCCTGACTTGGACCTGAACACAGCCGAGTTGTGTGACCAGGAAGGGACGAAGCGCCTGCACTGCTGCGCTGCCCAGGAAGCTCAGGAAGAGAACTTGCTTGGCTGGTGGGTCCACCTGCCTGAAGGTGGCGGTGGGTGCTGGGCCCCCCCAGACTCGCCAGTCGGCAAAACCAGGGCAGATCCTTTTTCCTGATGACTAATGAGATGTGGCAGTTTTCTCCTGCATTGGGCTGTTTGTTTTTCTACGACGAAGTGCTCGTTTGTATTTCAGCCATTTTTCTGTGAGTTGTTGCCATTATTAAGTTGAAGCATTTCTTTATATCATTTGATTATTAATATGTTGGCTGTTCTTCGGGAAGGACAGACCCTGGGCAGACACCTGGAGCCCTCCCCGGGCTTCCCTGCCTGCACCTTCCACCCTTCCACCCAGGGGGCCTCTGGGCCACAGGAATCAAGGGGGTGCCGCCCCAGTGCTTGTAGAGTTAAAGGAAGATTCCAGATGGAGAAGACCCTGGGTGGGGGGTTGGAAAGAGATGAGCCATCTATTAGGAACCACGACTTCCCCCTTCTGAGGCCATCTCTAAGGTGATTCGTCAGTGTCCAGGCTGCTGAGAAAGACCAGCAAAGATCGATTCCTCTGGGCAAGATAAATAGTTTAAGATGATTGTATGTATGTAGGGGGTTTGCCTTGCCATAATTGAAGAGAACAGAGGGAGTCAAGACTGTTTCAGGGCGACGGCCTTCTGCCAAGGCCTGCGGCCCGCAGCCTCACGAAGACGGGTTAATAGCTGGCAAAGAGCCAAGGAGCTTCATCCATCTCCAGAGCTGGTTATGAACCCCCTAAGCTCGTGGATCATTCTTAGCAAGAAGACCATCCTGGTTATGTCCTCGTTTTTATAAATTGAGCTATAACTTTGGATCCTGGCCCTTGAGAGAGCTGCAGGGACATTAAGAAATCTGCCAATCCAGCAGAATTCTTTCACTTCCACAAGATCAAAGGAGGCTGTTCTTGTTGGAGTGGGGACCCAGTTGCTCAGAGCCTGCTTCCCTGCTCCCTACGGGAGCCCCACAATGACCCTTCCAGCACCTTCTTGAAATCCAACAACTCTGTTGAATACATCAACTGCTAATTTCCCCAAACGCCCCCCCCCCCCATTTGCAGATGAGGCCGGGGTGGGGGTGGCTCCGCCGTGACGTCACTCCAGGTGCAGTGGCCGTGGCTGCTAAGTGCTCCTTTTTGCTTGCAGCCCCCTCCCATCACGGGGGTCACCCATGCCGGGTCATGCACTTCCCTACTCTCTCCTCCAGCTAGTGTAGGTACAGACCCAATTTTGCCTCACTCTGGGAAGGACTGAGCCCTCCAGCTTAAAGCTCCGAGCCAGGAGAAAGTGTCTTTCTTCTCGACTGTGACGTGGCTAAGGTGAGGATGTGATGGCTGGCGCAGCGGCAGCCCCTGGTCCCAGCAGGCAGGCCTGTGTCCTGCTCTCGGAAGAATGGCCCGCTCTAGTCCCTGGAAACAGAGTGGAAGGGATGGGGGTGGGGGCAGGCGGGGGCTCCGGGCCCCCAAGGGAGCTGTCCACAGAGGGTGCCCCCAGAGGCTAAGCCCCAGGCTTTTCCCAGGGCCTCCCTGTGAGCCACAGATGCCAGCTGCCGGGTCCGCCCCCCACCCCCAGCCGTTCCCGCACATCGTTGTGACTCAGAATCAAGTAAGACTTGCCTGGAGTGGGGTGGGGAGCCCCGAGTCCCCCCTCTCTGTTGCACGCCACAGTCCTGAGGGGCTGTCCAGTGCTTTGGGGGAGCAGTTTGAATAAACCAACGTGGTCCACCCACCATCCACAGCTGAGGAACCGGCTCGGGGCTCTCTGAGTGGGTGGCAGAGGCAGGAGCCCCGCGCCGGTTAGCCTGGTGACCGGGGGCTGCGGGACTGGTGAGGGGCTCGCGGCGCTGCGCCTTAGCCAGTGACGCCTCAGGGAGGCCCGTCACCAAACGCGCTTTGTTGCTGAAACTTGTGACCCAGGACACGAAGTGGGCCCGGGCTGCTGGAAGGTGGGGCGGGCAGCCTTGCTCGCCGGGCGGCTCCTTCTGCTCTGACAACGCGGCGTCGGCCAGGGGCGGCCAGGGGCCCTCGGCAAGCGGCCTGCACGCACACGAGGCCTTGGCCTCTTGTCTTCCCAGCGTGCCCTGCTCTGACACAGGGAGGCCCTGACTGGTCTTCCCGACCTCAGGGAGGATGAGCGGTCAGCAGATGCCCAATAATTAAACCAAGGAGGCGCCTAGATGGCCACTGGCCAGGGGCCCAGGGGCCTGGCTTCGAAGGGGCCCCGGCCCCTCCCAGACTCCTCAGGGGATGGGGGTGCAGAGCCCGCCACCCCTGCAGGTGAGCGCTGGGGTCAGGGGTCGCAAAAGGCCGCCCCTCAGCCCCTCAGCCCGGGACTCCGGGGCTGGTTCAAGCACATTTCTTTCTAGGGGCTGTGATTCTTATTTGGTTAAATAACACATTTTTAAAAATTGTTGTGATTCCATACTGAAGCTTCCCATATGGTTAATTGGAAGTGTTCTCACCAATATTGCAGGCTGTAAAAACTAATGAGGTAAATGGAAAATTTATCAAGTGCCACAGTTAGAAATTAACTTATTGCTCGGTGCCACGCTCGTGACTAATGAAGACAGGGCTCCTCCCGCCTCGGGGAGGCCCTGCCATTGTCCCTCTCCACCTCCCCCACCTCCCTGAGGTCAAGTACCAGGCGAGGGCCGCCAGTGACCAGGTCAGCAAGATGAGCCAGACACAGACACTGAGTGAACCAGCAGGGAAGTCCTGTGTCCCAAGAGCAATTCCTAAGCCATTCAAGCCGCACCAGCGCATTACCTCAGGGGCTTTCCAGCTGGAACCACCTGCCACTCACAGGTGAGGAGCCTGAGGCTCAGAGAGAGAGTGACACAGCCCTCAGTGGGGAAACTCCAGCCCCGGTCTGAGTCCCGTATCTGTACACGCTTGTGTTGCACACGCACATGCACCCCATTCGCTCATTCAGCCCAGGGCCAACAGACGCCAGGACCTCTCAGGCACTGCCCGCTCCGGCGACATCAGGACGGAGCGGCCGTGGTGGAGAGTCTGCGGGCAAGGCCGCCCTCCTCCTGATGGCTGCAGGATGGCGCTGGCCCTGCCCCCAGCGCCCAGCCCCGAGGCCCTGAGGCCCGCCTGTGCTCCATCCACACGCACCCTTGACATCTGGCTTCTGGTCAACCTCGGCCTACGGCGGCACTGACCAGAGGTGGGCACGGAAGAGGGGCGCTCCTTGCCAGCTGCCATGGGTGACTGTGTACCCCCCATCCCATCCCAGTGAGGACCGAAGCTCCTCTCCAGGGCTTTCTGCACGAGCTGCCCTCTGTGGCCCGGGTCCCCGCTCCGTCAGGCTGGGGTGCCGGGGCCAGCTGGGGAGACTGCGTCCTCTCTGGCCAGGGTGCTTCCATCTGCACTGCCGAGCGCTGCTCCCAGAGTTCCCAGAAATGCGCTTTGACTGCGTGGTGTCTGCTCCCTGCCGGGGCCGAGATCATGGGGGGTTGATTTTACGCATGTTGACGCGGGCCTCAGCCCCCTCACCTGTGACGGGGGTAATAGTTGCTGCTGGGAGAATGACAGACCCATGTCGCACACACTCCGTAAGTAAGTGTGGCTCATCTTTTAGGACGGGGACTGGCCCCAGGGGCAGAGCACAGACTGCCCAAGAAGCCACTTGAGGCCTCATGAAACGTGGGGTCCAGCCCCAGCCATGGGCCCTGCGCTCCCCAGCAGACTTAGAATGGACGCCCACTTCCACGCTGGACGCTTGGCTCAGACAGCCCCTTTCCCCGGAGCCCGAGAACCCCTCTTTCGACCTCTCCATGCTCCTCACGCTTTGGCCGCTGCCAATCCCACTTTCCTCAGGAAAAAGCCCGGTAAGTGTATCGGGAAGGGCCTCTTCTTCTACTTTAAAAACTTATGGTCCAGGCGTCCTGAAAAGTGCTGGCCTCAAAGCTGGCCAGCGGCGGCCCCCGGAACCTCTTAGGGATACGTTGACCCAGTTGTTCAGAAATCCAGTCTGGCATATGCGCCCGGAGGTGTTAGCATTTGCTCACACTGCCTGGCCCACTCGTGACAACTGACATCTTCAGAAAGAAACTGAAGGCAGCCGGAGGTTCCCACGCGAGCGCTGCTGTGGGAGCGCCCTGCCTGACAGCCAAGGCTGGACCCGCCCTGGGACGGTGGTCAGAGCCCCGGCCCGCATGTCAGAGGAGGCCGTGTGAGGAACCGCCGGCCCTCAGCTGTGTTCCGGAGTCGCCAGCGGCGGGGAGCCTGCTCGGGCCCGGGGCCTGGCATGCGGGCGGTTTACTGACCTCGTCTGACTGCAGTACGGTTGACGCAGAACCTCGTGTTAGTCTCGGGCGAGCACCGCGGTCATCTGAGATCCCACTCACGGGAAGTGACCCCACGACTGGTCCCCTTCCAGCACATGCAAAGCCACACTTTTCTTTTCCTTGAGATGGGAACTCTTCTGCTCCTGGCCACTTTGACAGGTGCGACGCGGGCTCTTTGCGGTCGCACCGTGGCGGGGATGACAGGCGGCGAGGACTTCTCTCACGTGTGGGGGTCTGTGGCTCCACCGGCCCCAGCCCCCTCCCCCTGGCCGCCACAGTCTGTGGTCCACATCTAGGAGTTTTCTGTTGTGTTCGCTTGTTTTTTGCTTCGCAGATCCCACATGTCGGAGGCTGCGCTGCTCTTGTCTTTCTCTGCCCAGGTTATTTCAGGCTGAGGGCGTCCTCCGGGCTCAGGCACGTACAGGGTTCGATGTGTGCACAGAGTTGGGTGGAAATAGGTCACAGAGGGGACGGTGATGATCCCTGACTGGTGGTTCATAAAGTTGCTTTTCATTTTCTGTGTCTTTTTAATTTCTATGTATAATCTTTATGATTGAAAACAGACGTTTTTTAAAAAAAAAAAAAAAGCACAGAGCTATGTCTAGCTCTCTGAAGGAGATTTACAGTTTTGGGGGGGAACGGCCTCCATTTTTGTGAGGGCATGGACTTTTTTAAAAAAAGGTTTTATTTATTTTTATGTAGAAGAACTGGGGTACAGGCCAGAGGGGCAGGAGGTTGAGAGGATTCCCCAGAGACAGAGTGGGGAGCAGAACAGGCAGATGGACGACGTCCACTGCTGAGGGGAGCAGCGGGCGGGTCAGGAGAGGTCTGCCACGCCATGTGGTCACCTCCAGGTTGGGGATGGAACTCGTGCTGCAGGGGCTGCCGAGAGCTTCACAGCGCTGCGACTGAACCCCTGAGCCCCCAGGGAGGCCCTGGCATGGACTTTGTTTCTAGCTCACTGCATGGACCCCCAAAAGCCCATCTTTGTTCATTGCTGCCTTTGTTAACTAGTTGAAAGGAATTGGATTGGCTTTCTTTACAGTGAGCCCTAGGGCTTTGGGGGTCCCTTGGGTCTTGGAGGGTCACGGGCAGGGGGTCCTGGCACGGGGGGGGGTGCTGACAGACACGTGGCCAGGTAAGGACCAGCAGAGCTTGGCAGGGTCTCAATGGGGGTTGTTCCACTCCTCTGGGAACGGCCCCGTGAGTTGAGCAGATGACTGCTGTGCTGGGTCTTTTTGTTCTTTAAGAATGTATTCTTGTTTTTGCTTAACCATCAATTTTTATTTCTCACTGATTTTTTTGGGATCTATTTTTAGACTGCTCTAGAGATTAAACTTCTGCCTTCTTTTCTTCTGTAAAACCCTCAAGCCATTCCCTCCTCCCGTTACCTTTTAGTTTTGTGTTTTTGCTAACTTGATGGAGATGCCCTGATGGCTTTGGAATCTGAGTTTGAAGTGGAACGTGAATAACAGGCTTCACTTTGCGATTAGGCACTGCGGAGAGACAGCTATTCAGAAAATGAAGGTCCCACGGATCGTGCAGTCCTCTGCTCTCCACTCTCGAGGTGAAGTCTGGACCTGGGCACAACCAAGCGTGCCTTTTTCTTTTGCTCATTTTCCTAAATTGTGAAGACAATGAGCCGCCAGGACATCATATCGTCTCCCCCCTCTCCTGGGTCTCACAGCTGTCATCTCACAGGTACCCCCAAGTCACGGAGCTCAGAAATCCTTCCCCAAGTTGGAAGAGGACGCCACTCAGCCTCTTATGGAGGTGACAGTGTTGGGTTGGGGATGACTGGGAGTTTCTGTCAGGTCTCTGAGACGTGTGCGTGTGTCATTGCACTATTGCTACACACCGGTTCCAGGGTGTAGTCAGCCTACATGGACTGAGACTGGTGGTTGGGGCCCAGGACACCTCCACTTCGGGTTAGGGTTAGGCCGAGAGAGGAAGGGGGTCCCTCCCACCCCTCCTGGGCTTCTGACTCCTGCCTCCCACTCGTGAGGCTGCAGAACTCGAATGGAAGAGACGTGACACTTCATGCACTCCCTCTCTCACTCACTCCCTCACTCACTCACTCACTCCCTCATTCACTCCCTCCCTGCCTCCCTCCCTCCCTCCCTCACTCCCTCATTCACATTCACTCCCTCCCTGCCTCCCTCCCTCCCTCCCTCACTCCCTCATTCACATTCACTCCCTCCCTCACTCACTCCCTCACTCCCTGACTCACTCACTCATTCACTCCCT